>NW_027094065.1:1200000-1537500 GCF_022702325.1 Drepanopeziza brunnea f. sp. 'multigermtubi'
TACGCCGCGAAGCAAGTTAAAGACGCGCTTAAGAAAAAGAATAAACTAATTACGGAATATACCTTAGACCTTTTTATTAGTTCACGGGTATTTGTATAGCGGGAAAACCAAGGGTAGCAAGGCCCTTTTCAGCTGCTTAGCAAGCAAAGGCACACGTACACAATAGCATATCCGAAGCTTACGGAATTCAGGTCAACTTTAATAAAACCTTATTACTCTGAAGTTGAAAAGCTGTTAAAAGAGTTGCAAGTACTTGAAGTAGAAGCGGAAGAAGAAAAGGATGGAAGCGAAAGCGAAAAAGAGCTAGAACCGCGAAATTCGCGAAATTCGCTTAAACCTTAATATTCGCTTAATCTACCGAGGTCGCTTAATCTAAGAAGCTCGCTAAGATCAGCCCTTAACCCTTAACTTGTCAATTCCTAGAGATCAATAATACTAATAGTCTAAATACTTTATTAAAAGTACGATCTTAACATCTTGACCGTGCTCGACGAAAAAGAAAGCGATTCTTACGTTTTATTTACCAAAAACTTTAAGGTGTTTATTACCGACAAAGAACGCCGGGACTATAAGCTCTTAGCTAAGCTACGAGCCGAAAGAATTATTAAGAGCTTCGAAGCATTATTTCAAGAGTCTAAAGCAAAAGAATTAATTAGATTAATAGCCTAAAGCATCTTTTAAGTGATTCCGAGCATCGACCTACGCGCTAAAAGCGCTAGAATCTTCGAATTTAAGTTTATTAATAAAATTAAAAGCAAAAGAATACTTACGTTATACGAAAAGTCTCGTATAATAGTTTAAGCCTTTTAAGATAAAAGCAAGACGAAAGTACTTATCGAGTCACTTACGATGTAGCGAGCGGGCCAAAGACTTTATTATACTTTAGCTCTTTCGCTTATAAAGGACTACGAATATTAAGTTTATAATAAAGATATTACGTAAGCTTATATTTAATTAAGCACGAAGCTTATTCGAATAATTATCGTACGATTACTTAAAAAGATCACTTATCGATTCTCTCTCGGCACTTTGTTCTTTATGACTAGCTCTTTATACGGTATCCTCGAGGCAAAGACGCATTAGTATAAGCGTTTTTCCGAGCACTTCACGGACAACTTCAGTATAAAGCAATCGAGCTTTAACTTTTGCTTTTTTATATCAATTAATAAAGATCAGCTAAAAATAGCTGCTTTATAAACGGACG
This sequence comes from Drepanopeziza brunnea f. sp. 'multigermtubi', assembly GCF_022702325.1. Lineage (NCBI taxonomy): Eukaryota > Fungi > Ascomycota > Leotiomycetes > Helotiales > Drepanopezizaceae > Drepanopeziza > Drepanopeziza brunnea. Next base: position 1,201,205 of record NW_027094065.1, read on the forward strand.
ATGTTCTTATAATTGTTAATCGAGTTATAAAAGCAAAGGAAAAGAAAGAGTTGGTCAAATTTAAGTTAAAGAACAAAGAAATAAAGACCTTTATATACGCCGAACCGATGATTTTTAATAAATGCAAGCTATCCTTAAATAAAGACGGGTTCGGATTGTTAATCGAGCAGAAGAGACAAAGTAAAAAGCTTGCCGTGATCAAGCTCGATTCAATTATACGAGTTAAAAAGTACTTAAAGCAACGTGCTCGAAAAGCGTATTTAGCTACTATTTGCTACTTAAAAGCATCTTGTACTCTATCGATAGCTGCTTAATACTAAGAACCGAAGGACGAAGACTATAAAGCTTTTAATAAAGTGATCTAATAGCTAATCGATTACTTAACTCGAAAGATCTATTACGTGTTTTTAGACTTAAAGACGGCGAAGCTCTTCGTGTTCGTAGACGGAGCGTTTGCTAATAACGCTAACCTTAGCTCTTAGATCGGTTTCGTAGCTATCTTTAATAATAAGGCTTACGTAAGTGAAAACGAGTTCACTTTAACAAGTAATATCTTTTATTAAGTATTACAAAAGTGCAAAAGAGTGACAAAAGCAGTATTAGCTTTCGAGCTATACGCTATATCCTTAAGTATCGATATAGCTATTGCTATATCGACCACTTTTGCTTAAATCATAGCTCAGTTAAGAATCCTTAATTTCCTCGTAGTTATATGCATTGACTTTTACTCGCTTTACGAGTGCATAATAAAACTAAAGACTATTAAGGAGAAGCGCTTAATAATCGATATCATAGCTATTCGAGAGTCATACGAAAAGCGGGAGCTCTTTAAAGTACGCTAGATCGAAGGAAAATTTAACCTTGCTAACGCTATAACTAAAGTCGAGGCTAATACTTCTTTGCAAGAGCTAGTTTTAATTAATACTTTGAAGGTGTAAGTGGACGAGTAAGTGGAAAGGCCGCTATAAGAAAGAGAGGAGTAAGATTGTTTTTCTTTTGTTTGATTACCTTCTTTCTTTTTTAGTCGATATAATAATTAGCAAAGCACTGCTTGCTAAAGAAAGAGTTGCCGGTGTCGATATATTTATATCGACCTTAGCTAGCTAGTAATAATAGTTAAGGAAGCTCACTCGTGAACTATAGTTCACGGGCCACTTAGCATGCCTCGCTTAGCATATCAGCAATCAAGGGACCTTTAACTTAACAAGTAGGCCTATTAGTTAGCTAGTGCACGTGATTCCTTCTAATCTTATAGAAGGAATCAGCTCCTTTGAATCTTGGGGAGCAGACAGAATTCAGATACCTTATCAACCGAGTGTTTTGCAATTGCAAGTACTTTGACGACCGTTACGACTTTACGAATATATTCCTAATCGCTTAAAAGCAATCCAACATAATTAATAAATGCTGCACGGAAAAAAACCTTGCATGCTGCACGTCTTTTTGCTATACGTGCTTAGCTCGGCTATAGCTCGGCTATAGCTCGGCTATAGCTCGGTTATAGCACGTGCTTTACCGTACGTAATCTAATTAATAAATTTAATTACTAAATTTAATTAGTAAATCTGATTAATAAATGCTGCATAGAAAGAATTAACGTACTTAAGGCTGCTATACGTAACTTACGTAAGGCTGCTATACGTAACCTACGTAAAGCTGCTATACGTAACCTACGTAAGGCTGTTATACGTAACTTACGTAAGGCTGCTACACGTAACTTACGTAAGGCTGCTATACGTAATTTACGTAAGGCTGCTACACTTAACGTACTTAAAGCTGCTATACGTAAACTACGTAAGGCTGCTATACGTAACTTACGTAAAGCTACCACACTTAATATACTTAAGGCTACTATACGTAAACTACGTAAAGCTGCTATACGTAACTTACGTAAAGCTGCTACACTTAACGTACTTAAAGCTGCTACACGTAAACTACGTAAAGCTGCTATACGTAACTTACGTAAGGCTGCTACACTTAACTTACTTAAGGCTGCCACACGTAACCTACGTAAAGCTGCTATACGTAACCTACGTAAGGCTGCCACACCTAACGTACTTAAAGCTGCTACACGTAACTTACGTAAGGCTGCTATACGTAGCCTACGTAAAGCTGCTATACGTAACTTACTCGTAAATTATAGTTCACGAGCTATATAACTTTACGAATAACTTAACTTTATTAAAAAATTTAATAGTTATAAAAAGAATCAGCTCTTTTAAAGTTTAATAAAAGTAATACTTATAATTAAAAGAATTACGTGCATTAATTAATTAAAAGGTTTTATAATCAAGTTAAAAGTCCTTTAATTAATATAACATTTTAAGCGAAGCATGCTAACTGACCCGTGAACCATAGTTCACGGGTAACCTCTTCTTTTAATTACTACTACCGGTATTCTTAGCTAGCTAGCTAAGGTCGATATAAATATATTAATAATAATAAAAAAACTAAAGATATCGATAAAAAAGAATTCAATTAATCATTATAATCAATTGTAAACAAGTAAATACAAAAACTTAATAATACAAAAAAAGCAATTTAATAAATAAAATCAAATTCGCTAATTATAAAACCTAGCAAGAGCGATACTCTTTGCAATTAAACGCTTGATTCCAAAAGAAGCTTCTTTCCTTTTATTTTATATTAATCTCGCTTTATCATCTTCTTTTTCTTTTATTCGTTTGCGCTTTAAAGTTGATAATAGATTTGTAATTCGTTCGCTTATAAAAGTATTAGATTTACGGCCGTTAAACTTATATATAATAATTAATTTACTTTGACTTTAAATAACAATTAAAAAAGTTTTAAATTTCGAAATACTAAGTTTCGAAGTTTAAGCGGCATTTAAAGTTCTATAAGATAGCGAAGCCGAGTCCGGTATTCTATCAGCTTCTTTTTTACTTATTATCTTTTTATCACTTTGCTTAAAGCTTAATATTTTTTCTACGTTAAAATAATTTTATCGAGAAATATTATTCGAATCGTTTTGATCGCATAAATTTGCTATCGTTAATATTTAAGTTAGAATTTATATCTAAATAAAAGCGTATATTATATAATATCGTACTTCGTTGCACTTTATTTTTGTGGTTTATATAGCGTTTAAAGCTAATCGATTCGTTCGTACCGTTCGAATCTAAATTTTCTAAATCGTTTTCGTTTTTTATATTATTAAAAACGTTCTAATCTATATCATCTTAAATTTGCTTATCAAAAAGTAAATCCGTAGCTACTTTCGATTGATTTACTTTACTTGGTTTTCTTTATAAAGAATATAATTAATTCCCTACGACTTTGCTTTAAGAAGCGGAAGAATGCGTTTTATATAATCTTATATGATAGTTAGTAAATCGATTAGTAAATCAATTAGTAAATCGATAAAAAGTAAAAATATCGCAAGTAAATTAACTTACTTTTTGAATGCCCTTCGTAATTTAAAGACTTTCCGTACCGTAGCTATCGCATTTTAAACGAAACATTTTTATCAATATCTTAAACCCTATTTAAGTTCTTTCTTATTTAATATAATTAATAAATATTTATAAAATCAATATTATTTAAACTTACGTGATTTTCGCACTTCAGCTTTCAATATTATCAACTTAGCTTCTCGTTATTTAAAACTCATTATTCGAAAGTCTTGATCGATCGCAAGATTATCGCAAGCAAGAATATATTTAAAACAAAATAAGCTTTGAAATTAACGATTTTGCTATTCTTAAAACTTTTGTACTTCTTATTCGAATTTCTCTTTAAGCTAATCCTTATTTAAATCATTATAATTTACTAAAATCGATTCGAATAAATGCTAAGCTTTATCTAAGCGAATATTATATATCTTAAAATATAAAGCAGTTATTTCTTTTGCGATTGTTAATAGCGATAAATTACTGCGACGATAATCGCAAATATTTCTTATAATATTAAATACTTTTTCTACGCAAATATTAGTTAAAAAGATGCATAAAAAATCTCTAGCTATTCGAGCTAAATCAGAGTATCGAAGCTTAAGGTTTCGCTAAGAAGTCAAAATCTCTCGTCCGTCGACCGTTAAACTTAATTAATAAAAATTAATAAAATTAAAGTTTTGAATTAAAATTTCAAACTTACGAGCTAAAAGATAATCATGCACTTCCGACGACTCGTGATCTGTATCTTCGAAAGAAGCTTATAAAAAAGAACCTAACATTAATTTGCCGCGGAATAATAAAGCGGCTATCGATTGACGATCGATTGCTTTAATATTATTAATACGTTAAGCTATAAATATTAAAAACTTATAATGTTCGTTAAAAAGCCTTTCGAATCTCGCTCGATATATTGCAAACTAATCTTTATTTTCGTAAAGCTAAGAAAAATTTAAATCGAAAGTCTTTAACTTAATAGCAAGATATAAGATTATCGCGAAAGCAAAAATATCTTTTAACGACCTTTGCGTTTTCTTATAATACTTATTTAATTTCTCGATAGCATTAATAACGCTTTCTTTTAATTGCAAGATCTATTCAAAATCATTACGATCTTTTTCCGAAATCTTTATACATTTAAACTTTAATCGTGCTTATGCTTTATTTAAACGTTCGAATATTTTATTAAATATTAAAAATCCGTATTAAATAATAAGACTAAGCTCTTCACTTAAATGCATAATTAAAAAGTGAAACGATCGAAAAATATCGATTAGCTATAAGATTTGCTTCTATTAAGTATTAAATAATTTAAAAATACTTATTTTATCGATCTTTATATAATATCTTTAAATAACATTTTTAAAAGTTATAAATCGATTAAGCATATAGAATATAAAATCCTATCTTATAACAACATCTAAAACAAGCTTTAAGCTTTTCGTTAAAAGATGCTTTAAATCGTCGATAAAAGCTTTCATCGTTTTATTAAATCGCGATTTTCGAAGTTTGTTGGATTGCTTCCAAGCGATTGGGAATATATTCGTAACTTCGTAACGTTCGTCAAAGTACTTGCAATTGCAAAACACTCGGTTGATAAGGTATCTGAATTCTGTCTGCTCCTTAAGACTTAAAGGAGCTGATTCTTTCTATATGATTAGAAGGAATCACGTGCACTAGCTAACTAATAGGTTTACTTGTCAAGTTAAGGGTCCTTTGACTGCTGACATGCTAAGCGAGGCATGCTAAGTGACCCGTGAACCATAGTTCACGGGTGAGCTTTCCTTAACTACTACTACTAGCTAGCTAAGGTCGATATAAAGATATCGATACCGGCAACTTTCTCTTTAGCAAGCAGTGCTTTGCTAACTACTATATCGACCGAAAAAAGAAGGAAAGTAATTAAACAAAAGAAAAACGATCTTATCTTTCCTTTTTTTACAGCGGCTTTTCTACTTACTTATCTACTTGCACTTTTAAAGTATTAGTCAAAACTAGCTCTTGCAAAGAGGTATTAGCCCCGACTTTAGTTATAGGGTTAGCAGGGTTAGATTTGCTTCCGATCTAGCGTACTTTAAAAAGCTCTCGCTTCTCGTATGACTTTCGAATAGCTATAACATCGATCATAAAGCGTTTCTCTTTAGTAGTTCTTAGCTTTATTATACACTCGTAAAGCGAATAAGAGTTAGTGCACACAACTACGAGGAAATTAAAGATCTTTAGCTGAGCTGTGATCTGAGCAAAAGTAATCGATATAATAATAGCTATATCGATACCTAAGGATATAGCGTATAGCTTAGAAGCTAACACCGCTCTTATCACTTTCTTGCACTTTTGTAACACTTAATAAAAGATATTACTCGTTAAAGTGAACTCGTTCTCATTTACGTGAGCCTCGTTGCTAAAGATAGCTACGAAACCGATTTAAGAGCTAAGGTTAGCGTTGTTAGCAAACGCTCCGTTTACGAACACGAAAAGCTTCGCCGTCTTTAAGTTTAAAAGCACGTAATAGATCTTTCGAATTAGATAATCGATCAGCTACTAGATCACTTTATTAAGAGCTTTGTAATCCTCGTCTTTCGGTTCTTAATGCTAAGCAGTTATCGATAAAGCATAAGATGCTTTTAAGTAGCAAATAATAGCTAAATACGCTTTTCGAGCACGTTGCTTTAAATACTCTTTAGCCCGCGTTGCTAAATCGAGCTTGATCACGGCAAGCCTTTCACCTTGCCTTTTCTGCTTAATTGATAGTCCGAACCCGTTTTTATTTAAAGATAGCTTGCATCTATTAAAAATCATCGGTTCGGCGTGTGTAAAAGTCTTTATCTTTTTGCTTTTTAATTTAGATTTGACCAGCTCTTTCTTTTCCTTTGCTTTTATAGCTCGATTAACAATTATAAGAACATCGTTCGTTTGTAAAGCAGCTATTCTTAACTGTTGCTAAGTAAAGTGTAAGGTGAGAGCGTGGTCCGTGCACAGTGCACGGACACCTCAGCCTTAGCATGCTCCCACTACAACCTCGCCCCCAATTCTTAGTCCTAAATAATACAAGTCATTCAACCACACTTATTAAAAGCTTCCTCGTGACTGCACTATCATCATCCAGATTGATACTAGCAATAAGTTATGAGCCCCGAAGCCTGATTCAATTCATTCCAAGGTATTTCTAGACTTTAAACACTCTTTTTCGGTGTATTAGAATATTTACCCTTTGACAATTCGTCACCGTGGCGCGCGATTCGTCAGAACGCGCTTTCACAGCACCCTTCGTCGCAATTGATTCTCAGTTGCAACCTGCTAGTATAACGATAAGTAAAGCTAATACTAGCGGTTCCTTAAGCAAAAAACAAAAGGAAGTTGCAATCAAAGCAAACTTAGTTATATAGCAACATCAATATACTACGAAGAAAGGAAAGGCGGCAGAGGAACTGCTTGCTTTAGAAAAACTATTATTAGTACTTGAACTTAGAATCTCTTCATCACCTTTTCAATTACGCTACTTAACGCTACCAAACGTAAAAAGCTCATTATACGTAGCAGCAACTCTGCTTAAAGTATACCCTCAATTCTTCTTCGAGGTTAACAAAAGTGAACTCTCATTTAATAAAGACGAGTTTACTACTCTTTTAAAGAAGATCTCTAGGTCGCTAGCGCGCTCAATCGATAGCGAACCTCCCTTTCTTCCGAGTCCTCCGAGTCCTCTCGAACTACTCATTACGACTATACTTATACGTCGAAAGAAGATGAGTTCGAGCTACAGCTTCAACTTACCCGAAGCTTCAAAGCTAAAAGAAAGTAAAAACTATTAGCAATAAAAAGATAAGGTGATCAATATTGCTAAGTCTAATAAGATTAGTAAATATATCAATCTAAAGTCTAAGTCTTTAATACTTATAGAAGTCGACGAATGCGACGATACAATCAAAGCAGAAGACTTATAAAAATGACTAGATTAAGATACCGGAGAATCACAAATAAAGCTTGCAATTACTTTGAATTGTAAAGCTAGTCTTTTAAGACACATACAAAGTAAAGCCATTGCTTTAAATATATAAGAGTCTTTACGATATTAGTATAAGGGTTCTAGTACGGTCTTAAAATACAACGCTATTTAGATTTATATCACAATTAAATACGACGATTACCTTTCTTTAAAGAAGTTCGTAATAGCATTTAAGATTGCAATTACGAAGCTTGATTCGCTAGATATTGCGCCGCTTTTACAATAGAATCCCGTGATGTTTATCGCTGCTTGCTTAAAGAAATAGCTTATTTGGGCTAAGCGCTAGAGATCGAATCTACGGATAGCGACTACTATACAAAAGAAAGCAGAAATCACTTTCGAATCTTTTATTAAAGACATCACCGACGAAGCTCGAAGCAACGACTCAATTAAAACAATTAATAGTCAGGCTTTATATAGTAACAAATCAAACTCATCGAATAACTCGAATGCGAACAACAAAAGAAGAAACAAAAGTGGAAATAAAGATGGAAATGCAGCAAACAAATCGAGATTACAATAAGTTGTAAATAAGAAACTTGATTGCAAACACTGCAAGCAGCTTAAACTTCTACACCTTCTTAAAGATTGCTTCGTTATCAACAAAGAGCTTCGAAAAGCGTTTGAAAAGAGAACTAGCAAGAAAGCCATCTTATATTTCAAGCGTGTTAAGAACAAGAAAGGTAAAAGAAATAACAATAATAAAAAGAAGGACGATAAGGAAGTTGACGGAAAGATCTTTTCTTATGCGCTCTTTCTTATTAAAGAACCTTTAGCTATTGCTGTTGCAAGTAGCATAGCACACTACACGTCGTTAAACAAGAATCGTTAGCTCTACGATATAAAAGCAACTAATCACGTTTGCAATAATCTTTTTAAGTTTACTATTTATACAGCTAAAAAGGATCTCTCTTTTATAAATACTATAAGAGGCTTGGTTCGCCTTTTTAGTATTAGCACCTGTGTTATCAAATGCCTTAGATCACGAGGCTTAGCAAGCGTTATTAAGTATAAGAACACGCTCTATATGCCTTAAAGTCTTGTTAATCTATATTTAAGCTTGAAGTTAAGCAAAATCGATGGTTATTTGAAAAGAAGTAAATTATTTACGGCTACCGACAAAGAGATTTATAAGGTGGATGCTAAGCTGTTTATTATTAAAGATAGCCTTTGCGCACCTTTTGCTTTTGTCACCGGCTACGCTTTACTTGCAGCTATTGAAAAGGCTCTTATTAATATTAAACTTTAGCACAGACGTATATGCTATGCTAGCTTACAAGCTGTTCGCGATACTTAAGGTAATGTTATAAGAATGAAGTTTAAAGAGACCAAAACTAGTAAGACACGTGTTTGCGCCCTTTATAAGAAGGGTCGCCTTATTCGAAAGACTAATAAAGTGTCAGCACGCAAGAGACTTACGATTGCTTTACAAGAGCTATACGTAGATGTGGTCTATCTGACTCTTACTAAGATTCACGATCACAAATACGCCTTAATCTTTACTTGCTTAGCTACAATAGCTAGGTGGAGATACACTTATGCAGTCAAGAGTAATGCGTTCTTCGTTAACAAAAAGATGATTCGCCTTGCTAAGACTTAATATAATCGCACTATTAAGATGTAGCGCTGCGACGGAGGTAAAGAATACTCTTTTAAGCAGATAAGAGAGTTAGCAGACCACTTAAGTATATTACTTGAAGAATCGACACCTTATACCTTCGAGCAAGACAATAGATTAAAGCGATCTATTCGTACTCTAATAAAAAAGCTACGCACTGCAACTATTAACTAAGAGATTCTTAAGTTCTTATAGCCCGAGTGCTTGATAGCAATAATTCATATCACTAATCTTATAGCTAACACTGCTCTTTTAAACGGAAAGACCTCTTACAAGGTTTTCTAAGATGATATTAAGCTAGGAGTGATTCATAAACTTTCGATCAAGCACTTGCGAGTACTCGGATGCAAAATCTACGTCTTAATTAAGCTTAAACGCCGCGTACAAAGTCGCAAACTAGCGCTTAAAGCTGAAGTCGGAACATTAATTGATTTCGAAAGCAATAACATCTAGCGAATATACGTTCCTTTTTGATCTAGTAAGAAGGTGGTTCGTATCTCTTATATTCGTTTTGATAAAGATAGACTCGTTACCGAACTTACCTTTAAAAAAGAGGAGAAGGTGCTACTTAGAGTTAAAAGTAACTAAGTTAACCGTAATCAGCTTACCTCTAGCTAGCATAACTAAGATCAAGAGTCTTTTAAAAGCCTTGATCACTACGTCTAAGATAGACTAGATTTCGATAATAATTTAAAAGAGACTAAGGACGAAAAGGCTACCGAGAAGCTCCTTGAACCTTATAGAGCTCTTTCTCTAAACGATAAGAAAGAGGTCGAGGAAGTCGAGGAGGAGGTTGTTCCTTTTAAGGTAAATGATAAGGCTCTTACTATTCGGAGACTACGCAAAATCTACTTTCAGGTTCTCCTTTCGGAACGAGTAAATACTCGGTCCAGCACTCGCAATGCTGCTGCAGCTCTATCAGCAAACGTAACTATTAAAGAAAGAACTAACATAAACACCTACTAATAGACCTACTTTAACGCTGCTAAAAAGTCACTATTTGCAAACGATCCCTAGACCATAAAAGAAGCTTTAGCACGCTTAGATGCAGATAACTAGCGCTAAGCTATTATTAAAGAGTACTTTGCTTTTCGACGCAAAAAAACGTAGTCAATTATAAAAAAGCGTAATATCCTTAAAGGTGAACGCATTCTAAGCTCACGTCTATTATTTAAGACTAAAAAAAATGAAAATAAAAAGATCGAGCGATACAAAGTAAGATTCGTAGTCTAAAGCTACACACAGCAAAAAAGCCGTGATTACGATTAAACCTTCGCTAAAGTATATAAATCAGCTGTTTAGAAGCTTGCAATTGCTTTAGCCGCTTTGTACGACTTAAAGGTCTAACAGTTCGATGTTAACACTGCCTTCCTGAATAGTAAAGCTAATAGCGATATCTATATCAAAGCTCTACTAAGATAAGTCGAATTCGGCTATACTCTTACTAATAAGGACTGCTTAAAGCTACTCAAAGCTTTGTATAGCCTTAAACAATCACTACGCTTTTAATAGAAGTTGCTACGAAAGCGACTTGCTAAGCTAAGATTCGCTCTTATAGAAACCGACAATTATATCTATATTAACAAAGACCTTAAAATCATGATTGTTACTTATATTAACGACTTTTTAATAATCGGTAAATCGAGATCAGTTTACGAGCAATTCAAAAAGGATTTGCACGACTTATTCGATATCACTTGCACCGGTAAAGCTACTTACTTCTTAAGAGTTAGAATCGTTAAAGATCGACTCGTAAGTATTATTACCTTATGCTAAAACGCTTATATTGACAAGGTGTTAGACCGATTCGGTATGTTTAATTGCAAGAGTGCACTTACACCTTTTGCAATAGGTTCCGAGGTTCATATAATCAAATTCGAAAGCTAAGCCACTTAATACGAGATTACACTATACTAGTTAATCGTTAGCTCTTTGCAATACTTCGCAACTCACACTCGATAAGACATTGCTTACTACTGCTTTTTATTAGCTAAATTCTTAACCAATCCGTTACCTTAATATATAACTGCCGCAAAGCGCGTTCTATAGTACTTATAAAGTACTCGTATGCTATCAATTGTTTTTAGTAAAAAGGACGCTGAGCTTATTAAATTAATAAGCTATTGCGATTCTAACTAAGCCGGCTTTAGAATGGGTCGAGTCTTATACAGCGGGAGAGTATTCTTTTTTACAAGAAGCGTTTTTAACGTCATTTCTAAACGCTAGACTATTATAGCTCTTTTTTCAACCGAGGCTAAGTACGTAGCCATATGCAAATTCGCTTAAGAAGCCGCTTGGATTAAGCAAGTACTTAATAAAGTTAGCTATAAAAAGGCTGACGCAAAGAAAATTAAAATGATTTGTAACTTATAAAGAGCACTCTCACTTTTTAAAAACCTTGAATACTACTAAAGAACTAAGCATATCGATATCAAGTTTTATTACGTACGCTATGAAGTAGCAAAAGGACGACTCGACTTATAATATACTCTTAGCAAAAAGAACGTCGCCGACGGTATAACAAAGCTATTGAATGATACAGATCACGCTGCCTTTGTACAACTGCTTCGAATGAAGGTGCTAAAGCTATAGAGCTTAGCAAAAGGTGTTTTTCTTAGCAAAGGGTAGTAAAGGTGTGTTATAAAAGATTTTTTCTCCTCTTGAAAATCGTACTTGCTACATTCGATAGAAATTAAGTAGATTGTGCTCTTGGAGGTGTTTTTACTTCTATTCTACAGAAAAGGTATATTAGTTTAAATACAATTAAAGTACTGCCGAGAGCTTTTAAGGCCTCGACAGAAAGGTGTGTTGCTAAGTAAAGTGTAAAGTGAGAGCGTGGTCCGTGCACAATGCACGGACACCTTAGCCTTAGCATGCTCCTATTATAACCTCGCCCTTAATTCTTAATCCTAGATAATACAAGTCATTCAACCACACTTATCAAAAGCTTCTTCGTGACTGCACTATCATCATCCAGATTGATACCAGCAATATTAACTAATCTTTATTAGTTAATATAAAAAAGCAAGAATTAAAGCTCGATTGCTTTATCTCGAGGTTGTTCGTAAAATGCTTTAAAAAACGCTTATACTAATGCGTTCTTGCTTCGAAGATGCTATATAAAAAGCTAATCATAAAGAACAAAGTGCCGAAAGAAAATCGATAAGTGATCTCTTTAAATAGTCGCACGACGATTATCCGTATAAGCTTCGTGCTTAACTAATATAAGCTTGCGTGATATCTTTATTATAGACTTAACACTCGTAGTCTTTTATTAGCGAAAGAGCTAAAGTATAACAAAGTCTTTGGCCCGCTCGCTGCACCGTAGGTGACTCGATAAGTACTTTCGTTTTGCTTTTGTTTTAAAAAGCTTAGATTATTATACGAGACTTCTCGTATAGCGTAAGTGTTCTTTTGCTTTTAATCTTATTAATAAACTTAGATCCGAAGATCTTAGCGCTTTTAATACGTGGATCGTTACTCGAGATCACTTAAAAGATGCTTTAAGCTATTAATCCTGCTAATTCTTTTGCTTTAAACTCTTAGAACGGTGCTTCGAGGCTTTTAATAATCCTTTCGGCTCGTAGCTTAGCTAAGAGCTTATAGTCTCGGCGTTTTTTATCGATAATAAACACTTCGGAGTCCTTAATAAATAGAACGTAAGAATCGCTCTTTTTCTCGTCGAGTACGGTCGGGATACTAAGATCGTACTTCTAATAAGGTATCTAGACTATTAGTATTATTAATCTTTAGGAATTAACAAGTTGAAAGTTAAAAGGGCTGTTTGCTGATCTTAACGAAGTTGTCGGATTACGCGGCCTCGGTAGAAGATTAAGCGAATGTTAAGGTTTAAGCGAATTCCTCGACTCTAGCTCTTTTTCGCTTTCGCTTCTATCCTTTTCCTTCGCTTCTACCTTAAGTACTTACAACTCTTTTAGCAGCTTTTCAACTTTAAAGTAATAAGGTTTTATTAAGGTTGACTTGAATTCCGTAAGTCTCGGACATGCTATTATACACGTGTGCCTTTGCTTGCTAAGCAACTGAAATAGGCTCTTCTACCTTTAGTTTTCCCGCTATACGAATACCCGTAAGCTAATAAGAAGGTCTAAGGTATGCTCCGTAATTAAGCCATTCTTTTTTTTAAGCGCGTTCTTAACTTGCTTCGTAACGTAGCATTTTCGTACTTCCTTTATAGCTTTGTTAATAACAGCAGCACGCTCTTAGGTAAACGCGGCAAGTCGATCTTGTTCCGTTAGCTTTAGTAAGGTCTTAAAAACGAGAAGCGTAAGTACTAAGCTATTAGGTCCCGCCGTATCGTTAATAGCTTTTATAGCCATTTAAAGCCGGTCCTTCTTTAAGGCTTTTAAAAGCTTTTTTATAACGATCTTAAAAGCGCGTCGCATAAGGACGTAATAGCGTTCTACTAGCCCGACGCTATAATAAGCTTTTACAAGCATCTACTTTAAAATGCTACTAATACTTTTAAAATAGCTTCGGAACGTTGCCGAATTGAAGTTAGTTCCGAGATCGTATACGACGTTTGTAAAAGGTCCGACGTAAGTGTTAACTTAACATCGATTGAATCCTTTAAGTAAGTGCTATACGGATATGCTTTTAAAGAAAATAGCGGCTTGAAAGTTAGTAAAATCGCAAACGACGTACAATACGTTTTTGCCGTTAAAGTGCATCATATCGACGTATACCGTATTATTAAAGTCAATATCATCTTTGAGTTTAATATTAAACCTCTTTAAAAAGCGTCCGAATACTTAGCAATAGTAGCAAAACTTTTAGATATTATAGAGCAAATCCCGCTTAAATTCGTGCCCGGCCCTTTTAAGAACAGCAGCAAATCGACTTGCTAAAAGATGGCTAAAACGCTTATAGATAATCCTTAATTGCTCTTTCGTAAAGTAGCAATAGACGGTCTCGCCCTCGGTACTATAATAAATAGCAGCGTGCTCTTTACTTAATAGCATCCACACGTGCTTAAACATCCTTACTATTAGTATTTCCTTTTTCCTTTAGACTAGCACGTTCCGCAAGTTATTTAAGATCACTTTGTACTTGTTTATATTAGCTAATAAAAATAAAAAAGGTACGTCGCTCTTTATAACGTAAAATTCCACTTGACTTAAAAGTGTTTTTAAAATAACTGCTTTAATAAAAGTAACAAAGCCGATGCCGTATTTAACGGACTTCTCTTTTGCTCGAGATATATTTAATTAGACTTCGAAGTACTTCTTTTGAAGTGCTCGTAGCTAAAGCAAGCTAGAGGTAAAGAAATTAGCTGCTCCGCTGTCAATCATAAAGCTTATGAATACGTTTTTCGAGTACTTAAAAGCTATATAAGTCTTTGCTTTACTCGCGGGCATACGCGGATCTTACTCGAGCATCTTTTAAGTCTTCACTTAGCTAATAAAAGCGTAGAATGCCGTTTAAATCTTTAGTTATTTATATACTTCGTTAGCGTTAAAAGTGCCGTAAGTAATTACAAAACCTTTTAACATGTTAGCGTAGCTGTTCGATTCGAGCGGCTCGTTTAATAAGCTTGCGATAAATTAATCGAATTCTTTCGTAGATACAAATAGCAAACTTTCGATCGACGCTACGTATTAAAAGAATTTGCTTTTCGTCACTTTTTTTACGTCTTTAAAGCTTTAAAACTTAACGACGGATGCTTTCTTTTTATCGAAAGTGTAGTTAATGCTTTAGCAACTTGGCTTTTTGCAAATAAAACACCTTTTCTTACTTTTAATAGCTTTAACAGCTTTCTTACTTTCGAAGTATTAGCAGTCTTAAATAAAGCATTCGTATTCTTCGTTTAAATCGGAGTCAGCCTTTAAAGTGTTATGCTAAAAGCAAATATAATCGTATAGCTCGTTAGAGCTCTGTGAAAATTGAATGAGGAATTAGGGTAAGGAAAAGACGAGTCCAAATTGCTTTGCTTGCTTGCTTGCTTGAAGTAAATACAGGAGACCTTTCAAGGTCTTATATAGACTATTAGGTAGTTCTAGAGCCTTTTATATGACTCATAGAATACGTAATAGTATTACAAATCAAAATCAAGTAGAATGTTCTTGAAGGTTCTAGTAGGTCACATGACTTCGCTTAGAAAGTTCTAGAAGTGCTGATTACAAATCAACACCTTAGAATATTCTAGGCAAAGTAATGATTATAAATCAACACGCCCTTTTAATCATTACTTTAATAAGCTAGATTTAAATCAGAGCTTATATATAAAAGAATTATATGACTGCGCCTCTTAACCCTTATAAAAGCTAGTTTTAAAACAGAGCTTTTATACTTGCAATCTATTTATTTCTTAATATAATTAAGAAAGTTGCAATTGTTTAACAAATTCGTTAAACTTAGGCTTATCGAGAGCTTTAGTAAACCCGTCTGCTTTTTGATTCAAAGTTTTTATATAAACAAGGTTTATAATACCTTTGTTTATAAGATCTCTTATATAATGATATTTAACAGCTATATGCTTTGTTCTTTCGTGAAAAACAGGGTTTTTAGCGAGTAATAAAGCGCCGTTATTATCAGTATATAAGGGGAATTTATCTTGCATATAATAGCTTAATTCGGTAAGAAGTTGCTTTATATAAACAGCTTCCTTAGCGGCCGAATTAATCGCTATATATTCAGCTTCAGTAGTGCTTTGAGCTATTATACTCTGTAATTTTGATTTCCAACTAAATAAGCTAGAGCTTATATAAAAGTTGAAACCGCTAGTCGATTTTGCTGTACTAATATCTCTAGCGTAATCAGCATCGCAATAGCTACTAACGAATTTATTAGGGCTTCTTTGATAAATTAGCCTTAGTTTTATAGAGCCTTTTAAATATCGTAAGATATTTTTAAGACCTATAATATGGCTTTCGCTAGGATTGCTTGCAAATCGAGCTAGCTTAATTACAGCGTAGCAAATATCGGGTCTAGTTGCTAGCGTTAAGAATAAAAGGCAGCCTATTACTTGCTGAAACCACGTGATCTCTGACGCGCTAGCCTTATTAGGATTAGGCTTTAATTTAGCTTTTGAATCCATTGGTATTGGTTTAGGCTTGCAATCTAGCATATCGAAACGATTCAAAATCTTAGTAATATAAGATTCTTGGCTTAATTTCATATAGCCTTGCTTAATATCGTATTCGATATCGATACCTAAATAATCTTTTATTAGCCTTAAATCTTTTAATTTAAAGTATTTTTGAAGTTCTTTAATAAAGGATTTTATTGTATCGATATTCGGACTAATAAGTGCTAAATCATCAACGTAAACGCTAATGATTAATCTTAGCTCTTTATTATACAAAATACAGCTATCAGCTAGTAAAGGCGTAAAGCTGAATTTTTGTATAAGCACTTCTTTTAACGTGATAAACTATAAGCGAGCTGATTGTTTCAGTCCGTATAATGCTTTATTAAGCATTAATAGCTTATTCGCGTATTTAGAGCTATTGATTCCTATTGGAGGAATTATATATAGCTTTAAGTCAATATCGCTTTGAGTAAAAGCTGATATCATGTCGATTTTATATATAAAACAGCCATATAAAACAGCTAGCGCAAAAATTAAGCGCTAAGCCATTTGTTTGACAACGCTAGCAAAGGTATCTATATAGTTTAAGCTATATAATTGCTCAAACCCTTTAGCTACGAACCTTGATTTAAATTCGTAAGTATCGGTACCTTGCTTGATTTTATAAACCTATCGAGTTTTTAAGGGTTTAATATTATTGCTAGCGCTTTTATTGACTACTTTCCAAGTATTTTGGCTTTCTAATGAATCTATTTCATTTTGCATAGATTTAAGCTAGTAGTCCTTATATAAGGTTGAGTTTATAGCTTCCTCATAGCTTTTAGGCTCTAATCGCGGAGTGCTAATAGAGGATTTTTTAATAGTTACTTTAGAACTATTTTTATCGCTTAATTTAATTAGCCCTTGATCGAGATTTCGATCAGTTTTAGAGCTAATTAAAGCCATTGAAGCTAGAAGAGTTACGTTCTTGTAAACCGACATAGCTTGTATTTGCTCTTCGATTAATCGATTATTTAGCTTTGTAATAGCTAAATTAGAAGAGTTATTTTTACTCGATTTAGTAGTTACGTTTGGTCTTTGATCGGAGTAATCTTTCGCCGGGCCCCGAGTTTTAGGAGCTTTAGGCGCTTCTACGATAGCCTTATTAGGATCATCTGTATTTAGATCACTAAGAGCATCGCTAGCGCGAGATTCAGTGTCGTCAAAATAAGGTTGATCTTCGGCTTCTTCTATTTCAACGACTTTCGGCTGGCTAATATTCGGCTGATTATTACTAGTATTATCGATTGATTTAATACTAGTAGTAAAATCATCATCGCCTTTAGTAGAAGGTAACTCTTCTTCGATTATATCGAAATAATCGCTCTTTTCGTTAATTAGTTCGTCTTTAAATTTAAGGTCTTCTTTAATAAGAACGTTTTTTGAACTAATTACGACTCTTTTACTCGGGAGGTAGATCAAGTAATTATTAGCTGATTCGAAACCAACTAATAGCCCTTTTTCATCTTTATCGGCTAATTTATTGTCTCGCTTATTTTTTAATATATAAGCTAGAGAACCTAGTATTTTAAAGTAGCTTATATAAGGCTTTTGGCCGTAAAGAGCTTCGTAAGGGGTCTTTTTAATAACCGAGTTATAAGACCGATTTTTTATATGAGCTATTGCTTGCAATAATTGGGGCCATAAAAATAGAGGTATATCTCTATCCTTACATACGCTTATTAAGCGTTCAATTAGGTAACGATTTAATCGTTCGGCTATGCCGTTTTGAGAAGGTGAATAAGGACTAGTATATTCGCAAATTATACCTTTGCTTTTGCAAAACGTAGTCCATTTATTCGAAGTGAATTCTCTTGCGTTATTTAATTTGAATACCTTTATATTAAAGCCAGGTTTTCGATCGAATTGAGTTGTAATCATATTATAAAATTCAACTAATCGATCGAATACGTCAGCTTTAAATTTTAAAGCGTATAGCCAAATGGCTCTAGAACCTCTGTACGTGAAAGTAACGAAAAATCGTTCCCTTAATAAGCTTTTAATTTTAAAAGGCCCTGCTATATCTATATCGAAAGCAGTTAAAGGGGGTGAGTCTGACATAGGCTTTTTACTATTCATTTGAGTAATTTTGCCACTTACGCAAGACTCATAATTTTCAAGATTTTGTTCAATAGCTTTAGAAAGACCTTCGCTATTATCGATTGTTTTTAAAACAAAATCTTTATTTACGTGCAATAAGCGCTTATGATAAAGGCCTAATTTGGTAGTCACAAAAGGATCTACCTTGAATAATAGAGGCTCTAGGTATTTATTATTAATTTCGACCTCCATAAAATAAGCGTTATTAGCCCATTTTACGTTAATATAAGGTTTGAAAGAAGCATGAGAGATTTTAGCTCTATTTCGATCGAAATTAATAGCCCAGTCCTTATTTGTAAGCTCTTTTGAACTTATTAAGGTCGTTTTTAGCTTAGGAATATAATTGACGTTTTTAATTATAATCTCTAAGCTTGTTTTCGACTTAATAGGGATATCACCTATGCTTAGAATAGGCATAATATCGCCATTAGCGATAATTATAGACTTCTTAGCTATTGGCTTATAATTTATAAACCAAGCTTTATTAGGCGAATAATGCTCTGAGGCTCCTGAATCTAATACGAATTCATTATTATTCGTAATAGAATAAGCTATGCCAAAGTGATTTAATTCACTATTGGAGCTAGAATTAGTAAAAGCACTCATTAGTGCTTTACTAGAGCTATTCTTGAAGTCTTTATCCTTAGCCGATATAGCCTTATTATTAGGCTTTTTATTAAAGTTCGGCTTTAGTTCGGGGTGCAATTTAAAACAAGTTGAATTTAAGTGCCCCTTTTGCTTACAATGCGAGCAATATTTAGCGTTATTTTTAAACGCTTTATTTGCTTTTAAATCCGCGCTAGTACCCATTCGGGCCTCTTCTGATAATAAATCAGATATAAGCGAATCGATATCTACCTCTTTGAGGTTACTAGATATTTCCTTAAATTTTCTAGAGGCGAAGCTATCAAAAGAGCTAGGTAAACCCTTGAATATAAGGCTAGCTAATACTGGCTTGGGAATTTCACAATTCATCTCTTTAAGATAAATTGCATTAGATTGAATAATACTAGTATATTCATTTATATTTTTACAAGAGCTATAAGTTGTTTCGACCATTTTATATACGTGTCGATTTACTTCTTCTAGCTCTGTATCGCCATAAGTCTCATTTATAGCGTCATATAGATCCTCAGCGCTAGTTTTATCTTTAAATCGCTTTTGATTTTCAAGCGATATAATAGATTTTAGCGCTCCCAAAGCCTTTTTATTAGCTTCTTCGAATTCGCTCAATTTATCAAGATATTTTACGGCTAGCTCAGGTGAATAAGGGGACCAAGTAATAGCTCCCTCACTATTCTTAGCTTTAGCGTAATAAAGCTCTTTATTAGGCTTTTCTTTAGAGCCATCAATATAAGGCATATAGCCATTAATCTCTAAATAGAGATTTGCGGGAGTAATCCATTCTTGGTAATTTGATTTACCAATTAATTTATCTCATTCTCCTTTAAAAGAGCTAGCCATCTTGATTGCGGATTTTTAATAGAAATATATTCTATTAATATATATATTTATATATATATATATATTCTTCTATTAACTAGCCTGCAAACTAGTCTTATAATAGAGAATAGAACCTTTGGCCTAGTGCAGTAATAAAACTCCTCGCCGGAAGTTATTATTATTACCGAAGTTTTCGCTCAATTAGATTTATAAAAGAGGTTTTCAGTTTTCTTAGAAAACTCGTTTATAAATCAATCAAACTACTAATTTCAGCTCGCCTAGTATTATTGATTTTCGGACTAATCGTTATTCCCTCTCCGAGGATGGCTTCTTAATAGCGATATAGCCGAAAAATCAATAAGCTAGTATGAATTAAGATCAGTCCAATAGCCACTCCCTACCGCTAGCCACAATAAGAGGTTCAATACCTATATTGCCGCGTAGGTTTGGGCACCCTGGTATGAGAAACTAGGTAATAGTGCCTAAACCGTAGTTTAGGGCCGCAATTTGCTCTCCTATTACTTCTAGAGGTACTAGCTTATGCTTTCGCTAATACTTAGTCTCAGGGACTCGGGCCTCAATGATTGGGTACAAATCTTAATTGGTTAGTAAGGCCCAAAGGAGTATAGCTTACTTTTTTAAGCAAAATACTAGCTTTTCTCTCGCGAAAGCTAGAACAAAAAAGGCGGAAGCTTATAGCTTATAAGGCTCGCTTTTGTAATCGACCGGAAGGACGTTATTCCGCCCCGAGCTTAGCAGAATCAAAGGTTTTGCCGTAAGGTTGCTTAAAGTTTCGCTAAACAATTTCGTCGAAGATTCTCGAAGAGTTGGCGAAAACTTAAAAGGTTTTGTGCTAAGCGAGAATTTGATGCCTAAGGTTGAGAGATTTGTGCTAAGCGAGAATTTGATGCCTGTGGTGTCGAAATTGAATTGCTACCATGTGAAAATTGAATGAGGAATTAGGGTAAGGAAAAGACGAGTCCAAATTGCTTTGCTTGCTTGCTTGCTTGAAGTAAATACAGGAGACCTTTCAAGGTCTTATATAGACTATTAGGTAGTTCTAGAGCCTTCTATATGACTCATAGAATACGTAATAGTATTACAAATCAAAATCAAGTAGAATGTTCCTGAAGGTTCTAGTAAGTCACATGACTTCGCTTAGAAAGTTCTAGAAGTGCTGATTACAAATCAACACCTTAGAATATTCTAGGCAAAGTAATGATTATAAATCAACAAGCTCGCGTAAGCTTTAGCTTTGGCGAAAGGTCGAAACGTCTTAATAGCAAACGCAATTGCTCGACGAATATTAGCAACTGCCGCGGTAAAAGTAAAAGCAAGATTTATTCGTGCAATCGTAATCTTTAATACGTTTTTATAAGCTGAATATAACTTGTTAGCAAGACTTCGATTATCTTTTAAACCTAGTCGTAAAGAGCCTTGAATGCCTTTAAGCTCTTTAGCGAGCTTCTTAAAGCACTCGTTAAGCGAAGTCCTTAGATTCTCTTTCTTAACCAAATCTAGCGAAATTTCTTTTTAACGGTCGTATTTTGCTTGCCGCCGGTGGTCAATCTCGAAATAGTCTTTTATTGCAATAGCGTTTGCTTTGAAAATAAGAAGCTTAGCTTTAATTATATAATTATAATAAAAAGTTATAGCTTCTTTTGTAAGCATAATAAAGAACGCTATTAAATAATCGTCGGATATCAAGCCGTATCGACTCGCTTAATTAGCGAAAATACTTAATTGAGTCTTAAAGTCATCGTCGAGTTTCGAATACTTTAATTCTTTAAGAAAGCTTCTTGCAAATAAAGCTAACTCTTTTGCTTTTAAGTAAAGGTCCGTTGCTCTTAGCTTAAGGAAATCGTCTTTATCATCGTCAAAAGCGCTTAGAATGCCGTACGCAAGCGTGCTATGCTTAGCTAATAGTCTGATCGGTAAAAGGTTACCGATATAATTGCCGATAGTCCGTCCTTTTTCAAGGTTTTTAAAAAGCTTATTTCCGGATCCGAAGTCTTTTAAAAGTCCGTTTCCGAATCTTTTTAATAGTTTAAAAGGCTCGTTCTTACTTTTTCCGTATCCGTGTTTTCGATCTCTTTGCTAATCTCTTCCGTTCCTTCTTCGTCGGTTATCGTTCGGATCGCTAAAGTTATTCGGGTTATCAGTTAAGGCTTTAGCTTAATGATATCCGTACTTTTAAGCGCGCTCTTAGCGATTCTCATACCTTTAGTATCTCTTTTGCTGATACGTAGCTTTTTAAAAGATATAAGTAGCTTGTCGGTACGTCCGAAGGTGCTAGATCTCTTCTTCAGGTTGCTGAATTCCTTTCTCGAGTTGCTGAAGTTAAGCACGGAAATCTGCACGCTATCCTTGGTAAGAGCTGATTTTGTCCGGAATGCTTTCAGGTTTTGGCGGGTCCTTTTTTAGCGTATAGCTCTCGTAGCTTCGAGTATTGTCTAGTCCGCTAATAATCTCAAGACTTTTGTTATTGTTGCTATTAAGCCTAGGCTTTTCAGAAAACTAAGTGTAGCTTTTAAGAAAAAGGTTTAAGGGCCGCTAAGGTGATTTTAGCTCTTGTTGTATGATTAGCGTATTGCGTAGCGATTATTGAATTGAAGATGAGTACGCTAAAGTACTTCGTCGTAGCCTTTCGTTAGATTGTATAGCGTAGGTCCGTAATTCCGCTATTTGCTTTGCTATAGCTTTTATATTTCGTTTTATATCTCTTTTCTCTTTTAAAAACTCTTCGCGTAACTTTCGAATCTCTTTCCCTTTTTCTTTCTTGCTTAAGGTCTCTTTTTCCTTCCCTTTTAAACTGCGCGAAAGTGGAGGTGGTTGAAGTGTAGTATCTTCGTCGTCCGTAAGGTTTTCGGCGGTCCATTTTAAATCGAAGCTTAAAAGTGTTACTTATTACTTTTTTATTTCTTCGAAGGTATATTAGTGCTGCTGCTCGTCGTTTAAGAGCTTGACCATCTTATTAGCGTAGCCCTTTTGCTTTAAAAGGCACTATACGCTTTTAGACAGCAAGTGTTTCTTAAAGCTAATAAAGGTAGCAAACTTAAGGCTTCGTTTTGTATTATCTCTCGTTATCGTAAAACTCGTTTAATCTTAGCGTAAGAAAGCGTGCCGGAATAAGCTTTACAAGTCGTAATCCTTTAGCCTTTTACACTTCGTATTTAAGAAGTCTTTCACTATTGCTCGAGCCTAGGCTGCTCCATGGGGTGGGGGCCCTATGGGGTTTTCCTCCCCATTCCCTCTATGGGGTCTTGGCCGATGAGGGACTTTTTTTTTTAAACCTTATAGGGAGGATTTTTTTAAGTCAAATTCCTTACGAGGGATAAGGAAACCTTATAGGTTTAAAGTAGGACAGCTAAAAATAATATATATGAAGCCGCTAAAAATAAAACAAATTTACGAATATTTATTAATTTTACTTAATTATTATATTTATTTATTATATTTATTAATTATATATGTTATACTTTATAATTACATTACATTACATTATAATAAACTAAAATTACTAAACAAAACTTCTAATCATGATTTCCTGCAATTTCTTAATCAACGCTATATCTTTGTTTTGAATCGTTACTCGTTTAACGTGAATAACATATAAGTTCGTTATTAAAAGTGATTAGTAAATCGATTAGTAAATCGATTAGTAAATCGATTAATAAATAAATATATAAGTACTTACTTTCAAACTCTCTTACGAAGAATGCCTTTAAAGCTTTTTGTAAACATTTTAAAGCACCGCTTTGAAATTTAAAGTCTTGTTTAAAATCGTAAGTGATCTTTCGAACAAGACGCTAGAAAAGAGTCTTTTTGATAAGAAGCTCGATGCCTTTTTAATATCGTCGGATCTCTTTTAACGCAATAGCTATATAAATCAGTAATTGTACTTGAGAATCAATTTATTAATTAATTAAACTTACTTCTTAGCTTATAACGACGGCGCTTTCGTTGGCTTAGACCTCTTTTTTTCGTAACAATTGCAGACTTTTTAAGATACTTGCTTTTTTTAGATTTTTAACGAAAAGAAGTTTTAATTACTAAAAGTAATTTGCTAGCTGATAGAACGGAGCGAGCAGCTCTAGCCGTCGAAAGTGATTTTTTAACTCTTTTGTATTAAGAAAAAAGAATATCATTTTCACTTGAGTTTTCTTTATTATCGCTTTGCTTTTCTTTATTTGTATTATTATAAAGCATCGTCTTCGTCGCGGTTTTTGTAGTTATAATTGGGCTCGAAACAATGAGAGATCTTTTAAGAGCTTTTTGCGCGAAAGCTTTTTTAATGCGATTGCTAGTAAAAGCAAAAGAAAGTTTAACAGCTATAAAAGAATTGTTTTTAACACTTAAGTCGTAAGACGGATCTTCGTTTTAAAGCTGAGCTGATGCACTCGCTTAGCTCGTCGATTATTATGTTACTTTTAAAGCAGTTTTAAAACAATTAACGAACGAAAGAAAAAGGTTTAAAAAGATTAAACTTATTAAAAGCTGTTAGTACTTATGCTAGTATTGTTAAGAACGATGCTTTTGTTCATTTCGGATTGAATAGCTAAAGTAAATCTGATTGCGTTTACTAAAGAAAAATTTGATTAGTAAATATTTATTAATTATAAGTTAAAAATATTACCGGATCGAAGTTTAAAAGATGATAAGTGCTAGTTTGTATTTGCGCGAGAGTTTGTTGGTATTTGAAGAGCGTTACTTAAAATAATAGAAATTAGCAATTATTAATTAATAAAGTAATTAATACTTATTAGCTTAACCTTGAGAAATTCGGCGAAAAAAGGACGAAGATAAATCGGTTTTTTATTATAGACTTGCAATACCGCGCGAAGTTTTAAGAATTTCTATAAATACTTGTCAGCTATTTGTAATTGATTTATTAATTAATTTATTAATCAAATATTAATCGGATAGCTGTCGAGTTGTAATAGCGCGGCGCTTAGCAAAAGTAAAGTTAAGAATTTTTGTAAATGCTTGTTAGCTATTTGCAATTGATTTACTAATCAATTTATTAATCAAATATTAATCGGATAGCTATCGAATTGTAATAGCGCGGCGCTTAGCAAAAGTAAAGTCTAGCGCATCCGTAGCCAATTGAGCTTTGTTAGACTGAAGATAAGGATTTGCGCTAAGCAAAGTAATTGAAAAAGTATTAGTAATACTCCGATTAATTAAATATAAACTTACTTTATTCACTTTGCAAATTTAAGTTTTCTTTTTCTACGCTTTCGCCGCGTATTATATCTGCTTTACTTTTTTATGCTTCGTCTTTATCTGCTTGACTCTTAGCCGCTTAACTTTTAGCCGCTTGACCTTTAGCCGCTTAACTTTTAGCCGCTTGACTTTTAATCGCTTGATTCTTAATTGCTTTATTAATTAACTTATCTTAGCTTGCGTCATCTTTTTTAGCCGTAATGCTTAATATATCGGTAGAAGGAGGTCGGTCCGAAAGTAAAAGTTCGTTTGGTAGAAAGGCTATTTAAAAGTATTAGTAAAAAGACTTGATCGCGATAATCTAATTTACGATTAGTAAATTGATAATTTAAAACAAGAAAGGGACGACCTTATAAAGCAATGAATAGCGTTGTATTTAAAGGCGTACCAAATAAAAAAGCGATAGTTGTAATTGATTATTAAGTAATAATAGAAAAGAATCAGACTTTATTTTATAAAGTAAAAATTGCGCGAAGCGGCCGCTTTATCTTAGCTGCGGCCGCTTTATTTTAGTTGCGGCTGCTTTATCACTTCGTGAATTCATTAGCGGCCGCGCTAAGATATTTTAAAAATAAAATATACGAGTTTACTTTTAATCTTAATACTTTTATTTTATTACTTTTGATTTTACTTTAAACAATTACTCTTAACGTTTGGCTTCTTTATAATACTATTTAATATGGCCGCTTATCAGCTTGATTCGATAGAAGGTATCATTGCAAATACAGATTAGCTTAATTTAATAAAAGGGATTGAAAAATCTATAATAAAAATCATTTTCTTATTTATTAATTTATTTACTAATTAAAAACGTCTTTTTTAAAATGCGGCTGATACGACGGCAATCGTGGCGGCAAGCAATCCGGTGCTAAGAAACCTTGGCAAGCGCAAAGTAAGTATTTTTTTTACGTAGTATTTTAACTTTTATTAATTTATTAATTTTTCTTAAAGAAGAAGGCTAAAGAGAGGCTAATTATCAACTAATCTTTATACGATAAAGGCTAATGCTCGTATAGCAAAGCTGAAACAAGATCTTTAAGCAAATGAGCTTCGAAAAGCTAAAAGACGAGATTAAGCGGCCGCTAATTAGCTTTTTATAATTTAAAAACAAACTTTAAAATATTCTTAAGCATTAAAAGCTGAAAAAAAAACTCGATAAGCCGAAATGCGAAAGAATCTTATAAATGAACGGTACTTTTTTTTTTCTTTGATTTATTAAGCAATTTACTAATCGATTTTAAAAAGAATCGAAGCATCTACGCGGATAATCTTGCTATGCAAGCCGCTTCTTTTACAATTAAATTCAATAATAGAAAATACTTAAATAGCGATTAAGTTAATAAAGCATTTAATTTAAACGAAAAGGTTTATAAAGAATTTAATTTGCGAAAAGACGAAAAAGAAAATGATAATATACTTCGCGATAGATACGTCTCGATTACCGATAAAGAGATAAAGAAGGTCACTCGGCAATTAGCACGTTAGCACGCATAAGTAAGCATTTATTTCATTTAAATATTTATATTTTGCTAATAATATAAAGTCACGCTATATAATAACCGTTTAGCAATTTCGTCGTTATTAGCAAAGTGTAACGCGGTCTTTAATAAAAAAGTGCCGAGCTGCTAATTTAAAAAGTAAAGAAGCTTTTCTTGAATTGATAACTTAGGACTTAGTAAACACGGTTTCAAAACGAACTAAGTAAGAATTCATTTTATTATGCTTTTAATCAATTGAACTAATATTATAACTTTTAGTCTTTATCTAATCAAGCTTTTTTACGTTTACTTTTCTTTTAATAAAAAGAAGTATTAGCGAGCTAAAATTAAAGCAAATACCGATAAAATTGAATACGAATTGCCGGGTCTAGCCGCTTGGTAGAATATAAAAAGATTCGAAAAGAATACTGAATTTAAAAAAGCTGATTGCGATTTTATTTTATTTCAACGCGTTATGCAATTGATTTGGAAAAAGGACGAGCCAGCTCCGGAGTTGTTTTACGGCGTTAAAGATAGCGATACGGAATTGAGATCATTCTTAAACTCAATGCTTAAGTTTATATAGAATAGAATTCACGATTAATTATAAATTTTGTATTTTATAAAAATACTTTTATTTATCTTATTTATTAATTATATTTATTAATAATACTTATTAATTATATTTACTTATTATATTTACTAATTATATTTATTAATTATATTTACTAATTATATTTACTAATTATATTTATTAATTATATTTATTAATTATATTTATTAATTATATTTACTAATTATATTTATTAATCGTCGGTTTCTTATATAACGATACGCTAAGTCTTGTGACGATACGCTAAGTCTTTTAAACGCACTTTATATGCGCTAAGTTACTTTTCTCTTTTTTTCTTTCGCATTTTTCGTATTCTCTTATTCTTCGCTTTTAACTTATGAATTATAGTTTACGAGTCTTTAGCGCTTTTACTTTCTTATATATAAATCTTAGCTACTTTCGACTTTTATACTTAATAATTGTTGATTTTAAGTTATTACTTTAAGATTCTCTTAAGCTCTTATGTAAACCCCGCGCTTCTGTAAGTTCTTTTAAGTAATCGCTTAAAGTCGTTATAAGTCTCTTAAACGCACTTTATATGCGTTAAGCTACTTCTTTTATTTTTTCTTTCGTATTCTTCGTATTCTTTTATTCTTTGCTTTTGACTTATAAACTATAGTTCACGAGTCTTTAGCGCTTTTACTTTCGTGTATATAGACTTCAGCTACTTTCGACTTTTATACTCGGTAATTGTTGATTTTAAATCATTACTTTAAGATTCTCTTAAGCTTTTATATGAACTCTCGCGCTTTCGTGAGTTCTTTTAAATAATCGCTTAAGGTCGTTATATCTTAAAGTTTTGAATAAAAAAAATTAATCGACTTGCTGTATTTAAAATCGATATAAATATATTAATAAATTATTTTAATATTTAGATTTATGAATTATATTTAAAGTTAATTATATATATATTTTATTTAATATAATAACGATTTTAAAACTATTTACATAAACTCATCTATTAATTTATAATAATGAAATTCAAGAAGCTTTCGTAAGCTATCGAATTTATTACTTTCTTTTTTTGCGATACCTCTTTTTTGTATATAAAAAGTCTTTTGCCCGCTAACAATACTAATTCTATGATATCCGTCGTTATATTCGTTTTTATTAATCTATTTAATAGATAGCTTAATTTTATAGCCGTTATTTAAAAACTGCTTAACTTGATATTCGTTTATTCTAATTAACTAGCTACGATTACGCCTTTCTTCGTCTAGCATTTCTATTGTACATCGAGCGTTTCGACCGTTCGTTCGTCTAATAGAAAAGGAATAATAAGTTTCATTATCTACTTCGGTAAAGATCGAGTTTAGTTGGTTTGCAATTCTTAATAAATTAATAACTTGATTAATATATAGATAATAAAACGGCACTTATAAATAAATCAGCAAGCGTCCGTTAAAATATGAATTTCTTTTATTTATTCTTTAGCTATAATAGATATTCGAACTTGTAGATATAATTATAAGCTAATACGATTATAAAGTGTTTTATCGTTTTATATAATAAATTTTTAATTAAATGCTTTTATTTTTAATATTTATTAAATTATATTAATTTTATTTACCGCATAGCAGCAGCCGAAAAGAAAGCTGCAAAGATTATATTTAAATTAAGATTTCTATAAGCACTTTATCTTTATATACTAATTAAACCTTAATAAATTTAAGTAAGTACTTGTTATAACGACTTTAAGCGATTATTTAAAGAATTTATAAAAAAGCGAAAGGATTATATAAAGCTTAAGAAGATTATAAAATCATTATTTGAATTTGAAATTAATAATTATCGAAAGTAAAAGTTAAAAAAAACTGAGTGTTAGATTCTTTTTAAGCGATTAAAGAATATATTCGTAACTTCGTAACGGTCGTTAAAGTACTTGCAATTGCAAAACACTCGGTTGTAAAAGTATTTGAATTCTAATTGCTCTTTAAAATTCAAAAGAGCTGATTCTTTCTATATGATTAAAAGGGATTACGCGTACTAGCTAACTAATAAGTTTACTAGTTAAGTTAAAAGTCCTTTGACTAATGTAATATGCTGAGCGAGGCATATTAAGTAGCTCGTGAACTCCTTTAAATACTATTAGCTAGCTAAGGTCGATATAGATATACCGATATTAAGGTCTATATATAAGAAGGTTGTTCGTAATAGTCAACTTAAGTAAAAAGAGCTTAAAAGTGTTAAAAGATATAATTATAATTAAGCTTTAATAAAAAGGAAATAAAAAGAAATGAAAAGATAAAAAAAAAAACCGCTAATTAAAACTTAACGCTCGTAAGAATGCTGCTTAAAAAGAATTAAGCGTAAGCAAAACCCTTTTTAAAAATAAACTAACTTAATAAAATATATTTAAATTATAAAATGATGTTATACAATATTTAAGTATATAAGACGTTGATATATAAGTTTAAATCAATAATTTAATAGCAAATCCGTTAGAATCTAAACATATCTTCTTAAGCTATTGATTCGTTTTCATCTTAAATTACTTTAATTACTTACGAAGATATCGATTCATTTCAAAGTCAAGAGTTCGAAAGCTTTACAACTAGTTTCTTTAGCCTAGTACTATTAGCAACTATTAAATGTTCTAATCAATATTATATTTAGAACGTCAAAGAGATTGAGACTTTTAATACTTAGTAGTCATAGACCTTATAGTATTCTTAATAATAAAAAGCTAATCAAAATCTTTTGCGAATCGATTAAAATAAAAAGAAAACTTCTTTTGTATAAATTGAATTCGTTTAAGCAGCTAAGAAATCAATAAAAGAGCTTGTAATATGCTATAAAAAGTGCGACCGAGCTTTAAAGCATCCGAAGCTAAAGGCTTTTAAAACGAAAGCATTAGCCGATTATTAGAAAACGGATGTTTGCAAACGCGTCGTAAGTAAGCTAAAACAAAAGCTTCGGCAAACTCAATTAAGATTTAAATCTTTTTAACGCAATTTAATACGTTTGTTTTTATTTATAAATTCGATTAATAAATCTAGTAAATCTAATTAATAAATCTGATTAGTAAATCGGATTAGTAAATCTGATTAGTAAATCTGATTAGTAAATCTGATTAGTAAATCTAATTAGTAAATCGGATTAGTAAATTTGATTAATAAATAATAAAACTAATATTTAATAAACACATCTATCACGAAGAACGCTTTCGCATCAAGACTTAAAATCAGCATTTCGAAAAAGTGTTTTAAATGTTATATTATCTACGCAAAGCTCGTTTCGAATAGTTAATAACCTGGATTAGAAATCTCTTTACGAATTACAAAACTTATATTTTAAGCTCTTTAGTACTTCAACTATTAAGCGAGACTTCGACGATAAGATTCTAGAAATTAATCGCTATTTATTAAACAATTTATTAGCTAATCAAAAACTTAGCATTTCATTAGACTATTAGTTTAGCATTAAGCGCTATTCTTTTATATGCATAATCGGAACTGCAATTATAAAAGATTAGCATATGATTCAGCTTATGCTTGAATTTATATACGTTGAGTTCAATTATATAAAAGAAGAATTAGCAAGAATTATTTACGAACGCTTTATTAAATTAAGCTTAATAGAAAGGATAATTGCGATTACAACGGATAACGCATCTTCGAATAACATAATAATAAAAGAGTTGCTTAAATGCGTCGAAAATGCATTTGAAAAAAAGCTTTTTATAAGCTAAGAGATTCTATACGTTCCGTGTATAACTTACGTCTTGCAATTATCTTTTAAAGCGTTGCTCGGACCGCGATTATCGCTAACGAACGAAAGCTTAAAAAAGCATTAAGAAAAAGATTCTAATATAAACGAGCTAAAAAGAGCAAGAAGACGCGATAAACGAAGGATTGTATATACATTTGCGATTATAAGTTTTTTTTTTTTTTTAAAAAATATTTATTAATTATATTTATTAATTATTAATTAACGTATTTAAGTTCGAAAGTTTGTTAAGTGTGTTACGGCTAGCTAACCTTAAAAATCGCGATTTAATAAAACGATAAAAGCTTTTATCGACGATTCAAAGCATCTTTTAACGAAAAGCTTAAAGCTTGTTTTAAATATTGTTATAAGATAAGATTCTATATTTTATATGCTTAATCGATTTATAACTCTTAAAGATGTTATTTAAAGATATTGTATAAAGATCAATAAGATAAGTATTTTCAAATTATTTAATACTTAATAAAAGCAAATCTTATAGCTAATCGATATCTTCGATCGTTTCACTTTTTAATTATGCACTTAAATAAAAAGCTTAGTCTTATTATTTAATACGGATTTTTAATATTCGATGAAATATTCGAACGTTTAAATAAAGCATAAGCACGATTAAAGTTTAAATATACAAAGATTTCGAAAGAAGATCGCAATGATTTTGAATAGATTTTGTAATTAAAAGAAAGCGTTATCAATACTATCGAAAAATTAAATAAGTATTATAAGAAAACGCAAAGGCCGTTAAAAGATATTTTTGCTTTCGCGATAATCTTATATCTTACTATTAAGCTAAAGACTTTCGACTTAAATTTTTCTTAGCTTTACGAAAGTAAAGATTAGTTTGCAATATATCGAGCGAGATTCGAAAGGCTTTTTAACGAACATTATAAGTCTTTAATATCTATAGCTTAACGTATTAATAATATTAAAGCAATCGATCGTTAACCGATAGCCGCTTTATTACTCCGCGGCAGATTAATGCTAAGTTCTTTTTTATAAGCTTCTTTCGAAGATACAGATCACGAGTCGTCGGAAGTGCATGATTATCTTTTAGCTCGTAAGTTTGAAATTTTAATTCAAAACTTTAATTTTATTAATTTTTATTAATTAAGTTTAACGGTCGACGGACGAGAGATTTTGACTTCTTAGCGAAACCTTAAGCTTCGATACCTTGATCTAGCTCGAATAGCTAAAGATTTTCTATGCATCTCTTTAATTAGTATTTGCGTAAAAAAAGTATTTAATATTGCAAAAGATATTTGCGATTATCGTCGCGATAATTTATCGCTATTAATAATCGCAAAAGAAATAATTGCTTTATATTTTAAGATATGTAATACTCGCTTAGATAAAGCTCGGCACTTATTCGAATCGATTTTAGTAAATTATAATGATTTAGATAAAGATCAGCTTAAAGAGAAATTCGAATAAGAAGTATAAAAGTTTCAAGAATAGTAAAATCGTTAATTTTAAAGCTTATCTTGTTTTGAATATATCTTTGCTTGCGATAATCTTGCGATCGATCAAGACTTTTAAACAATGAGTTTTAAGCAACGAAAAGCTAAGTTGATAATATTAAAAGCTGAAGTGCGAGAATCACGTAAGTTTAAATAATATTGATTTTATAAATATTTATTAATTATATTGAATAAAAAAGAACTTAAATAAGTTTTAAAATATTAATAAAGATGTTTCGTTTAAAATGCGAAAGCTACGGTACGGAAAGTCTTTAAATTACGAAGGGCATTTAAAAAGTAAGTTAATTTACTTGCGATATTTTTACTTTTTATCGATTTATTAATCGATTTATTAATCGATTTACTAACTATCATATAAGATTATATAAAGCGCATTCTTCCGCTTTTTAAAGCAAAGTCGTAGCAAATCGATTATATTTTTTATAAAGAAAACCAAGCAAAGTAAATCAATCGAAAGTAGCTACGGATTTACCTTTCGATAATCAAACTCAAGATAATATAGATTAAAACGTTTTTAATAATATAAAAAACGAAAACGATTTAGAAAATTCAGATTCGAACGGTACGAACGAATCGACTAGCTTTAAACGCTATATAAACTATAAAAATAAAGTGCAACGAAGTACGATATTATATAATATACGCTTTTATTTAGATATAAATTCTAATTTAAATATTAGCGATAGCAAATTTATGCGATTAAAACGATTCGAATGATATTTCTTAATAAAATTATTTTAACGCAAAAGAAATATCAAGCTTTAAGCAAAGTGATAAAAGAATAATAAGTAAAAAAGAAGCTGATAGAATACCGGACTCGGCTTCGTTATCTTATAAAACTTTAAATGCCGCTTAAACCTCGAAACTTAGTATTTCGAAACTTAAAACTCTTTTAATCGTTATTTAAAGTTAAAGTAAATCAATTATTATATATAAGTTTAACGATTTTAAATTTAATACTTTTATAAGCGAACGAATTACAAATCTATTATCAACTTTAAAGCGCAAACGAATAAAAGAAAAAGAAAATGATGAAGCGGGATTAGTATAAAATAAAAGGAAAGAAGCTTCTTTTAAAATTAAGCGTTTAATTGCAAAGAGTATCGCTCTTACTAGGTTTTATAATTAGCGACTTTGATTTTATTTATTAAATTGCTTTTTTTGTATTATTAAGTTTTTGTATTTATTTGTTTACAATTGATTGCAATGATTAATTAAATTCTTTTTTATCGATATCTTTAGTTTTTTTATTATTATTAATATATTTATATCGACCTTAGCTAGCTAGCTAAGAATACCGGTAATAATAATTAAAAGAAGAGTTTACTCGTGAACTATGGTTTATGGGTCAGTTACGTATAATAGCTTTACGTACGCTACGTATAGCAGCTTTACGTAGGTTACGTGTAGCAGCTTTAAGTACGTTAGGTGTAGCAGCCTTACGTAAGTTACGTATAGCAACTTTAGGTACGTTAAGTGTAGCAGCTTTACGTAAGTTACGTATAGCAGCTTTACGTAGGTTACGTGTGGCAGCCTTAAGTACGTTAGGTATGGCAGCTTTAAGTACGTTAGGTATGGCAGCCTTACGTAGGTTACGTATAGCAGTCTTACGTAGTTTACGTGTAGCAGCTTTAGGTACGTTAAGTGTAACAGCTTTACGTAAATTACGTATAGCAGCTTTACGTAGGTTACGTATAGCAGCTTTACGTAAGTTACGTATAATAGCCTTACGTAGTTTACGTATAGCAGCTTTAAGTACGTTAATTCTTTTTGTGCAGCATTTACTAATCAGATTTACTAATCAGATTTACTAATTAGATTACGTACGGTAAAGCACGTGCTATAGCCGAGCTATAACCGAGCTATAGCAGCCTTAAGTACGTTAAGTGTAACAGCTTTACGTAGATTGCGTATAACAGCTTTACGTAGTTTACGTGTAGCAGCTTTAAGTACGTTAAGTGTAGCAGCTTTACGTAAGTTACGTATAGCAGCTTTACGTAAGTTACGTATAGCAGCTTTACGTAAGTTACGTATAGCAGTCTTACGTAGTTTACGTATAGCAGCTTTAAGTACGTTAATTCTTTCTGTGCAGCATTTACTAATCAAATTTATTAATCAGATTTATTAATCAGATTACGTACGGTAAAGCACGTGCTATAGCCGAGCTATAGCCGAGCTATAACAGCCTTAAGTACGTTAAGTGTAGCAGCCTTACGTAAGTTACGTATAGCAGCCTTACGTAGTTTACGTGTGGCAGCTTTAAGTACGTTAAGTGTAGCAGCCTTACGTAAGTTACGTATAGCAGCCTTACGTAGGTTACGTGTGGCAGCTTTACGTAAGTTACGTATAGCAGCTTTACGTAAGTTACGTATAGCAGCTTTACGTAGGTTACGTGTAGCAGCCTTACGTAAGTTACGTATAGCAGCCTTACGTAGTTTACGTGTGGCAGCTTTAAGTACGTTAAGTGTAGCAGCTTTACGTAGGTTACGTATAGCAGCCTTAAGTATATTAATTCTTTCTGTGTAGCATTTATTAATCAGATTTACTAATCAGATTTACTAATCAGATTTACTAATTAAATTACGTATAGTAAAGCACGTGCTATAGTCGAGCTATAGCCGAGCTAAGTACGTGTAGCAAAGGGACGTGCAGCATGCAAGGTTTCTTTTCGTATAGCATTTATTAATTAGATTTATTAATTAGATTTATTAATCAGATTTATTAATCAGATTTACTAATCAGATTTACTAATCAGATTTACTAATCAAATTTACTAAGCGAAGCGTTCTTTCTTTGTTCCGCGTCGAGTTCGTGTTTTAAATATTGTAATTTATCTTTATTGAATCGAAGCATTGCATCGATTATTATTAAGCGACGCGTTATTTTCTTTGTTCCGCGTCGATTTATTATTTTAAAACGCGTTATTTTCTTTGTTCCGCGTCGATTCATTGTTTTAAATATTATAATTCACTTTTAATAAATCGAAGCAATGCCTCGATTACGATTAAGTTACACTTTTATTTTTATATAAGTACTCGCTTCCTTTCCTTTTCCTTTTCTTTTTTTCATTATCACCACAACTACTTTTTATTTAATTTCTTAACCTTAACTTCAATACTCAACTTCTCAACCTTAACCTTAACACTTAATTTCAACCTTAACATCCAACTTCTTAACCTCAACTTTAACACTTAACTTCTTAATCTTAACACTTAACTTCTCAACTAACTTTAACACTTAATTATAACTATACTTAACTTAAGTAATTATTTTCCTTTTAATTCCTTGCTTTTTAATTCTTTGCTTTAAGTTAATTATTTTCTTTATTTAGCAATGTCGATTCCTCTCTTTTATAACGCTATAATCGAGGTTAACTTTTTTAGCACCGATAGTAATAAGCTAATCAACGAGATACTTAATCGCTATAAGGATTTCGTAGTCGTTTATGCTAATAGTAACGTTGTTAATTTAATATTTACTTGTTATGACGAGGAGGATACCGCTTTGTTTTTAAGACTAATCGGCCTCGATTACGAATAGAAGAGTCGTAAAGGTTTTATCGACGAGTTCGGTATTAAGCACTACGGTGCTAACAAAGTTAGTAATAATATTTATATTTTATGATCATTAATTGATTTTTTATTTAAAAAGAAAGCGCTTAAGTCTTTTATCTTCTCGACCACTTTGTCTCTTTCCTTAACTCAATTGGAAAGCAATTCACTTATAAAGATATTAAGGTTCGATTGATCTTAGGTGATCTTACTCTTAAGCTTTTCGATAGCGATCATGCCGAAGCTAAAAGCATTTTAAAAGAGCTATTAATGCTATACCTTTTTATTATCGATAGCACTTTAGCATACAAACGCTTCACTTTTAAGTTCTCGAATGAAAATGAGTTTAAGTAAAGCAACAAGTGCTAAAAGCTAAGAGAGCTACTTAAGTCAAACGAGATTTATTTAAATTATGCTTATAAGCAAAAGCTTAAGTTAAAGGCGGAGATCGAGTTGAACGTATTCTACGTAATTGCAAAAGGACGGGTCTTTATTAACTCTTTGTAACTAGTAGACTTAAGCTAAAGAACGGGTCTTTATTAACCTTTAGGCTTTTGTAACTAGTAAATTTGATTAATACTTTAAGTCTTTGATTAATAAATATAATTAGTAAATGTAATTAATAAATGTAATTAATAAATGTGATTAGTAAATGTGATTAGTAAACTTGATTAGTAATTATGCATATGCATATTTTTATGTATATAAACCTTATGGAGTAACCTTACGCCTTATAGGGTTTCCTTATAAGGAGGGGCAGAATTTTGTACCTCCCGTGGGTTCCCCCGTGGAGAGGACCCAAAACTCCGTGGGGCCCCATGGGGCCCCATGGAGCAGCCTACTCGAGCCGTAATCTTACTATCGGGCTTTGCGTATAATAGCTTATTTAAATCAAATAAGATGCTCGACATCTCGTTATCTAGCCCTTCCGAAAGGCTTAAGAGTCTTAAGTATAAGGTTTGTTTTGGCTGAATAGCTGGGGGTTCCGTGGGTGGTGATAAGACTCGAGGGGTATAATACCTTATTGCTCTTTGTCGGCTGGACTCTTTACCCGGAAGTTTAGTTGCTCGATCGGTTATAGTTGCTGTCTGCTCGTACGTAAATCGATTTTGTTGGTTGGGTTTGCTGTATATAGCAGGCGCGGCTCTTACAGCGTTGAAGGTTGTTGTTTTTAAAAGTGACTTGGTTCGGAATCACTCTTCCGTAGGAATAAGGAAAAATCGGTGGTATAAGCAAGCGACTTGGTACGGAATCGCTCTTCCGTTGTAAAAAGAAGGAGGTATCGTAGTAATAAGGTATCTTCGCTATAGAGTATTCTTAGCTTCTCTGTGATTGATCACTTAGTAGTAAATCAACTATTGATTAGTGTTGGATTGCTTTTAAGCGATTAGGAATATATTCGTAATTTCGTAACGTTCGTTAAAGTACTTGCAATTGCAAAACACTCGGTTGATAAGTTATTTGAATTCTGTCTGCTCCTTAAGACTCAGAAGAGCTGATTCCTTTTATATGATTAGAAGGAATCACGTGCACTAGCTAACTAATAGGTTTACTTGTCAAGTTAGAGGTCCTTTGACTGCTGACATGCTAAGCGAGGCATGCTAAGTGACCCGTGAACCATGGTTCACGGGTGAGCTTTCCCTAACTACTACTACTAGCTAGCTAAGGTCGATATGGAGATACCGACAAAGTTAGCTAGCCGTAACATATTTAATAAACTTCCGAACTTAAATACGTTGATTAATAATTAGTAAATATAATTAATAAATATTTTTTTTTTAAAAAAAAAAACTTACAATCGCAAGTGTATATGCAATCCTTCGTTTATCGCGTTTTCTTGCTCCTTTTAGCTTGTTTATATTAAAATCTTCTTCTTAATGCTTTTTTAAGCTTTCGTTCGTTAGCGATAATCGCAGTCCGAGCAACGTTTTAAAAGATAATTGTAAAACGTAAGCTATATACGAAACGTATAAAATCTCTTAGCTTATAAAAAGCTTTTTCTTAAATGCATTTTCGACGTATTTAAGCAACTCTTTTATTATTATATTATTCGAAAATGCGTTATCCGTTATAATCGCGATTATCCTTTTTATTAAGCTTAATTTAATAAAGCGTTCGTAAATAATTCTTGCTAATTCTTTTTTTATATAATTAAACTCAACGTATATAAATCTAAGCATAAGCTAAATCATATACTAATTTTTTATAATTGCAGTTTCGATTATATATATAAAAAAATAGCGCTTAATGCTAGATTAATAATCTAATAAAATGCTGAGTTTTTAATTAGCTAGTAAATTATCTAATAGATAGCGATCAATTTCTAGAATCTTATCGTCGAGATCTCGCTTAATAGTTAAAGCACTAAAGAGCTTAAGATATAGGTTTTATAATTCGCAAAGAGATTTCCAATTCAAGTTATTAACTATTTGAAACGAGCTTCGCGTAAATAATATAACATTTAAAACACCTTTTCGAAATGCTGATTTTAAGTTTTAATACGAAAGCGTTCTTCGTGATAAATGTGTTTATTTGATATTAGTTTTATTATTTATTAATTAGATTTATTAATCCGATTTATTAATCCGATTTACTAATCAGATTTATTAATTAGATTTACTAATCAGATTTACTAATCAGATTTACTAATCAGATTTACTAATCAGATTTACTAATTAGATTTACTAATCAGATTTACTAGATTTATTAATCGAATTTATAAATAAAAACAAACGTATTAAATTGCGTTAAAGAGATTTAAATCTTAATTGAGTTTGCCGAAGCTTTTGTTTTGGCCCACTTACGACGCCTTTGCAAACGTCCGTTTTTTAATAATCGGCTAATGCTTTCGTTCTAAAAGCTTTTAGCTTCGAATGCTTTAAAACTCGATCGCACTTTTTATAGCATACTACAAGCTTTCTTATTGATTTCTTAATTACTTAAACGAATCCAATCTATATAAAAGAAGTTTTCTTTTTATTTCAATCGATTCGCAAAGGATTTTAATTAGCCTTTTATTATTGAAAATACTATAAGGTCTGTGACTATTAAGTATTAAAAGTCTTAATCTTTTTAACGTTCTAAATATAATATTAATTAGAACATCTAATAGTTGCTAATAATACTAAGCTAAAGAAACTAGTTATAAAGCTTTCGAACTTTTAACTTTAAAATAAATCGGTATCTTCGTAAGTAATTAAAGTAATTTAAAATAAAAACGAATCAATAGCTTAAGAAGACATGTTTAAATTCTAGCGAATTTGCTATTAAACTGTTGATTTGAACTTATATATCAACGTCTTATATACTTGAATATTATATAACATTATTTTATAATTTAAATATATTTTATTAAGTTAGTTTATTTTTAAAAAAGGTTTTGCTTACGTTTAATTCTTTTTAAGCAGTATTCTTACGAGCGTTAAGTTTTAACTAGCGGTTTTTTTTTTATTTTTTCATTTCTTTTTATTTCTTTTTTATTAAAGCTTAATTATAACCAGGCAGAGGACCAAGTTCTCTGTAGTGTCACCAACGGGCTAATTACTCATTAGTATATTATTAAATTAGATTTTTATAAAATTAATAATTAGCCCGTTGATAATATTATATCGGACTTTATGTTTTGCTAAATATCAAACTTATTAAATAGATCGTAAAATAAAAGTAAATATATATAAAAGTATTATTATATTAAAAACTATCGAGTTTATAATTTATTATAAAGGGGAGACCCCCTTAAACCCCCCTTTATTACTTATCTTTTCATTTTTATACCAAGGAGACCCCGGACCCCTTTTATTACTTATAATTATATATTTATTTATATTACGAAAATATTAGAAGTTACAAAAGTTATAAAAATTACAAAAGTTATCATCGCGTTTATATTTTATTATAAAAAGGAGACCCCCTTAAACCCCCTTTTATTACTCATCTTTTCATTTTTATACCGAGGAGACCCCGGACCCCCTTTATTACTTATATTTATATATTTACTTATATTACGAAAATATTAAAAGTTACAAAAGTTACAGAAGTTACAAAAGTTACAGAAGTTACAAAAGTTACAAAAGTTACAGAAGTTATAAAAGTTACAAAAGTTACAAAAGTTACAAAAGTTACAGAAGTTACAAAGGCTATAAGATCATACAAGTCACTAAAGTTATAAGAGTTATCAAGTCTAAGAATATGCATTAAAAAAGGTCTAAACCCGAATCTCTAACCCAGCTGTAAGAGGTGCACCTAAAGGAAAGGGGGAGAGGAAAAGGGGAAGGTCTCGAGCAAAAGAAAAGGGTCCAGGTCCACGTTTCTTACGTAAGCTCTTTTTAAACGCAGTACACTTCCGAAGAGACCACCGACAGCGAGCACACGCATCTTCCGAATTAGATATTTATGCTTTATCGGCCGAAAAGTATGCCTAGCACTTTTAGCGAGCAGCAGCGCACGCATCGCAAAGCGGGTCTACTAGCTCACTCTTATATATTTGTATTAGCTTAAAGTTGCTAAAAGATAAAAGAAAGTAATTCTTATAATTCGGTCTTTATAATACGATCGACGTGGCCGATAACAGCACGGCGAAAAAAAAAGAGCTTTAACAAGTCC
The DNA here is from genome assembly GCF_022702325.1 of Drepanopeziza brunnea f. sp. 'multigermtubi'. Lineage (NCBI taxonomy): Eukaryota > Fungi > Ascomycota > Leotiomycetes > Helotiales > Drepanopezizaceae > Drepanopeziza > Drepanopeziza brunnea. Next base: position 1,241,540 of record NW_027094065.1, read on the forward strand.
GATTGCTTATACGACTACCACATGCTTATAACGAAAGGCGTGTATAAGTCCTTGTTTTTCTTTTAAGTAGTCCAAGCTTAAAAGAGCCGCGCAAACCCGGCAGTCGATTAAGCTTGTTCAAGCTGAGCCTTAGTAAAAAGGGTCCTTCTATCAACGGCCGGCGAAGACGCAAACATCTATTAATTTAATTAATAAGCATTAATAAAAGATATGAAATATACTTACGCTTATGCTTTATTATAAAAGTAAGATCGGTCTAAAGCTTATAAAGCGAAAGGTAACAAGTGGCGTAGCAAAAAAGGGCACGGCGGCGGCGAAGAATATAAAAGCCGAAGCGAGGCTAAGAGCCGGGACGCTAATAAGAATCGATAGCGCGAAAAGGACGAATAGAAAAAAGAAAAGAGAGCGAGAGATCATTAGCTCAATTATATCGTCGTCGTCTTCGAATCTATATATATATATATCATTAGCGTAAGTAGCGAGAATATATCACTTGATCTCAAGATAATTTACATTGCGAGCCTAAAATCCTCTATCACCTTATCTTCCTTTACCTTTCTTTCAACCTCTCTTACTGCTAAGTCTATAATAAAGAAAAGGAAAGAGAAAGAAAGAAGCAAAGCAGCAGCGGGGACGGCGAGGACGGCGAGGACGGCGAGGACGGCGAGGACGGCGAAGACGGTATAAAAGAAAAAAAGGAAAAGAGAGCGAAAGATCATTAACTCATTCTCATTATCATCGTCGTCTTGATTAAATCTATATATAATATTAGCGTAAGTAGCTAGAGCGTATCACTTATCACTTACACCGCGAGCTCAACTAAAGCAACAAGCAAGGCAAGAAGCAAGGCTTGTTAAGAAGAAAGGAAAAGGTGTAAAAGCAGCCACTACTGCTTGCGAAGTAGTTGTACTTGCCGCTTATAAGCCGGATCCGGCCGACCCACCCGCCTTATATAAAGTCCGTCTTAAAGGTTACGCTAGCGGAATAAGATCATATTGCTAATATAGTTATAGTTGTAGCTGAAGTTAGAGTTAAGGTTGAAGTTGAAGTTGATGTTAAAGTTAAGATTAAAGTTGAAGTTGAAGTTAAAAAGAATATTTAAGTTATAATAAATATTAAAAAGTAACAAACGAATTCACCTTTCAAAAAGGTCCGTGCTCAACTAAATTCTCACACTTGCCGTATTCGTCGGTATAGCAATATATCTATACAATATTTTATATAATAGCTTGTAACTCTTATAGCTCTTGTAATTCTTATAACTTTTATAACTTCTATAACTTTTATAACTTTTATAACTTTTATAACATAAATAAATTTTCGCTTTTGCTAAATCTATCGGCTTAGCATATATAATCATACAAAATTATCAACGTTATAAAAGTTATAAAAGTTACAAAGGTTACAATTGATTCGACGCAATTAACCGTACAATTTAAATACATTGTTTACCTTTAATCAATTGCTAATAACTATACAACCACCTTTGATAATAAACTATTAATATACATTTTATAATTCGTTAAGCTTATACTCTTTTATAACTATTAATCGGTGAGCCTTAAGCTCGATCTGTGCGTAAGCTTTTAAGCTTTAAATAGCCCTTTTTATACGCCCATCTGAAACACATAAGCGCTAAAAGGTCCGCTTATTACGACAGTAATAACAAGTATATAAGCTATCTAGCTCTCTCTACAAGAATAGACTCAAACAACCCTAGCAAGGTTCGTCCGCTAATTTCGCCGTATATTCCGATATCATCACATCTGCTAAATTGCCAACCAAAGCCTTCCGAGCTGTATCCCGAATAAAGTACTCTTTAGCCAGCTCGTAGCGTCGTTAATAATAGCAATCCAAGCAAATAGTAAATCGCAAACTAATATTTAAGATAAAGAAGTATAACAATAAGCGGAAAGTATAGCACTTAACGCACTCGATTTTGATAAGTCTTTTAAGTAGCTAAGCAAGTGCGAAAAGAGCAAAACGCGGTAAAGATTAATATATCGTATTTATGCTTAGCCTAAAAGTTAGAAAGAATAAAGAAAAAAGCAAATCTAGCGCTAAATCTAATGCTTTTGCTTCGGCCTTGATCTTTTTAAATTGCTCGATTTGTCCGAAAGCGCGGTGTACATCGAAATCGTCGTATATTTTCTTATCCTTATACGTCGTATATATGAATTTAAAATAATCCGTAAGTATAAGACCTTAACCTCTTTTGCTTACTTCGCTTTTTCGTTTGCCTTTCGCATCATCTTATGTTTTATCTTTGCTTTAAGTATTATCTTGTATATCATCTTTAACTTAAGCATCAACTTTGATCTATTAGCTGCTTAAAGCATTAATAAGCCTTTTAAAGTTAATCTTACTTATAATACGAGTCATTTCGTCGTCACTACCGAAGAGATCAAGTGATTCATATCGCTAGCGTAGCAAGCTAAGTAATGATGCGATAAGTGCGCGTTATAAGGTTGCGTAATAAAAGTCATTTAGCAAAAGAGTTTTCGATAATGATATAATAACCTCCTTTTCCTCCTTAATCTCGCTCTCCTCCTCACTCTCGGCCTCTTCCTTAATCTCGCTCTCCTCCTTACTCTCGGCCTCCTCTTGAATCTCGCCCTCCTCTAGCTCTCTTTCTTCCTTAATCTCTTTAATATAATTGATAACACTTTTTTTCTCTTGCTTTATATTTATAATCGCGATAAAAAAAGTGATTTATTACTATATATTATTTGATTTCGGTATATCGTAAAAGCAAAGTATTTAAAAGTAAAGAAAATATTTTACTAAAGCTAAGTACACGTAAAAATAAGCCTTTGTTTAAATTAAGCGAATAATAGTAGATTCTTATTAGATCTTATAACTTCTATAACTTTAATAACTCTTGTAACTTTAAAATGTAATACTATTTAAAGACATGTAATACTAAAACGTATAATATTAAGATAAGTAATCAATTATTTTACATATTGCTAATAACTTTTATAACTTTTATAACTTTTGTAACTTCTATAACTTTTATAACTTCTATAACTTTTGTAATTAGCGGTAACATCTATACTATTTGTATCTATTTACAGGTTTTATAATCGTTATGCAAGCTGCCTTCGGTACACATGATTTATATCTCGATCAATATTAATACTAATAGCTTTCTTTTTAAAGCGACAAAAGTCAAATACATTTTTAAACATAACTTTCGCTAAAGTCTTCACTTTAAAAGCTGAAACGTAGTATAGCTTATAAGCAAATTCAGCTTTAACCCAGCTAATTACTACTTTGATTAGCGAAATCCCTTAACTCTTATAAACGGTAATTGCGTATGCGATTCGAAAAAGAAATTGCTAGCGATTGCAAGGTTTATTATCGTAAAAGAAATCTCGATCGACGGTAAAAACTAAGAACTATCTAGTATTCTTAAAAGTAAAACTAGAATAATCTTCGATATCTATCATAATCCTTTAAAGTAAATCTTTGCGTAGTCTAGTTCTTGCTTCTTAAAAGATGTCTTTGATTATGCTTATAGATCTATTAACAACCCTTAACTCTATTTATAGATTCTGATTCAGCATAACCTTAGCTTTAATGCAAATATTAATAGTTTATTCTAAGCCTTCAGCTTCTTTCTAATCGGCGTTGTCTGCTTTTGCGCTGCTTATATTTCTTGATTTGAGTCGTAAGATAAGAGCGTCTAGCCTTTTCAGCTGCTCGTAGTTATATTCTTTAACTTCCGCGTTCGTAAAATAAATACGAAAGGCATCTTTAAAAGAATCTTTATCAGCCGGCCAGATATTCATTTTAACTCGAGAAATAAAGAGTTCTTAGCTTTCTATCGAAAGGTTATCTTCTCGAAGTTCTAAAAGTGCTTTGCGGAAATTAATAGCTTTTAAAGACTCGCTTTCTTAACGTATAATAACCTTAAATCGAATAGTTTTATTAAATAATCGATAAAAAGACTAACCGATCTTTTGCTCGAATAAAAAGTTGTAAGTTATAAATAAAGACTTCCTTTTAACTAGCAGCAACTAGTAAAAATCCTTACAAAAGTAAATACTTAGACTTTCAAATGGTTCTTAAGACTTAAGGAATATTTAAGTATAACGGCGTTAGATCCGAGCAAAGTCTTTTAAGTCAATTATTGACTTTTTATCAATAATCAAATACTTATAATCTTTGAATTTCGCTTAAAAGGTTTGAAAAGTAGCAAGAGAATTATCTATAGCATAATGTTTGACCGGTAGCGTTAACAAAGAATATAATATAGATCTTGCAATGCTAAAAGCAGCAACACTTATAAAAGCAGCTCGGATGACTAGATTTAATTTGCTAGCTTTATCTGCTATTTTTTAAAGTTGAACGCAAATAGCAAAAATAAAGTAGGTTTTGCCCGTGCTAGCCTTGTTATCGAGATAAATTAACAATTATAAGAAGAGTTGGTTTAGCAATATTATAATATAATAATCTATTATAAAATAGTAGAACTTCTTTTGCTCGTTTAAAAGCCTTTCAAAATCACAACCTCGAGCAGCGCTAACTCGTATATCAAACACTCCCGCTGCAGCTCTTTAATCTCGGACATAAGTAAATAGAATATTGTATTTGCTAACATATAAATCTTAATTATAAGCAAGATCCCGAAGCCGATTCGATATATCGTTTTTATTTATAAAGATAATACAAAGGTTCCGAAAGTTCCGTAAGTTCTATTCTTCTTTCGCATTAATATCATCACGGTTCCGAAGCTCAAAGTCTTTTATATCGTACTTATTATTTAAACCAGCTTTATTTGCCTCGTCAGCTATAGAAAGAAGATCGTAATAGTCTAGCGAATGCAAAGAATCGCTATAAAGATCTCGATAAAAGCGCTTACACGCGCTATACGCTAAAGCAAATGTTATATGCTTTTCTCCGGTAATATTAATAAATAAATCGTCTTTTGTTCGATAAAAGTAATGCAACATCAAGTAAGTACGCGAGTTGTGCTTATAATCGTTATAAACCTTAATATTTAAGTATTAAAGGTAGTAATTAATAACTTAAAGCTTGCTTTTTCGCATAAAATTCTTTTTCTAATAAGTGTATATATCGTAAACCTTAAAGAAGTCTAAAAGAATAATATCTTTAATACGATTAAAGCGTTGTCGATAACGCTAAAGGTTAAAAAGTTTAGATTCCAATCTATTCTCGTTCAGCTCTACTTGATGCTTCTTATCTTTATCTGGTCGGCAATCCAAATTAATAAATGTCCGAGTCGATTTAATCAAACTATGTCTTAAAAGCAAGTAGCAAACCTTTTGAACGCTATAATATTTCTCTCTTAGCAGCTTATTAAGCATCTTAAAAACTAGCGAAAAGGCTAAAGCCTTAGCATTAATATATTCTAGCACTATATTAATAATATCTTTATAAGAATCGGATTCTTTTTTATGCTTAAAGCAATACTTAAAGGCGTACTCTAAAAGACTTTTAAAGCTAGATACAAGCTGTATATCCGTGTTAGCTAACCAGCTTAATACAAAAACAAATAAAAAAAGGTTTTATAAAAGATGATTGCGTTAAGCAGCAAACTAATACTTTTAAAGATTTATTTTCCGATTGTAATCAGCTGTCGGCTGCATAAGGCGCTTATAATAAAATCTATAAGAGAAGACTCTTATATCTTTATTTTTGCGTAAATAGTATTTAATTAAACAAACGCGATAGATTTGCATTCGATTAATTAACGCAGTAAGTTGATCGACCGTATTCTTAATTATATTGAAAAGTAAAGAGGTCGGGTTTTGCAAATCTAATAATCGAGTCGCATTAAAGTTATAAGCGGTAATATAATCCTTTTAAAAGCTAACGAAGTTTAAAATACGAAAGTAATCGTCCTTTTTAAAGTTTATATTAAGTTTAAGCTCGCCCGCATCGTTCGGTTTGCTTTTTAATTAAAATATACCGTAGATATAGCTCGAGCTACGATCCTGCCACTCTTATCGCGCTTAAAAATCAGTATACGGCAAATAATGACTTAAGATATCTTATAAAAAAGCTTGCTAGCGGATGTAAATATAATAAACAATAATAGCCGGGTTCTTTTAAACATTTTCTTAAACTATCTTAGCTCGCTTAACTTGATTAACGGCTTTATATTTATTATACCGAGAAAGATAGCGCTAAAGGTCTTTTTATTATATGTCCGCAATACTTTAAGTAAGAAAAGCTGCTATAGCATTTAGCTAAGACTTGGCTAGCGCTTTTAGCTGATAGCCTTGCTTCTTTTAAAAAGGACGAGTGCTATTAATAGCTTGCTTATAACGCACGATCTAATTAAGAAAAGCTAGCTGCTCTTTCAATTGATCTCGCAAACCGTTAATACTTAAATCTTTAATATCTTTTCGAGACTTAATAAAATAAAAAGATACTTTAACGACTTCGAGTCGCATTAAAATATTAAAAAAGTAAAATCGAAAATAAAAGTGAGTCGCAAAACGCTTATCGCGGTACCTTATTAAGTGTTTAGCATATTCTTTTATATTAACCTTTCGGAATCTTTAAGTATAGAAATCGCTTGCGCTAATAAAAAAGAGTGTTAAAAAGGCTAAACTAAAGAGCTTTTGATTAAGTCTTAGCTTAAAGATTAACGTAAATCGCTAGCTTAAAGCAAAAGTAAAAATATATTGCTTCGATACGAGTTTATTAACTTAAGCAAAGAGCTGATTAGATTCCGTAGTATTTAGATTTAAATCGAGAACTATAGTTTCTAAAAGAAGACGCTTTTGATTATCAAATAAGTTATCGTCAGCATTTAAGTAATCTTTTACATCAAGTAAAGCATCTTTATCGTTTGCAAGAGCTTTATCTTCGCTCGAATCTTTTTTAAGATTACCGCGAGCTTTTCGGCGTAAGCGGCGGCGTTTTTATGCCGATAACTTTATAATTAAAGCCGCTGTTTTTAATAAAAGCTGTTCAAGTGTTTCGTCTTTAATAGTTATGACTCGTCTTCTTATATCTTTATCTACGAGCAAGGAATCTATTAAGTCTTAATTTATATTAATATTAATATACTTAAGATTATTTGCTTTTAAAAAAGTAAACTAGATATAGATCGTAAAGCGCCGAACTTGATATTCTTTTTTAAACTGCTTGCTAATCCGAAGATCTTTATCAAAACTCTTAAGCTTAAGAATAATTACGTTAACCTTTTTAAAAAGCAAAAGAAGGTTTTTAAAAAACTTAGCGTTATTAAAAGCAAAGGTTACTACGTAGCTTAAGTACTTATATTAATAGCCGCGGTAACGCTAAAGCGATATATTAATATATAACGGTAAGATCAACGCTTTTTCTAATACCGAAAGCTTCGGCAAGTAGTCCGGCATCTTACTTAAGTTTATATTATTGCGAGCTATCATAAAATAAAGCTATCTAAGAAGATCCGGTTCTTTAATAGATCTATTATAACGATTACACTCGTAGCAAATAATATCGCCGCGGACTACTTTTAATCTCATTTCGAACTATCTTTTATTACAGCGAAAGCAAAAGTCTATTTAAATAGCTCTTATAATCGAGTGAAAATCTTGAATTATTTTTTATTCTTTCTTATTAATCGCCGGCTTATACTCGGCTAGAGTAGCATATAGTTATAATATGTTTAAAAAAAAGATAAACCTTTAAAACTAAAAAGTGCAGCGGCGTTTTTATTCGGCTTAAGCAGCTTTTTTAACAGCTTTTCGTTCATCCTTTCGCTATATACGGTTTTCTCGTTCGATATTAGCTTAGATCTTTCGAGCTTCACGTGTCTCACGACTTTGCTTTAAGTCGTTTAAGCGAAAGCCGATAACCTTTAGTTCGGATCCGGAATTAAAAGAAAACATTTAACAGTTCGAAAAAAAGTTCCGTAAGACGCTCGACGATTATAAAAGAAATAAGCTAGAAATTTGTTTTCTAAGACGGCCACGACGCAATTGCGATTCTAATAAGATACGAACAACAAGCTTTCTTAAGCGACCTCTTCGCTTTTTTATTAAAAAAGATAAAAACGAAAGTAAAAGTTCATCATCTTCAGAATCCTCTTCTTAATTATTATCTCGCTATAGTTAATAAGACGATAGCAAAGTACTAAGAACCTCTTCAAAAGAAGCCATATTATCCGTATTAAATACATTAAGTAATAGCAAAGTGTATAAGATCAAAACGGTAAGCCTAGATCGCAGATTAAAAGAACTTAAATAGTATTAATAACTCTAATAACTTAATTAACTTAAGTAACTTAAGTAACATACCTAAACCGCTTATGCTTCTTTAAAAAGCTTCAAACTCTACTGCAAATCTAATACGCCGATTCGGAAAAAGTGAGCTTTAGCAAATTAATAACTCTAGTAACTTAGTTAAAAAAACCTACTTATACTACCTTACGGCGGCTTACGTATAAAACCATACGAACTTCTAACAAAACCTGAATCCTGCACGCGCTAAGCCGTAAAATCGAAACCTTAATAACATTAGTAACTCTAATAACTTTAATAACTTTAGTAACTTAGCTAAAAGGACTTACTTATGCTACCTAGCGCTAGCCTACGCATAAAACTACCGTGTGTATCCCCGCTAAATCCAGCCATATTACTACTTCGAGCAAGCCCACGTATAAAACCATCATATATACCTTTATATAAACCTTTAATAAAACCTAAAACCTAAGTGCCTTAAGCCGTAGAATCGAAACCTTAATAATATCAATAACTCTAATAACTTTAATAACTTGGCTGAAATGACTTACTTATGCTACCACTTAAGCTACCTTAAGCAATCCCGCGTATAAAACCGTATGTATCTTCGCCGAAACCTGAATCTTAAACGCGCTAGACCGTAAAATCGAAACCTTAATAACATTAATAACTCTAATAATTTTAATAACTTTAATAACTTTAATAACTTAGCTAAAAAGACCTACTAATGTCACCTAGCGCTAGCCCACGCATAAAACTACTATGTGTATCCCCGCTAAAACCACCTATACTACCACTTCGAGCAAGCCTACGCGTATATCGTAATAGAAAAAGCGAAAGCGAGCTAAGCCGAACTGCAAGATCGCGTAAAAGAAGTGGTTTGTTTAAAGTACGCCGCAATAAAAAGGATAATCCATAAAAGTATTTGCGAAGAGTACGCTGCGTAAAATAAAAGTGACCAAGCTTCAATAGTAAATATCGTAAAGAGCGTAGTTTTCGTAAAGAAGCTCGTAAAAGAGAAGCTGCAATTAAAGCGCGCCGAAGTCGGCCGCAAGGCTTTTTTGCTAGTAGATCGTGATCGTCACTAAACGGAAGTAAAAGATACTTTGCTCTATATGCAGATTTAAATGCTTTGTTTTTAGCTCTACAATCATTGCAAAAAGCGAATATTTTACCTTGACTATAATCTTGAAATGAAGTAATAAGTTAAAAGGTGTTCTTAAGTATACATCGCGTTTGAGTACAAATACGAAGGTCTATATTATAAATTAGTAAAAGTTGCAATAATACTTAAGTAAGTAATAACTTATAAAAGACGAAAAAAGTAAGTACGTAATTAATACGTGCAGATGCTATAAAGTACTGCGCGTGCTGCCAAGCCACTTGTCTCGATTAAGTTTAGCTATTATACATAAATTAAACGGGCCGACCCGTTCCGAAAAAAGTTCAATAGATTAACATAAAATAAAAGTCTTAACACGCTTAGAAATCTTGCTAAACCGATATAGAATAGTCTCACGTGATTAGATAACTAACTACTACTACAACCCTTGGATTACTCATCACTACCACAATTACTGGAATTTATCTTGGGTCACCGTTGGTGACAATTATATCTTTTAACGCTTTTAAGCTCTTTTTACAGTTTTGGAAGAGTTCACGGGCCACTTAACATGCCTCGCTCAGCATATCACACCAGTCAAGGGACCCTTAACTTAACTAGTAAACTTATTAGTTAGCTAATGCGCGTGATTCCTTTTAATCATATAAAAGGAATCAGCTCCTTTGAATTTTAAAAAGCAATTATAATTCAGATACTTTTACAACCGAGTGTTTTGCAATTGCAAGTACTTTGACGACCGTTACGAAGTTACGAATATATTCTTTAATCGCTTAAAAAGAATCCAATACTCAGTTTTTTTCAACTTTTACTTTCGATAATTATTAATTTCAAATTCAAATAATAATTTTATAATCTTCTTAAGCTTTATATAATCCTTTCGCTTTTTTATAAATTCTTTAAATAATCGCTTAAAGTCGTTATAACAAGTACTTACTTAAATTTATTAAGGTTTAATTAGTATACAAGGATAAAGTGCTTATAGAAATCTTAATTTAAATATAATCTTTGCAGCTTTCTTTTCGGCTGCTGCTATGCGGTAAATAAAATTAATATAATCTGATAAATATTAAAAATAAAAGCATTTAATTAAAAATTTATTATATAAAACGATAGAACACTTTATAATCGTATTAGCTTATAATTATATCTACAAGCTCGAATATCTATTATAGCTAAAGAATAAATAAAAGAAATTCATATTTTAACGAACGCTTACCGATTTATTTATAAGTGCCGTTTTATTATCTATATATTAATCAAGTTATTAATTTATTAAGGATTGCAAACTAATTAAACTCGATCTTTACCGAAGTAGATAATAAAACTTATTATTTCTTTTCTATTAAACGAACGAACGGTCGAAACGCTCGGTGTGCAATAAAAATGCTAGACAAAGAAAAGCGTAATCGTAGCTAGTTAATTAGAATAAACGAATATCGAGTTAAGCGGTTTTTAAATAACGGCTATAAAATTAAGCTATCTATTAAATAGATTAGTAAAAACGAACATAACGACGGATATTATAGAATTAGTATTATTAGCGGGCAAAAGACTTTTTATATATAAAAAAAAAGTATCGCAAGAAAAGAAAGTAATAAATTCGATAGCTTGCGAAAGCCTCTTGAATTTTATTATTATAAATTAATAAATGAGTTTATACAAATAGTTTTAAAATCGTTATTATATTAAATAAAATATATATATAATTAATTATAAATATAATTCATAAATGTAAATATTAAAATAATTTATTAATATATTTATATCGATTTTAAATACAGCAAGTCGGTCAATTCTTTTAATTCAAAACTTTAAGATGTGACGACCTTAAGCGATTACTTAAAAGAACTTACGAAAGCGCGAGGGTTTATATAAAAGCTTAAAAGAATCTTAAAGTAATGATTTAAAATTAATAATTACCGAATGTAAAAGTCGAAAGTAGCTAAAGTCTATATATACGAAAGTAAAAGCGCTAAAGACTCGTAAACTATAATTCATAAATCAAAAGCAGAGAATAAGAAAATACGAAGAATACGAAAGAAAAAAGAAAAGAAGTAGCTTAGCGCATATAAAGTGCGTCTAAAAGACTTAGCGTATCGTTACATAAGAAACCGACGATTAATAAATGTGATTAATAAATGTGATTAATAAATATAATTAATAAATATGATTAGTAAATATAATTAGTAAATATAATTAGTAAATATAATTAGTAAATATAATAAGTAAATATAAGTAATAAGTATTATTAATAAATATAATTAATAAATAAAATAAATAAAAGTATTTTTATAAAATATAAAATTTATAATTAATCGTGAATTCTATTTTATATAAACTTAAGCATTAAGTTTAAGAATGATCTTAATTCCGTATCGCTATCTTTAACGCCGTAAAACAACTCCGAAACTAGCTCGTTCTTTTTCTAAATCAATTGCATAACGCGTTGAAATAAAATAAGATCGCAATCAACTTCTTCAAATTCAGCATTCTTTTCGAATCCTTTTATATTCTATTAAGCGGCTGGACTCGGCAATTCGTATTCAATCTTATCGGTATTTGCTTCAATTTTAGCTCGCTAATACTTCTTTTTATCAAAGGAAAAGTAAACGTAAAAAAGCTTGATTAAATAAAGATTAAAAGTTATAATATTAATTTAATTAATTAAAAGCATAATAAAATGAATTCTTACTTAATTCGTTTTGAAACCGTGCTTATTAAGTCTTAAGCTATCAATTTAAAGAAAGCTTCTCTATTCTTTAAATTAGCAGCTCGGCACTTTATTAACAAAGACCGCGCTACACTTTGCTAGTAGCGACGAAATTGCTAAACGGTTATTATATAACGTGACTTTATATTATTAATAAAATATAAATATTTAAATAAAATAAAAGCTTACTTATGCGTGCTAACGTGCTAATTGCCGAATGACCTTCTTTATCTCTTTATCGGTAATCGAGACGTATTTATCGCGAAGTATATTACTATTTTCTTTTTCGTCTTTTCGCAAATTAAATTTTTTATAAACCTTTTCGTTTGAATTAAATGCTTTATCAACTTAATCGCTATTTAAGTATTTTCTATCATTGAATCTAATTGTAAAAAAAGCGGCTTGCATAGCAAGATTATCCGCGTAAATGCTTCGATTCTTTTTAAAATCGATTAATAAATTGCTTAATAAATCAAAAAAAAGAAAAAGTACCGTTCATTTATAAGATTCTTTCGCATTTCGGCTTATCGAGTTTTCTTTTTAGCTTTTAATACTTAAAAATATTCTAAAGTTTGTTTTTAAATTGCAAAAAGCTAATTAACGGCCGCTTGATTTCGTCTTTTAGCTTTTCGAAGCTCATTTGCTTAAGGATCTTGTTTCAGCTTTGCTATACGAGCATTAGCCTTTATCGTATGAGGATTGGTTGATAATTAGCTTCTTTTTAGCCTTCTTCTTTAAGAAAAATTAATAAATTAATAAAAGTTAAAATACTACGTAAAAAAGATACTTACTTTGCGCTTGCCAAGATTTCTTAGCACCGGATTGCTTGCTGCCACGATTGCCGTCGTATCGGCCGCATTCTAAGAAAGACGTTTTTAATTAGTAAATAAATTAATAAATAAGAAAATGATTCTTATTATAGATTTTTCAATCCTTTTTATTAAATCAAGCTAATCTATATTTATAATAATACCTTCTATCGAATCAAGCTGATAAGCGGCTATATTAAATAGTATTTTAAAGAAGCTAAACGTTAAGAGTAATTATTTAAAGTAAAATTAAAAGTAGTAGAATAAAAGTATTAAAGTTAAAAGTGAACTCGTATATTTTATTTCTAAAACATTTTAACGCGGCCGTTAATAAATTTACGAAGTGATAAAGCAGCCGCAGCTAAAATAAAGCGGCCGCAGCTAAAATAAAGCGGCCGCCTCGCGCAATTTTTACCTTACAAAGTAAAGTCTGATTTCTTTTTATTATTACTTAATAATCAATTACAACTATCGCTTTTTTATTTGCTACGCTTTTAAATACAACGCTATTTATTGCTTTATAAGGTCGTCCTTTTCTTATTTAAAATTATCAACTTATTGATCGTAAACTAGATTATCGCGATCAAGTCTTTTTATTAATACTTTTAAATAATGTTGGATTGCTTCCAAGCGATTAGGAATATATTCGTAAGGTCGTAACGGTCGTCAAAGTACTTGCAATTGCAAAACACTCGGTTGATAAGGTATCTGAATTCTGTCTGCTCCTTTATGCTTAAGGGAGCTGATTCCTTCTATATGATTAAAAGGAATCACGTGCATTAGCTAGCTAATAGGTTTACTTGTTAAGTTGAGGGTCCCTTAACTATTGGCATGCTAAGCGAGGCATGCTAAGTAGCCCGTGAACTATAGTTCACGAGTGAGCTCCTTTAATTATTACTATTACTAGCTAAGGTCGATATGAATATACCGACACCGGCAACTCTTTTTTTAGCAAGCAGTGCTTTGCTAACTACTATATCGACCGAAAAAGGAAGGAAGGTAATCAAATAAAGGAAAAACAATCTTATCTTTCCTTCTCTTATAGCGGCCTTTCTATTCACCCGTTTACTTGCACCTTTAAGGTATTGGTCAAAACTAGCTCTTGCAAAAAGGTATTAGCCTCGACTTTAATCATAGCGTTAGCAAGGTTAGATTTTCTTCCGATCTAGCGTACCTTAAAGAGCTCTCGCCTTTCGTATGACTTTCGAATAGCTATAATATCGATCATAAAGCGTTTCTCTTTAGTATTTCTTAGCTTTATTATACACTCGTAGAGCAAATAAGAGTTAATGCACATAACCACGAGGAAATTAAAGATCCTTAGCTAAGTTGTGATTTAAGTAAAAGTAGTCGATATAGCAATAACTATATCGATACTTAAGGACATAGCGTATAGCTTAAAAGCTAGTACTGCCCTTGTCACTCTCTTGCACTTTTATGACACTTAATAGAGGATGTTATCCGTTAAAGTGAACTCGTTCTTACTTACGTAAGCCTTATTGCTAAGGATAGCTACGAAACCGATTTAAGAGCTAAGGTTAGCGTTATTAGCAAACGCTCCGTTTACGAATATAAAGAGCTTCGCTGTCCTTAGGTCTAAGAGCACGTAGTAGATCCTTCGTGTTAAGTGATCGATTAGCTACTAAATCATTTTATTAAGGGCCTTGTAGTCCTCGTCTTTCGGTTCTTAGTATTGAGCAGCCATCGATAAAGCGCAAGATGCTTTTAAGTAGCAAATAGTAGCTAAATACGCCTTTCGAGCACGTTGCTTTAAGTACTTTTTAGCTCGTGTAGCTAAATCGAGTTTGATTACGGCAAGCCTTTCACCTTATCTTTTTTGCTTAATTAATAGCTCGAACTCGTTTTTATTTAAGGATAGCTTGCATTTATTGAAAATCATCGGTTCGGCGTGTGTAAAGGTCTTTATTTTTTTACTCTTTAGCTTAGATTTGACCAACTCCTTTTCTTCTTTTGCTTTTATAGCTCGATTAATAACTATAAGAACATCGTCCGTCTATAAAGCAGCTATTCTTAACTAATCTTTGTTAATTGATACAAAAAAGCAAAAATTAAAGCTCGATTGCTTTATGCCGAGGTTATTTATAAAGTGCTTGGAAAAACGCTTATATTAGTGCGTCTTTGCTTCGAGAATGCCGTATAAAAGGCTAATCATAAAGAACAAAGTGCTAAAAGGGAATCGATAAGTGATCTCTTTAAGTGGTCGCACGACGATTATTCGGATAAGCTTCGTGCTTAATTAAGTATAAGCTTGCGTAATATTTTTATTATAGACTTAATACTCGTAGTCCTTTATTATAAAAAGAGCTAGAGCACAATAAAGTCTTTGGCTCGCTCGCTGTATTATAAGCGATTCGATGAGTACTTTCGTTTTGCTTTTGTCTTAAAAAGCTTAGACTATTATACGAGACTTCTCGTATAGCGTAAGTATTCTTTTGCTTTTAATCTTATTAACAAACTTAGATTCGAAGATCTTGGCGCTTTTAACGCGTGGGTCGATGCTCGGGATCACTTAAAAGATGCTTTAAGCTATTAATTTAGCTAATTCCTTTGCTTTAGACTCTTGAAATAGTGCTTTAAAGCTCTTAATGATTCTTTTAGCTCGTAGCTTAGCTAAGAGCTTATAGTCTCGGCGTTTTTTATCGGTAATTAATACTTCGGAGTCCTTGGTAAATAGAACGTAAAAATCGCTCTCTTTTTCGTCGAGCACGGTCGAGATATTAAAATCGTACTTCTAATAAAGTATTTGGACTATTAGTATTATTGATCTTTGGGAATTGATAAGTTAAAGGTTAAAAGGGCTATTTATTGATCTTGGCGAGCTTCTTAGATTAAGCGACTTCGGTGGATTAAGCGAATATTAAAGTTTAAGCGAATTTCGCGATTCTAGCTCTTTTTCGCTTTCGCTTTGATCTTCTTTTATTTCTACCTCAAGTACTTGCAACTCTTCTAGCAGCTTTTCAACTTTAAAGTAATAAGGTTTTACTAAAGTTAACTTGAATTTCGTAAGTCTCGGATATGCTATTATGCACGTATAGCTTTGCTTGCTAAGCAGCTAAAAAGGGCTCTTTTACCTTTGGTTTTCCCGCTACACGAGTACTCGTGAATTAATAAAAAGGTTTAAAGTATGCTTCGTAATTAGTCTATTCCTTTTCTTAAGCGCGTCTTTAACTTGCTTCGCAGCGTAGCATTTTCGTACTTCTCTTATAGCTTTGTTGATAGCAGCAGCACGCTTTTAAGTAAACGCGGCAAGTCGATTTTATTCCGTCAGCCTTGGTAAGGTTTTAAAAACGAAAAGTATAAGAACCAAGCTATTAAGTTTAGCTGTGTCGTTAATAGCTTTGATAGCTATTTAAAGCCGATCTTCTTTTAAGGCCTTAGGAAGCTCTTTTATAACGATCTTAAAAGCGCGTCGCATAAGGACGTAGTAACGTTCTATTAGCTCGACGGTATAATAAGCTTTTATAAGCATCTGCTTTAAAGTGCTATTAATACCTTTAAAGTAGCTTCGGAACGTTATCGAATTAAAGTTGGTTCCGAGATAGGCTGCTCCATGGGGTGGGGGCCCCATGGGGTTTTCCTCCCTATTCCCCCCATGGGGTCTTGGCCGATAAGGGACTTTTTTTTTTAAACCTTATAAGGAGGATTTTTTTAAGTCAAATTCCTTACGGGGGATAGGGAAACCTTATGGGTTTAAAGTAAGACAGTTAAAAATAATATATGTGGGGCCGTTAAAAATAAAACAAATTTACGAATATTTATTAATTTTACTTAATTATTATATTTATTTATTATATTTATTAATTATATATGTTATACTTTACAATTATATTGCATTATATTATAATAAATTAAAATTATTAAACAAAACTTTTAGTTATGATTTCCCGCAATTTCTTAACTAACGCTATATCTTTGTTTTGAATCGTTATTCGTTTAGCGTAAATAACATATAAGTTCGTTACTAAAAGTAATTAGTAAATCGATTAGTAAATCGATTAGTAAATCGATTAATAAATAAATATATAAGTACTTACTTTTAAACTCTTTTACGAGGAATGCTTTTAAAGCTTCTTATAAACATTTTAAAGCACCGCTTTGAAATTTAAAGTCTTGTTTAAAATCGTAAGTGATTTTTCGAATAAGACGCTAGAAAGGAGTCTTTTTGATAAGAAGCTCGATGCCTTTTTGATATCGTCGAATCTCTTTTAACGTAATAGCTATATAAATTAGTAATTGTACTTGAGAATCAATTTATTAATTAATTGAACTTACTTTTTAGCTTATAGCGACGGCGCTTTCGTTGGCTTAAACCTCTTTTTTTCGTAATAATTGCAGACTTCTTAAGATACTTGCTTTTTTTAGATTTTTAACGAGAAGAAGTTTTAGCTGCCGAAGGTGATTTGCTAGCTGATAGAACGGAGCGAGCAGCTTTAGCCGTCGAGAGTGATTTTTTAGCTCTTTTGTATTAAAAGAAAAGAATATCATTTTCACTTGAGTTTTCTTTATTATCGCTTTGCTCTTTTTTATTTGTATTATTATAAAGCATCGTTTTCGTCGCGGTTTTTATAGCTATAGTTGGGCCCGAGATAGTGAGAGACCTTTTAAAAGCTTTTTGCGCGAAAGCTTTTTTAATGCGATTGCTAATAGAAGCAGAAAAAGGTTTAGCAGCTGCAAAAGAATTGTTTTTAGTACTTAGGTCGTAAGACGGATCTTCGTTTTGAAGCTGAGCTGATGCACTCGCTTAGCTCGTCGATTATTGTATTGCTTTTAAAGCAGTTTTAAAATAATTAGCGAACGAAAAAAAAAAGTTTAAAAAGATTAAACTTATTAAAAGCTATTAGTACTTATATTAGTATTGTTAAGAACGATGCCTTTGTTTATTTCGGATTGAATAGCTGAAGTAAATCTAATTGCGTTTGTTAAAAAAAAATTTAATTAATAAATATTTATTAATTATAAGTCAAAAATATTATCGGATCGAAGTCTAGGAAATGATAAGTGCTAATTTATATTTGCGCGAGAGTTTGTTAGTGTTTAAAGAGCGTTATTTAAAATAATAGAAATTAGCAATTATTAATTAATAAAGTAATTAATACTTATTAGCTTGACCTTGAGAAATTCGGCGAGAAAAGGACGAGGATAAATCGGTTCTTTGTTATAGATTTGCAATACCGCGCGAGGTTTTAAGAATTTTTATAAATGCTTGTTAGCTATTTGCAATTGATTTACTAATCAATTTACTAATCAAATATTAACCGAATAGCTATCGAGTTATAATAGCGCGGCGCTTAGCAAAAGTAGGGTCAGGAATTTCTGTAAATGCTTGTTAGCTATTTGCAATTGATTTACTAATCAATTTATTAATTAAATACTAACCGGATAGCTGTCGAGTTATAGTAGCGCGGCGCTTAATAAAAGTAGGGTTTAGCGTATCCGTAGTTAATTAAGCTTTGCTAGATTAAAAATAAGGATTTGCGCTAAGCAAAGTAATTGAAAAAGTATTAGTAGTACTCCGATTAATTAAATATAAATTTATTTTGTTTATTTTGCAAATTTAAGTTTTCTTTTTCTACGCTTTCGCCGCGTATTATATCTGCTTTACTTTTTTATGCTTCGTTTTTATTTGCTTGACCTTTAGCCGCTTGACCCTTAGCCGCTTGACTTTTAACCGCTTGACTTTTAGCCGCTTGACTTTTAATCGCTTGATTTTTAATTGCTTTATCAATTAACTTATCTTAGCTTGCGTCATCTCTTTTAGCCGTAGTGCTTAGTATATCGGTAAAAGGAGGTCGGTCCGAAAGCAAAAGTTCGTTTGGTAAAAAGGTTATTTGAAAGTATTAGTAAAAGGACTTGATCGCGATAATCTAGTTTACGATTAGTAAGTTAATAATTTTAAATAAGAAAGGGACGACCTTATAAAGCAATAAATAGCGTTGTATTTAAAAGCGTAGCAAATAGGAAAGCGATAGTTGTAATTGATTATTAAGTAATAGTAAAAAGGAATCAGACTTTACTTTATAAGGTAAAAATTGCGCGGAGCGGCCGCTTTATTTTAGCTGCGGCCGCTTTATTTTAGCTGCGGCTGCTTTATCACTTCGTGAATTCATTAGCGGTCGCGCTAAGATGTTTTAAAAATAAAATGTACGAGTTTACTTTTAATCTTAACACTTTTATTTTATTACTTTTGATTTTACTTTAAATAATTACTCTTAACGTTTAGCTTTTTTATAATACTATTTAATATGGCCGCTTATCAGCTTGATTCGATAAAAGGTATTATTGCAAATACAAATCAGCTTGATTTGATAGAAAGGATTAAAAAATCTATAATAAAAATCATTTTCTTATTTATTAATTTATTTACTAATTAAAAACGTCTTTCTTAAAATGCGGCCGATACGACGGCAATCGTGGCGACAAGCAATCCGATGCTAAGAAACCTTGGTAAGCGCAAAGTAAGTATTTTTTTTACGTAGTATTTTAACTTTTATTAATTTATTAATTTTTCTTAAAGAAGAAAGCTAAAAAAAAGCTAATTATCAACTAATCTTTATACGATAAAAGCTAATGCTCGTATAGCAAAGCTGAAACAAGATCTTTAAGCAGATAAGCTTCGAAAAGCTAAAAGACGAAATTAAGCGGTCGCTAATCAGCTTTTTGCAATTTAGAAACAAACTTTAGAATATTCTTAAGCATCAAAAGCTAAAAAGAAAACTCGATAAGCCGAAATGCGAAAGAATCTTATAGATAAACGGTACTTTCTCTTTTCTTTAATTTATTAAGCAATTTATTAATCGATTTTAAAAAGAATCGAAGCATTTACGCAGATAATTTTATTATATAAGCCGCTTCTTTTACAATTAGATTTAATAATAGAAAATACTTAAATAGCGATTAAATTAATAAAGCATTTAATTTAAACGAAAAGGTTTATAAAGAATTTAATTTGCGAAAAGACGAAAAAGAAAATAGTGATATACCTTGCGATAAATACGTTTCGATTACTAATAAAGAGATAAAAAAGGTCACTCGGCAATTAGCACGTTAGCACGCATAAGTAAGCATTTATTTCATTTAAATATTTATATTTTGCTAATAATATAAAGTCACGTTATATAATAACCGTTTAACAATTTCGTCGCTACTAGCAAAGTATAGCGCGATCTTTGACAAAAAAGTGCCGAGCTGCTAATTTAAAGAATAGAGAAGCTTTCTTTGAATTAATAGCTTAAGACTTAGCAAGCACGGTTTCAAAACGAATTAAGTAAGAATTTATTTTATTATGCTTTTAATCAATCAAACTAATATTATAACTTTTAGTTTTTATTTAATCAAGCTTTTTTACGTTTACTTTTCTTTTAATAAAAAGAAGTATTAGCGAGCTAAAATTAAAGCAAATATCGATAAGATTGAATACGAATTGCCGGGTCTAGCCGCTTAATAGAATATAAAAGGATTCGAAAAGAATGCTAAATTTAAAAAAGCTAATTGCGATCTTATTTTATTTTAACGCGTTATGCAATTGATTTGGAAAAAGGACGAGCTAGCTCCGGAGTTATTTTACGGCGTTAAAGATAACGATACGGAATTGAGATTATTTCTAAACTTAATGCTTAAGTTTATATAAAATAGAATTCACGATTAATTACAAATTTTATATTTTATAAAAATACTTTTATTTATCTTATTTATTAATTATATTTATTAATAATACTTATTAATTATATTTACTTATTATATTTACTAATCATATTTATTAATTATATTTACTAATTATATTTATTAATCATATTTATTAATTATATTTACTAATTATATTTACTAATTATATTTACTAATCACATTTATTAATCGTCGGTTTCTTGTATAACGATACGTTAAGTCTTATGACGACACGCTAAGTCTTTTAGACGCACTTTATATACGCTAAGCTACTTCTTTCTTTTTTTCTTTCGTATTCTTCGTATTCTTTCATTCTTTGCTTTTGACTTATGAACTATAGTTTACGAGTCTTTAGCGCTTTTACCTTCGTATATATAGACTTCAGCTACTTTCGACTTTTACACTTAGTAGTTATTGATTTTAAATTATTACTTTAAGATTCTCTTAAGCTCTTATGTAAACCCCGCGCTCTCGTAAGTTCTTTTAAATAATCGCTTAAAATCGTCATAAGTTTTTTAGACGCACTTTATATGCGCTAAGCTACTTCTTTTATTTTTTCTTTCGTATTCTTCGTATTCTCTTATTCTTCGCTTTTGACTTATGAACTATGGTTTACGAATCTTTAGCGCTTTTACTTTCGTATATATAAACCTTAGCTACTTTCGACTTTTATACTCGGTAATTGTTGATTTTAAATTATTACTTTAAGATTCTCTTAAGCTTTTATATAAACCTTCGCGCTTTCGTAAGTTCTTTTAAGTAATCGCTTAAGGTCGTCACATCTTGAAGTTTTAAATAAAAAAAATTGACCGACTTGCTATATTTAAAATCGATATAAATATATTAATAAATTATTTTAATATTTAAATTTATAAATTATATTTAAAGTTAATCATATATATATTTTATTTAATATAATAACGATTTTAAAACTATTTATATAAACTTATTTATTAATTTATAATAATGAAATTTAAAAGGCCTTCGCAAGCTATCGAATTTATTACTTTCTTTTCTTGCGATACTTCTCTTTTATATATAAAAAGTCTTTTGCCCGCTAATAATACTAATTTTATAATATCCGTCGTTATATTTGTTTTTACTAATCTATTTAACAGATAGCTTAATTTTATAGCCGTTATTTAAAAACCGCTTAACTCGATATTCGTTTATTTTAATTAACTAGCTACGATTACGCTTTTCTTCGTCTAGCATTTCTATTGCATACCGAGCGTTTCGACCGTTCGTTCGTCTAATAGAAAAGGAATAATAAGTTTTATTATCTACTTTAATAAAGATCGAGTTTAGTTGGTTTGCAATCTTTAATAAATTAATAACTTGATTAATATATAAATAATAAAACGGCACTTATAAATAAATCGGCAAGCGTCCGTTAAAATATAAATTTCTTTTATCTATTCTTTAGTTATAATAGATATTCGAGCTTATAGATATAATTATAAGCTAATACGATTATAAAGTGTTCTATCGTTTTATATAATAAATTTTTAATTAAATGCTTTTATTTTTAATATTTATCAGATTATATTAATTTTATTTACCGCATAGCAGCAACCGAAAAGAAAGCTGCAAAGATTATATTTAAATTAAGATTTTTATAAGCACCTTATCCTTATATACTAATTAAACCTTAATAAATTTAAGTAAGTACTTATTATAACGACTTTAAGCGATTATTTAAAGAATTTATAAAAAAGCGAAAGGATCATATAAAGCTTAAGAAGATTATAAAATTATTATTTGAATTTGAAATTAATAATTATCGAAAGTAAAAGTTGAAAAAAACTAAGTGTTAAATTCTTTTTAAGCGATTAAAAAATATATTCGTAACTTCGTAACGGTCGTCAAAGTACTTGCAATTGCAAAACACTCGATTATAAAAGTATCTGAATTCTAATTGCTCTTTAAAATTCAAAGGAGCTAATTCCTTTTATATAATTAAAAGGAATCACGCGCACTAGCTAACTAATAAGTTTACTAGTTAAGTTAAAGGTCCTTTGACTAGTGTGATATGCTGAGCGAAGCATATTAAGTGGCCCGTGAACTCCTTCAAATACTATTAGCTAGCTAAGGTCGATATAAATATACCGATATTAAGGTCTATATATAAGAAGGTTGTTCGTAATAATCAACTTAAGTAAAAAGAGCTTAAAAGTGTTAAAAGATATAATTATAATTAAGCTTTAATAAAAAGGAAATAAAAAGAAATGAAAAGATAAAAAAAAAACCGCTAGTTAAAACTTAACGCTCGCAAGAATGCTGCTTAAAAAAAATTAAGCGTAAGCAAAACCCTTTTTAAAAATAAACTAACTTAATAAAATATATTTAAATTATAAAATAATGTTATACAATATTCAAGTATATAAGACGTTAATATATAAGTTTAAATCAACAGTTTAATAGCAAATCCGCTAGAATCTAAACATGTTTTTTCAAGCTACTAATTCGTTTTTATCTTAAATTACTTCAATCACTTACGAAAATACCGATCTATTTCAAAGTCAAGAGTTCGAAAGCTTTACAATTAGTTTCTTTAGCTTAATACTATCAGCAACTATTAAATGTTCTAATTAATATTATATTTAAAACGTTAAAGAGATTAAGACTTTTAATACTTAATAGTCATAGACCTTATAATATTCTTAATAATAAAAAGCTAATCAAAATCTTTTGCGAATCGATTAAAATAGAAAGAAAACTTCTTTTATATAAATTGGATTCGTTTAAGCAGTTAAGAAATTAACAAGAGAGCTTGTAGTATGCTATAAAAAGTGCGACCGAGCTTTAAAGCATCCGAAGCTAAAGGCTTTTAGAACGAAAGCATTAGCCGATCATTAAAAAACAGATGTTTGCAAACGCGTCGTAAGTAAGCTAAAACAAAAGCTTCGGCAAACTCAATTAAGATTTAAATCTCTTTAACGCAATTTGGTACGTTTGTTTTTATTTATAAATTCGATTAATAAATCTAGTAAATTTAATTAATAAATTTAATTAGTAAATCGGATTAGTAAATCTAATTAGTAAATTTGATTAGTAAATTTGATTAATAAATTTAATTAGTAAATCGGATTAGTAAATCTAATTAATAAATAATAAAACTAATATTTAATAGATATATCTATCACGAAGAACGCTTTCGTATTAAGACTTAAAATCAGTATTTCGAAAAAGTGTTTTAAATATTATATTATCTACGCGAAGCTCGTTTCGAATAGTTAATAACTCGGATTAGAAATCTTTTTGCGAATTACAAAACTTATATCTTAAGCTCTTTAATGCTTCAATTATTAAGCGAGACCTCGACGATAAGATTCTGAAAATTGATCGCTATTTATTAAATAATTTACTAGCTAATTAAAAACTTAGCATTTCATTAAACTATTAATCTAGTATTAAGCGCTATTCTTTTATATGCATAATCGGAATTGCAATTACAAAAGATTAACATATGATTTAGCTTATGCTTAGATTTATATACGTTAAGTTCAATTATACAAAAGAAGAATTAATAAGAATTATTCACGAACGCTTTATTAAATTAAGCTTAATAGAAAAGATAATCGCGATTACAACGGATAACGCATCTTCGAATAATACAATAATAAAAGAGTTGCTTAAATGCGTCGAAGATGCATTTAAAAAAAAGCTTTTTATAAGCTAAGAGATTTTATACGTTCCGTATATAGCTTACGTCTTGCAATTATCTTTTAAAGCGTTGCTCGGACCGCGATTATCGCTAACGAACGAAAGCTTAAAAAAGCATTAAGAAAAAGATTCTAATATAAACGAGCTAAAAAGAACAAGAAGACGCGATAAACGAAAGATTGTATATACACTTGCGATTATAAGTTTTTTTTTTTTTTTTAAAAAATATTTACTAATTATATTTACTAATTATTAATCAACGTACTTAAGTTCGGAAGTTTATTAAGTGTGTTACGGCTAGCTAACCTCGAAAATCGCGATTTAATAAAACGATAAAAGCTTTTATCGACGATTTAAAGCATCTTTTAACGAAAAGCTTAAAGCTTGTTTTAAATATTATTACAAGATAAGATTCTATATTTTATATGCTTAATCGATTTATAACTCTTAAAGATGTTATTTAAAAACATTATATAAAGATCGATAAGATAAGTATTTTCAAATTATTTAATACTTAATAAAAGCAAATCTTATAGCTAATCGATATCCTTCGACCGTTTTACCTTTTAATTATGCACTTAAGTAAAGAGCTTAGTCTTACTATTTAATACGGATTTTTAATATTCGATAAAATATTCGAACGTTTAAATAAAGCACAAGCACGATTAAAGTCTAAATATATAAAGATTTCGAAAGAAGATCGCAATGATTTTAAATAGATTTTACAATTAAAAGAAAGCGTTATCAATGCTATCGAGAAATTAAATAAGTATTATAAGAAAACGCAAAGGTCGCTAAAAGATATTTTTGCTTTCGCGATAATCTTATATCTTGCTACTAAGCTAAAGACTTTCGACTTAAATTTTTCTTAGCTTTACGAAAGTAAAGATTAATCTGCAATATATTAAGCGAGATTCGAAAAGCTTTTTAACAAATATTATAAGTTTTTAATATCTATAGCTCAACGTATTAATAATATCAAAGCAATCGATCGTTAATCGATAGCCGCTTTATTACTCCGCGGCAAATTAATACTAAGTTCTTCTTTATAAGCTTCTTTCGAAGATACAGATTACGAATCGTCGGAAATGCATAATTATCTTTCAGCTCGTAAGTTTAAAATTTTAATTCAAAACCTTAATTTTATTGATTTTTATTAATTAAGTTTAGCGGTCGACGGACGAAAGATTTTAACTTCTTGGCGAAACTTTAAGCCTCGGTACTTTGATCTAGCTCGAATAGCTAGAGATTTTCTATACATTTCTTTAACTAGTGTTTGCGTAAAAAAGGTATTTAATATTGCAAGAGATATTTGCGATTATCGTCGCGATAATTTATCGCTATTAATAATCGTAAAAGAAATAACTGCTTTATATTTTAAAATATGTAATACTCGCTTAAATAAAGCTCGGCATTTATTCGAATCGATTTTAGTAAATTACAATGATTTAAATAAAGATTAGCTTAAAAAGGAATTCGAATAAGAAGTACAAAAGTTTCAAGAATAGTAAAATCGTTAATTTTAAAGCTTATTTTGTTTTAAATATATCTTTGCTTACGATAATCTTACGATCGATCAAGACTTTCGAACAATAAGTTTTAAGCAACGAGAAGCTAAGTTGATAATATTAAAAGCTAAAGTGCGAAAATCACGTAAGTTTAAATAATATTGATTTTATAAATATTTATTGACTATATTAAATAAGAAAAAACTTAGATAAGTTTCAAGATATTGATAAAGATGTTTCGTTTAAAATGCGACAGCTACGGTACGGAAAGTCTTTAAATTACGAAAAGCATTTAAAAAGTAAGTTAATTTACTTACGATATTTTTACCTTTTATCGATTTACTAATCGATTTATTAATCGATTTATTAACTATTATATAAGATTATACAAAGCGCATTCTTCCGCTTCTTAAAGCAAAGTCGTAGCAAATCGATTATATTCTTTACAAAGAAAACTAAGCAAAGTAAATCAATCGAAAGTAGCTACGGATTTACCTCTCGATAAGCAAACTCAAGATAATATAAATTAAAACGTTTTTAATAATATAAAAAACGAAAACGATTTAAAAAATTTAAATTCGAACGGTACGAACGAATCGACTAGCTTTAAACGTTATATAAACTACAAAAATAAAGTGCAACGAAATACGATATTATATAATATACGCTTTTATTTAGATATAAATTCTAACTTAAATATTAACGATAGCAAATTTATGCGATTAAAACGATTCGAATAATATTTCTTAACAAAATTATTTTAACGCGAAAGAAATATCAAGCCTTAAGCAAGGTGATAAAAAGATAATAAGTAAAAAGGAAGCTGATAGAATACCGGACTCGGCTTCGCTATCTTATAGAACTTTAAATGCCGCTTAAACTTCGAAACCTAATATTTCGAAACTTAAAACTCTTTTAATCGTTATTTAAAGTTAAAGTAAATCAATTATTATATATAAGTTTAACGACTTTAAATCTAATACTTTTATAAGCGAACGAATTACAAATCTATTATTAACTTTAAAGCGCAAACGAATAAAAGAAAAAAAAGATAATAAAGCGGAATTGATATAAGATAAAAAGAAAGAAGCTTCTTTTAGAATCAAGCGTTTAATTGCAAAGAGTATCGCTTTTGCTAGGTTTTATAATTAGCGACTTTGATTTTATTTACTAAATTGCTTTTTTTGTATCATTAAGTTTTTGTATTTATTTGTTTATAATTGATTGCAATAATTAATTGAATTCTTTTTTATCGATATCTTTAGTTTTTTTATTATTATTAATATATTTATATCGACCTTAGCTAGCTAGCTAAGAATACCGGTAATAATAATTAAAAGAAGAGTTCACCCGTGAACCATGGTTTATAAGTCAGTTACGTGTAATAGCTTTACGTACGCTACGTATAGCAGCCTTACGTAAGTTACGTATAGCAGCCTTAAGTACGTTAAGTGTGGCAGCCTTACGTAAGTTACGTATAGCAGCCTTAGGTACGTTAAGTATAGCAGCTTTACGTAGGTTACGTATAGCAGCCTTACGTAAGTTACGTATGGCAGCCTTAAGTACGTTAGGTGTGGCAGCCTTAAGTACGTTAAGTGTGGCAGCCTTACGTAGGTTACGTATAGCAGCCTTACGTAGTTTACGTGTAGCAGCCTTAGATACGTTAAGTGTAACAGCCTTACGTAAGTTACGTATAGCAGCTTTACGTGGATTACGTGTGGCAGCCTTACGTAGGTTACGTATAGCAGCCTTACGTAGTTTACGTATAGCAGCCTTAAGTACGTTAATTCTTTCTGTGCAGCATTTACTAATCAGATTTACTAATCAGATTTATTAATCAGATTACGTACGGTAAAGCACGTGCTATAGCCGAGCTATAGCCGAGCTATAGCAGCCTTAAGTACGTTAAGTGTGGCAGCCTTACGTAGGTTACGTATAGCAGCCTTACGTAGTTTACGTGTGGCAGCTTTAGGTACGTTAAGTGTAGCAGCCTTACGTAGGTTACGTATAGCAGTTTTACGTAGGTTACGTATGGCAGCCTTACGTAAGTTACGTATAGCAGTCTTACGTAGTTTACGTGTGGCAGCCTTAAGTACGTTAATTCTTTCTGTGCAGCATTTACTAATCAGATTTACTAATCAGATTTATTAATCAGATTACGTACGGTAAAGCACGTGCTATAGCCGAGCTATAGCCGAGCTATGGCAGCTTTAGGTACGTTAGGTGTGGCAGCCTTACGTAGGTTACGTATAGCAGCCTTACGTAGTTTACGTGTAGCAGCCTTAAGTACGTTAAGTGTAGCAGCCTTACGTAAGTTACGTATGGCAGCCTTACGTGGGTTACGTGTGGCAGCCTTACGTAAGTTACGTATGGCAGCCTTACGTAGGTTACGTATAGCAGCTTTACGTAGGTTACGTGTGGCAGCCTTACGTAAGTTACGTATGGCAGCCTTACGTAGTTTACGTGTGGCAGCCTTAGGTACGTTAAGTGTAGCAGCCTTACGTAGGTTACGTATGGCAGCCTTACGTGGGTTACGTGTGGCAGCCTTACGTAGGTTACGTATAGCAGCTTTACGTAAGTTACGTGTGGCAGCCTTACGTAAGTTACGTATGGCAGCCTTAAGTACGTTAATTCTTTCTGTGCAGCATTTACTAATCAGATTTACTAATCAGATTTACTAATCAGATTTACTAATCAGATTACGTACGGTAAAGCACGTGCTATAGCCGAGCTATAGCCGAGCTAAGCACGTGTAGCAAAGGGACGTGCAGCATGCAAGGTTTCTTTCCGTACAGTATTTACTAATTAAATTTATTAATCAGATTTATTAATCAGATTTACTAATCAGATTTACTAATCAGATTTACTAATCAGATTTACTAATCAGATTTATTAATCAGATTTACTAATCAGATTTACTAAGCGAAGCGTTCTTTTTTTGTTCCGCGTCGAGTTCGTGTTTTAAATATTGTAATTCACTTTTGTTGAATCGAAGCATTGCATCGATTATCATTAAGCGACGCGTTATTTTCTTTGTTCCGCGTCGATTCATTGTTTCAAAACGCGTTATTTTCTTTGTTCCGCGTCGATTTATTATTTTAAATATTATAATTCACTTTTAATGAATCGAAGCAATGCTCCGATTACGATTAAGCTATACTTTTATTTTTATATAAGTACTCGCTCCCTCTCCTTTTCTTTTTCTTTTTTTCATTATCACTATAATTACTTTTTATTTAACTTCTCAACTTTAACTTCAACACCCAACTTCTCAACTTCAATTTTAACACCTAACTTCAACCTCAACACTTAACTTCTCAACCTTAACTTTAACACTTAACTTTTCAACCTTAACACTCAACTTCTTAACCAACCTTAACACTCAACTACAACTACACTTAACTTAAGTAATTATTTTCCTTTTGATTCTTTGCTTTTTAATTCTTTGCTTTAAGCTAATTATTTTCTTTATTTAATAATATCGATTCCTCTCTTTCATAACGCTATAATCGAAGTCAACCTTTTTAGCACCGATAGCAATAAGCTAATCAACGAGATACTTAGTCGCTATAAGGATTTCGTAATCGTTTATACTAATAATAACGTTATTAATTTAATATTTACTTGTTATAACGAAAAGGATACCGCTTTGTTTTTAAAATTAATCGGCCTCGATTACGAATAGAAAGGTCGCAAAGGTTTTATCGACGAGTTCGGCATTAAGCACTACGGTGCTAACAAAGTTAATAATAATATCTATATTCTATAATCACTGATTGATTTTTTATTTAAAAAGAGAGCGCTTAAGTCTTTTGTCTCCTCGACCATTTTGTCTTTTTCTTTAACTCAATTGAAAAGCAATTCACTTATAAGGATGTTAAGGTTCGATTGATCTTAAGTGATCTTATTCTTAAGCTTTTCGATAGCGATCATGCCGAAGCTAAAAGCATCTTAAAGAAGCTATTAATGCTATACCCCTTTATTATCGATAGCACCTTAGCATACAAACGCCTTACTCTTAAGTTCTCGGATGAAAATGAGTTTAAGTAAAGCAACAAATGCTAAAAGCTAAGAGAGCTACTTAAGTCAAACGAGATTTATCTAAACCATGCTTACAAGCAAGAGCTTAAGCTAAAAGCGGAAACCGAGTTGAACGTATTCTACGTAATTGCAAAAGGACGGGTCTTTATCAACTCTTTGTAACTAGTAGACTTAAGCTAAAGAACGGGTCTTTACTAACCTTTGGGCCTTTGTAACTAGTAAATTTGACTAATACTCTGAGTCTTTAATTAGTAAATGTGATTAGTAAATATGATTAGTAAATGTAATTAGTAAATGTGATTAGTAAATGTGATTAGTAAATCTGATTAGTAATTATGCATATGCATATTTTTATATATATAAACCCTATAGAGTAACCCCACGCCTTATGGGGTTTCCCTATAAGGAAGGGCAGAATTTTGTACCCCCCGTGGGTTCCCCCGTAAGGAGGACCTAAAACTCCGTGGGGCCCCATGGGGCCCCATGGAGCAGCCTATTCCGAGATCGTGCACGACGTTTATAAAAGGTCCGACGTAAGTGTTAACTTAGCATCGATTGAATCTTTTAAGTAAGTGCTATGCGGATATGCTTTTAAAGAAAGTAGCGGCTTGAAAATTAATAGAATCGCAAACGACGTGCAATACGTTTTTGCCGTTAAAGTGTATTACGTTTACGTATACCGTATTATTAAAATCAATATCGTCTTTAAGCTTAATACTGAATCTTTTAAAAGAACGCTTAAAGACTTAGTAGTAGTAGCAAAACTTTTAGATGTTGTAAAGCAAATCCCGTTTGAATTCGTGCTCGGCCTTTTTAAGAATAGCAGCAAATCGACTTGCTAAAAGGTAGCTAAAACGCTTATAGATGGTTTTTAATTGCTTTTCCGTAAGGTAGCAGTAGACGGTCTCGCTTTCGGTGCTATAGTAAGTAGTAGCGTGCTCTTTACTTAATAGCATTTATACGTATCTAAATATTTTTATTATTAGTATTTCTCTTTTCTTTTAAACTAGTACGTTCCGCAAGTTATCTAAGATCACTTTATGCTTATTTATATCAGCTAATAAGAATAAGAAAGGTACGTCGCTTTTTATAACGTAGAACTCTATTTGATTTAAAAGAATTGTCGGTATATTTATATCGACCTTAGCTAGTAAGTAGTAGTTAGGGGGGAGCTCACTCGTGAACCAAGGTTCACGGGCCACTAAGCATGCCTCGCTTAGCCTGTCACAGGTCAAGGGGCCCCCCAACCTGCTTGTAAACCTAGTATTTAGCTAGTATACGTGACTCTTTCTTATTATATAGAAAGAGTCAGCCCTCTTAGAACAAGAACAACAAGCAACAATTGAGTATTTTACTACCGAGTGTTTTGCAATTGCAAGTACTTTAACGACGTTACGAATTTTACGAATATTACGAGAGATCGCTACCGGCGATCTAATACTGATCAATAGTTATTTAATCGCTAACGAAAGCGTTACTCAATTATAAAGAAGCTAAGATCGATCGAAGAGTTGGGACTTTACTTCTACTTACTCGAAGAGTGTAGAAGTGGTGAGTTTGCGCTATAAGAAGCTTGCAACCGCAATGAAAATCACTACTCAAATACCGATACCTTTACACCTTTCCACGGAAGAGCGATTCCGTACCAAGTCGCTTTCTTTTACACCTCGAATACCTCATTTCTACGGAAGAGTGATTCCGAACCAAGTCACTTATATACAACAATATCATCAACGCTGTAGAGCCACGCTAGCTACACACAGCATACAATACTACGCCTCGACGCCCGGCAATATGCAATCAATCGACCCCCGAGGCAGACAAGAAGCTTCTGGAACGTTAGCAAGAGCTACGGACCTCTTTTCGAGACCCGCGGAACCTCCCTCAATGCTACCGAACGACCCAGGCACTCGGAATACTTTCGAAAGACTAGACGGAGACGCGCCGGACCTCGATAATTACGCGCCGGACCTCGATTTTAACCTCGATTCACTACCGTATTCGAAGCTAGAAAGTCACACAAAGGCTAGATTAATTATCGAGGACTTTTTAAACATAAAGAGTGAAGGATTAAGAGACCACGAGCTTTAGTCTTTATTCCGACACGCGTTTGTTAGATAAAGCGCGGACGAGTTCTTTTTAGCCGCTAAACAAGCACACGGCCGAGGTAATAAGTTTACGCTGCTTATTAAGCTAAAGGATCATTTAATATCTAAGGGAGTTTGGTGCCTCTTAAAGCAGAAAGGCTACGCTAATAGACTAGCCTCAATCATCCAAATAAAGAAAGAGCACCAATAGACTTAGGAGGAACAGCGAGCTCAGCAAGCAGCAATCGAAGGATTTGATTCTAAGTGGAACGATATTACAATCGCCCGCTTAAATCGACAAACTAAGAAAGTCGCTAAAATTCAAGGGAAGCAGGTCGAGAGGTTTCCTGATCAATCAGGCCTTATTCGTCTTACTAGAATCATCGACGAACCTCTTCTTTTACTTCCAACTCCAAATTCGCTTCATCAATCACTCCGAGAAGAGTACGAAGAGCTCCGACGCTAAAAAGACGCTATTGCGCGAGACCTCGATGATCTACGCAATTTGATAATTACGAAAGACGTGCAATAGCGTAAAGAAAGAATCGAGGAGGCTACAAGGCACAAAGAGGAGCTCGAGGCAGCTAAAGCAGCAAGGCAATCATTAAAGCGAAGTTCTCGCGATTCACTTCTTTCTCCCGTTCCTTTACTACTTCAGCCACCGATTTTATCACCGAAGGAACACGCTAAGGAGTACGACGAGCCTTTGAAAGTTGAGAAGATTCCGAGCAATTTTTACTCTTATCAAGGACAACGTGAGGATCTTCGATTTGGTTCGCAGCAAGACCAAGGCAATAGATACCGCTAAAGCCGAGCCTAAGGATACGAGCAGAAAAGGGAGCAAGCCTTTGCTAGCGACTTTAGCGATCCAAATAGCTCGGACGGTGATCTAGAAAGAAGGAACAAAAGGAGAAGCGAGTGGAATGGGCACGAGGGAAGAAGAGGAGGACACGGTAGCCCGACAAGGGAACAAGGAAATGAGCCGCCAAGGGACCCTAGACGAGGATACGAACCCTCCGGCGGACCCGGGCCAAACCGACCCTTTACTAGCACTCCTTTTTCGACCCGAGTAATAGCCAGGCATACCTACGGCACTCTAGGAGCCCTTGACGACGACGACGACGATTTTCCTGAGCTCGGAACGGCGGACTTATACTCAAAAGCGAAAGAATTAGCTCTATTTGCAAAGAGTTTTCTAAAGGAGCTTAAGTATTTAAAGCCGAAAAACGATTTTAATACTTAGCTTAAGATTTTTGCCGATCACGCGTGCTAATACGGGTTGACAACCGATGATTACTTAGCTGCTTTCTCGATTATGCTCGCCGGAGAAGTAATTAAGTTTTATTACAACTACGTGATCAAAGCTAAACTTCTTACTTTTAAAGAGAACGCTATAGCAATCAAGGATTACTTTAAGACTGAACACCGACGCTAAGCTAAATACGATCGGTAAGAAGAGCTTTCTTTAAAGCTGATTCGAAAGGAAAATCCAGCCAATTCGTTAGCTAAATGCTTTGAAAAGCTCGAAAAAGAGCTGAGAGCAGTGCAAAGAGCTTTTCGGCCAGGTCTGAAGGATGATAAGAGTCTTGCCGACAAGCTGTATTCAGCTTGTAAAACCGTGCTAAAGACGATTATTGCGCGAATGAACCTTGCCTTTACCTTTACCGCCGCAGTTGCTGATATTCGCCGAGCAATTGCGTTTGCAACTGAAAGCTTACGACCTCCCGCCAAAGCGAATAGAGCTTACGCAAGCTCTAGCGAGCCATTTTCTCTTCAGCACTCCTCTTAGCACTCCTTTCAGCACTCTTTTCAGCACTCCTCTCAGCATTCCTCTCAGCACTCTCCTCAGCACTCCTCTCAAACCTCAAGCAAGGCTGATTCCGACGACCTTGAAAACGAGTACGAATGCTTTATTCAAGGCTGCCAATACGGAGGAGAGCACTGCGAACACTTCGCAAAGTGACGGGTTTTTAAAAGGGAAAAGAGGGGCTTGTTTCAAGAAGGATTTTTTTTATTCTTTGCGTTTGAATTTTTTATTATTATTACTTTCCTTCTTTTTCGGTCGATATAATAGTTAGCAAAGCACTGTTTGCCAAAGAAAGTTTTGCCGGTGTCGGTATATTTATATCGACCTTAGCTAGTAAGTAGTAGTTAAGGAGGAGCTCACTCGTGAACCAAGGTTCACGGGCCACTAAGCATGCCTCGCTTAGCCTGTTACAGGTCAAGGGGCCCCCCAACCTGCTTGTAAACCTAGTATTTAGCTAGTATACGTGACTCCTTCTTATTATATAGAAGGAGTCAGCCCTCTTAGAACAAGAACAACAAGCAACAATTAAGTATTTTACCACCGAGTGTTTTGCAATTGCAAGTACTTTGACGACGTCACGAATTTTACGAATATTACGAGAGATCGCTACCGGCGATCCAACAAGAATGTTTAAAGTAATTGCTTTAATAGAAGTGGCAAAGCCGATGCCGTATTTAACGGACTTCTCTTTTGCTCGGGATATATATTTAATTAGACTTCGAAGTACTTTTTTTAAAGTGCTCGTAGCTAAGGCAAGCTAGCGGTAAAGAAATTAGCTGCTTCGCTGTCAATCATAAAGCTTATAAACACGTTTTCAAAGTACTTAAAAGCTATGTAAGTCTTTGCTTTACCCGCGAGCACGTTTTAAGTCTCGATTTGGCTAGTAAAAGCGTAGAATGCCGTTTGAATCTTTAATTGTTTGTATACTTCATTAGCGTCAAAAGTGCCGTAAGTAATTATAAAACCTTTCGATATATTAACGTAGCTGCTCGATTCGAGCGGCTCGTTTGATAAGCTTGCGATAAACTAATCGAATTTTTCCGTAGATACAAGTAGCAAGCTTTCGATCGATGCTACGTATTAAAAGAATTTGCTTTTCGTTACCTTTTTTACGTCTTTAAAGCTTTAGAACTTAGCTACAGAAGCCTTACGCTCGTCGAGGGTATGGTTAGTGCTTTAGCAACTTAGCTTTTTGCAAACAAAATACTTTTTCTCACTTTTAATAGCCTTAGCAGCTTTCTTACTTCCGAAGTATTAGCGGTCTTAAATAAAGCATTCGTATTCTTTATCCAAATCGAAGTCAGCCTTTAAGGCGTGCTAAGAGCAAGTGTGATCCTGTAGCTCGCTAGAACTCGCGTAAGCTCTAGCTTTAACGAGAGGTCGGGAGGTCTTAGTTGCAAACGCAATAGCTTTGCGAATGTCGGCAACTGCGGCGGTAAAAGTAAACGCAAGGTTCATTCGTGCAATAGTAGTCTTTAGCACGTTTTTACAAGCTGAATACAGCTTGTCGGCAAAGCTTTTGTCGTCTTTTAGACTTGGTCGTAATGAGCCTTGAATGCCTTTGAGCTTTTTAGCGAGCTTCTTAAAGCATTCGTTAAGCGAGGTCCTTAGATTCTTTTTCTTAACTAAATTTAGCGAAATTTCTTTTTAGCGGTCGTATTTTGCTTGCCGCCGGTAGTTAGTCTCGAAGTAGTCTTTTATAATAATAGCGTTCGCTTTAAACGTAAGAAGCTTGGCTTTAATCACATGATTGTAATAGAAGGTTATAACTTCTTTCGTAAGCATAATTAAAAACGCTATTAAATAGTCGTCGGATGTTAAGCCGTATCGATTTGCTTAGTTAGCGAAAATACTTAATTAAGTCTTAAAGTCATCGTCGGGTTTCGAATACTTTAGTTCTTTAAGAAAGCTTCTTGCAAATAAAGCTAACTCTTTTGCTTTTAAGTGAAGATCCGTTGCTTTTAGCTTAAAGAAATCGTCTTTATTATCGTTAAGAGCACTTAAAGTGCCGTACGCAAGCGTGCTATGCTTAACTAATAGTCGGATTAGTAAAGGGTTATCGATATAGTTGCCGGTTATAAGTCTTACTTTTCTAAGGTCTTTAAGAAGCTCATTTCCGGATCCGAGGTCTTTTAAGAGTCTGTTTCCGAATCTTTTTAGTAGTCTAAAAGGCTCGTTTTTACTTTTTTCGTATCCGTGTTTTCGATCTTTTTGCTAATCTCTTTCGTTTCTTCTTCGTCGGTTATCGTTAAGATCGCTAAAGCTATTCGGGTCATCGGTTAAGGCTTTAGCTTAGTGATATCCGTACTTTTAAGCACGCTCTTAGCGATTTTTATACTTTTAGTATTTTTCTTATCGATACGTAGCTTATTAAAAGATTCAAAGAGCTTGTCGGTACGTTCGAAAGTGCTAGATCTTCTTTTCGGGTTGCTAAGGTTAAGCACGGAAATCTACACGCTGTTTTTAATAAGAGCTGATTTTGTCCGGAATGCTTTTAAGCTTTAGCGGGTCTTTTTTTAGCGTATAGCTCTCGTAGCTTCGAGTGTTGTTTAGTTTGATGATAATCTTAAGACCTTTGTTATTGTTGCTATTAAGCTTAAGCTTTTCAGAAAACTAGGTATAGCTCTTGAGAAAGGGGTTTAAAGGCCGCTGGGGCGATTTTAGCTCTTGTTATATGATTAGCGTATTGCGTAGCGATTGATGAATTGAAGACGTCGAGTACGCTAAAGCGCTTCGTCGTAGCCTTTCGTTAGATTGTATAACGTAGGTCCGTAATTCCGCTATTTGCTTTGCTATAGCCTTTATATTTCGTTTTATATCTCTCTTCTTTTTTAAAAACTCTTCTCGTAACTTTTAGATTTCTTTTCTTTTTTCCTTTTTGCTTAAGGTCTCTTTTTCTTTTTTTTTTAAGCTTCGCGGAGGTGGAGGTAGAAGTGGTTGAGGTGTAATATCTTCGTCGTTCGTAAGGTTTTCGGCGGTCCACTTTAAATCGAGGCTTAAAAGTATTGCTTGTTGCTCTTTTATTTCTTCGAGGGTCCACTAGTGCTGCTGCTTATCGTTCAAGAGCTTGACCATCTTATTAGCGTAACCCCTTTGCTTTAAGAGGCACTACACGCTTTTAGATAGCAAGTATTCTTTAAAGCTAATAAAAGTAGCAAACTTAAAGCTTCGTTTTGTATTATCTTTCGTCATCGTAAAGCTTGTTTAATCTTAGCGTAAGAAAGCGTGCCGGAATAAGCTTTATAAGTCGTAATCCTTTAGCCCTTTACACTTCGCATTTAAGAAGTCTTTTACTATCGCTCGAGCCGTAATCTTATTGTTTAGCTTTGCGTATAATAGCTCGTTTAAGTCAAATGAGATGCTCGATATCTCGTCATCTAGCCTTTCCGATAGCTTTAAGAGCCTTAGGTATAATAGTTCTTTTGGCTAAATAGCTAAGGGTTTTGTAGGTAGTAATAAGACTCGAAAGGTATAATACCCTACTGCTTTTTGTCGGCTGGACTCCCTACCTAGAGGTCTAGTTGCTCGATCGGCCATAATTATTATCTATTTGTGTATAGGTCGATTCAAATTTGATTGGGTTGCTATATGTAGCAAGCGCGGCTCTTATAGCGTTGAAGTTGTTGTTTTGAAAGTGATTTGGTTCGGAATTACTCTTCCGTAGGAATAAGGAAAAATCGGTGGTATAGACAAGCGACTTAGTACGAAATCGCTTTTCCGTTATAAAAGGAGGGAGGTATCGTAGTAATAAGGTATCTTCGCTATAAAGTCCTAGCTTCTTTGTGATTGATCACTTAGTAGTAAATCAACTATTGATTAGTGTTGGATTGCTTTTAAGCGATTAAGAATATATTCGTAAGGTCGTAACGGTCGTCAAAGTACTTGCAATTGCAAAACACTCGGTTAATAAGGTATCTGAATTCTGTTTGCTCCTTTATGCTCAAGGGAGCTGATTCCTTCTATATGATTAGAAGGAATCACGTGCATTAGCTAGCTAATAGGTTTACTTGTCAAGTTGGGGGTCCTTTGACTATTGGCATGCTAAGCGAGGCATGCCAAGTGGCCCGTGAACCATGGTTCACGGGTGAGCTCCTTCAACTACTACTACTACTAGCTAAGGTCGATATGGATATACCGACAAATAACCTCTTTACTAAACGAACCTTTGCTTTCGGACCGACCTCTTTCTACCGATATACTAAGCATTACGGCTAAAAGAGATAACGCAAGCCAAGATAAGTTAATTAATAAAGCAATTAAAAATCAAGCGATTAAAAGTCAAGCGGCTAAAGGTCAAGCGGCTAAAAGTTAAGCGGCTGAAAGTCAAGCGGCTAAAAGTTAAGCAGATAAAGACGAAGCATAAGAAAGTGAAGCAGATATAATACGCGGCGAAAGCGTAAAAGAAGAAAACTTAAATTTACAAAGTGAACAAAGTAAATTTATATTTAATTAATCGGAGTATTATTAATACTTTTTCAATTACTTTGCTTAGCGCAAATCCTTATCTTTAGTCTAGCAAAGCTTAATTAATTACGGATGCGCTAGACTTTACTTTTGCTAAGCGCCGCGCTATTATAACTCAATAACTATTCGATTAATATTTAATTAATAAATTGATTAATAAATCAATTGCAAATAATTAATAAGCATTTATAGAAATTCCTAACTTTACTTTTGCTAAGCGCCGCGCTATTACAACTCGACAGCTATCCGATTAGTATTTAATTAGTAAATTGATTAGTAAATCAATTGCAAATAGCTGATAAGCATTTATAGAAATTCTTGAAACCCCGCGCGGTATTGCAAGTTTATAACAAAAAACCGATTTATCTTCGTCCTTTTCTCGCCGAATTTCTTAAAGTCAAGCTAGTAAGTATTAATTACTTTATTAATTAATAATTGCTAATTTCTATCATTTAAAGTGACGCTCTTCAAATACTAATAAACTCTCGCGCAAATACAAATCAGCACTTATCATTTCTTAAACCTCGATCCGATAATGTTTTTGACTTATTATTAATAAATATTTACTAATCAAATTTTTCTTTAGCAAACGCAATTAGATTTACTTCGGCTATTTAATCCGAAATAAATAAAAGCATCGTTCTTAATAATACTAGCATAAGTACTAATAGCTTTTAATAAGTTTAATTTTTTTAAACCTTTTTCTTTCGTTCGCTAATTATTTTAAAACTGCTTTAAAAGCAATACAACAATCGACGAGCTAAGCGAGTGCATTAGCTTAACTTTAAAACGAAGATTCGTTTTACGATTTAAATGTTAAAAACAATTCTTTTGCAGCTGCTAAACCTTCTTTTGCTTTTATTAGCAATCGCATTAAAAAAGCTTTCGCGCAAAAAGCTTTTAAAAGGTCTTTTACTATCTCGAGCCTAATTATAGCTACAAAAACCGCGACGAAGACGATGCTTTATAATAATACAAATGAAGAAAAGCAAAGCGATAATAAAGAAAACTCAAGTGAAAATAATATTCTTCTTTCTTAATATAAAAGAACTAAAAAATCATTCTCGACGGCTAAAGCTGCTCGCTCCGTTCTATCAGCTAGCAAATCACTTTCGGCAGCTAAAACTTCTTTTCGTTAAAAATCTAAAAAAGGCAAGTATTTTAAGAAGTCTGCAGTTGTTGCGAAAAAAAGAGGTTTAAGCTAACGAAAGCGCTGTCGCTACAAGCTAAAAAGTAAGTTCAATTAATTAATAAATTGATTCTTAAGTACAATTACTAATTTATATAGATATTGCGTTAAGAGAGATCCGACGATATTAAAAAAGCATCGAGCTTTTTATTAAAAAGACTCTCTTCTAGCGTTTTGTTCGAAAGATCACTTACGATTTTAAACAAGACTTTAAATTTCAAAACGGTGCTTTAAAATATTTACAAAAAGCTTTAAAAGCATTCCTCGTAAAAGAGTTTGAAAGTAAATACTTATATATTTATTTACTAATCGATTTACTAATCGATTTATTAATCGATTTATTAATCACTTTTAATAACGAACTTATATGCTATTCACGCTAAACGAGTAACGATTTAAAACAAAGATATAGCGTTAGTTAAGAAATTGCGAGAAATCATAACTAGAAGTTTTGTTTAGTAATTTTAATTTATTATAATATAATGCAATATAATTGTAAAGTATAATATATATGATTAATAAATATAATAAATAAATATAATAATTAAGTAAAATTAATAAATATTCGTAAATTTGTTTTATTTTTAACGGCCTTATATATATTATTTTTAGCTGTCCTACTTTAAACCTATAAGGTTTCCCTATCTTTCGTAAGGAATTTGACTTAAAAAAATCCTTCTTATAAGGTTTAAAAAAAAAAGTCCCTTATCGGCCAAGACTGTCGGTATATTTATATCGACCTTAGCTAGTAAATAATAGTTAGGGGGAGCTCATTCGTGAACCAGGGTTCACGGGCCACTAGGCATGCTTCGCTTAGCTTGTCACAGGTCCGGGGACCCCCCTTAACCTGCTTGTAAACCTAGTATTTAGCTAGTACACGTGACTCCTTCCTATTGTATAGAAGGAGTCAGCTCTTTTAGAACCAGATTAACAAGCAACAATTAAGTATTTTACCACCGAGTGTTTTGCAATTGCAAGTACTTTGACGACGTCACGACTTTTACGAATATATTACGAGAGATCGCTACCGGCGATCCAATAAAGACCCTATAGGGGGAATGGGGAGGAAAACCCCATGGGGCCCCCACCCCATGGAGCAGCCTAGTTTGATCGGTAAAAGATTACCGATATAATTGCCGGTAGTCCGTCCTTTTTTAAAGTCTTTAAGAAGTTTATTTTCGAATCCGAGGTCTTTTAAGAATCCGTTTCCGAATCTTTTTAATAGTTTAAAAAGCTCGTTCTTATCTTTTTCGTATTCGTGCTTTTTATCTTCTTGCTAATCTTTTCCGTTCTTTTTTTATCGGTCATCGTTAAGATCGTTAAAGCTATTTAAGTCATTTGCTAATGCTTTAGCTTAATGATATCCGTATCTTTAAGCTTGCTTTTAGCGATTCTTATACTTTTAATATCTTTTTTGCTAATACGTAGCCTTTTGAAAGATATAAAGAGCTTGTCGGTACGTCCGAAGGTGCTAGATCTTTTCTTCGAGTTGCTAAAGTTAAGCACGGAAATCTGCACGCTGTTTTTAATAAAAGCTGATTTTGCTCGGAATGCTTTTAGGTTTTAAAAAGTCTTTTTTTAGCGTGTAATTGTCACGGTACGAGAGCAAGGTCTTCGAATAAGGTTTAAATTGTGTACGAAGGATAAAAGAGATACTAAGGTATAAGAAAAGATAAGTCTATTGTGGGGGTCCGTGCGTTCTTCAGCTTTAGCATTCTTTAGTTGAATTGTTTATTTCTTTTTCTTATATATAATCCTTTTTATTCTTTCTTTTCGAGCATCTTTTTCGTTAAAATTAATCAAACAATTAAGCTTCTTTTCGAGCAGTAGTAAGTTCTGCTTTAATAAGTTTTAGCTTTTTAAAGAAGCGTTTTTCGAACTTTAAGATAGAAGACCGTGCGTTGATTACGTAAGAAAGAGGTTCTTAAGTCTTATCTTTTAGATTATATCCTTTTTATAAAATTAAGTATTAGAAACCTTTTGCTTTAGTTCTTTTAAAGTCGATAATAGCTTTAACCGCTTATAGCTTTTTATTATTTACATCGATAGCAATAAAAAGAGAGGAAGGGTTTTGTTAGCTTAGCAAAAGGTCGGTAAAAGCGAAGCGAAAGAGGTTAGTATA
This sequence comes from Drepanopeziza brunnea f. sp. 'multigermtubi', assembly GCF_022702325.1. NCBI lineage: Eukaryota > Fungi > Ascomycota > Leotiomycetes > Helotiales > Drepanopezizaceae > Drepanopeziza > Drepanopeziza brunnea. The sequence goes on from NW_027094065.1 coordinate 1,282,956, forward strand.
AAAACTGTCGTTCAACTTATCGTATTCGAAAAGTAAGTCTAAGCGATAAGTATAAAAGCTTAATACTTTTTTGATCTTATAACAGCCGAAAAACTTATGGTCGAACTTCTTAATAAGTCTATCGGTCTTGATGTTACGAGAATTAAAAAAAACTTTATTTTTAACTCGGTAAGCAAAAGCTAAGGATCTAGTTTTATTAGTTGCGAATTCTTGAGTTGCTTAAGCCGAAATAAAGTTGGTTTTAAAGAGAGCGAAGATTTGTTTTATTTTATTTACGAAGGTTATGCTTGCTTTGTTTTCCGTTTGAATTGCAAGTGTAAAAGTAAGTTCGAAAAGTCGAAAGGGTTCGAAGCTGACGCGAAAGTAAAAACTAGTATTAACGAAAAATAAAGATATTTAAATAAAAGCGTTTATTACGTTATTAGCTAAGAATTCGGCTATTAATAACTAAGTAGCTTAGTCATCTTAAGTATAATCGGTATATTGTTTAATAAAGTGCTCGAATTAAGCATTAAAAATCTTTGTTTAGCTATCCGTCTTAAAGTAGAAAGATATAAAAAAACTGAGTTTAATCTCGAGTTTAAAGCAAACTGCTTTTTAAAGTTTAAAAACAAATAAAGAGCTTTTATTAAATACAATAGTATCGAAAAGGCCGTGTAATCTTTATACGTTATCGAAAAATAATTAAGCTAGCTCTTTTGCTTTAAGCTTAATATAGTAAGCGATAAAGTAGCGACTTTTAAAAAAGCGATCAATTACGATTATAACGCAATCGTAACTATTGCTAAAAAGTAAAAGGCCGACGAAATCGATTAAAAAGTAGCGCTAGCGTTGATCGAAAAAAGAAAAAAGTTTAAAAGTGCTTTAATATCGAAGTCGAAAAGTAGTATTACGAAAGCAGTTGTCGCAATTGCGGACGAATCGAGCGCAAGATGCGCTGATATTAAGCTATTAATAGTCTCGAGATATCACTTTATATAAAGCGTTCTTGCTTAAATAGCCCGACTCGTAAAAATCGTAAGCAGATTATAAAAAGAAGATACGTAGTTCGGTATCCGAAACGTATAATCGACTTCGGAAAAATAATCGATCGTTACGTAAGATGCATTCGAAAAGAGCGATTTCTTTAAAATAAAAGATTTTTTCTTTTTTAATCATCTCTTTACTAATGACTTTGAACTATTTATTAAATTTATAACTTTTTTTTAAAAAGCGCATAATTTTTAAGTTTTAAAGCTCGTTTATAAAAGCTAGTTCGTTTAAGTAAAGAGCTACTTCGATGTAAAGCTCGGCAAAAATGAGCTCGGAAAAGAAATCGAGTTGAGCGAAAGCGTTTAAAAAAAAAGTAAGTATTAATGAATTCGAAATTTAAAAGTTTAAGTTATCGATAGAAAAGAAAGCTTGATTTCGATAAGTATAACGAAGGTCGGAGTCATTTTAAAAGAGGTTTTATAATCGGCGTATAAAAAAGTCAAGTTTTCGGCCTTTTTTTTTTAATCTAAATTTAATAATAAAATCGAATTTAAAAAAGAATTCGTTTTATCGAACTTGCCGTCGAATAAGTTGTTTTGTAATTATAAAGTATTCGAAGTTGCGATAGTCGGTTAATACGTGTATAAAGTATAAAGATCTCGTAAGATTTAAACGCTAGCTTTCGAAAGCTCGAACTATAGCGAGAAGTTCTTTATCGTAAATTTCGTAATTACATTCGGCTGCGTCGTATTTGCGAGACATATAAGCTACGAAATGAAATTCGCTTTTATTATCTTTTTAAAAAAGAATAACGGAAAAGACGTAATCGAAAGCATCCGTTTTAAGCTAAATCTTACGATCGAAGTCGAAGTAAAAAAGAATCGATGCTAAAACGAATGCTTTTTTAAAAGTATCGAAAGCTCGTTAGCAAACGGAGGTCTAATTCTATTTAAATTCTTTTTTAATAAAGTAGACGAGAAAGATAACGATTCGAAAGAAACTTTTAATAAATCGTTTATAGAAATTTAAAAAGCTTAAAAATGCTTAAACGTTTTTAATATTAACGAAAGCTTTTTAAAAGGTTATATAATCGACTTTAACGAAGTCTATTTTAACGCTCGTAATAAAAACAATTAAGCCGAAGTAAGTGACTTTTTGAACTTCGAATTCGCATTTCTTAACGTTTAATTAAAAGCTTGCTTCTTAAACAGCTCGGAGTACGGCTTTAACGTGTGAACAGTGTTCTTTTAAAGTATCGGAGTAAACTAATATATCGTCGATATAAGCGGAATAAAATATATCGAAGAAAAGTCGTAAAATATCGTTAATCCGAGCTTAAAAAGTAGTTAAAGCGTTTAACAAATCGAAAAGCATAATAAAAGATTCGAAGAAGCCGTATCGAGTGTTGAAAGCTATAAGCTATTCATTATTATCTTTTATTCGGATTTTATTAAAAGCGTAGATAACGTTTAATTTAATAAAGTATTTAGCTTTGTTAAAGCGGAAAAAGGTTTCTTAAACAAAAAAGAAAAAGTATCTATTCTTTATTGTAATAGCGTTTAAAGCTTTGTAATCTACGCAAAAGCGGAAGCTTTCGCTAAGTTTTTTAGCGAAAAGTACAAAAGAAGCTGCTTAAAAAGTACTTGCTCGAATAAATCTTTTATTAAAGTTTTTTTTAAAGAATTTACGAAAGACTAAAAGTTCATTTTATAATATGTTATAAAAAGGATTATAAAGAAAGATAACGCTTAGTTTCAGCTCGATAGCGTGATCGTAGTTTTTATAAAAAGCGAGTTTATTTGCTTCGTTTTAATCGAAAGCGTTAAAGTAGTCGTAATATTAAAAAGGGACGATTATAACAAGATCGATACGAGCTTTAAAAGCTAAGGCCTTTCGAATATCTTTAAAAGAAACGCCGTAAAAGTATATGTCGGCGGTTATATAACGTTGCTAAAGTTCGGAAAGTTAAATATCGTTAATTAAATCTATAGAAAAAATATATAGTTTTCAGTTTATTTTTTAAAGGTTAAAAAGGTCTAAGATGTAAAGAAGAGGGCTTAATCGAAAAGTGATATTGAAAGCGGCGAAGTCTACTTTAAATTCGGTTTTTAATTGTTAGTTAATTTCGTAAAAAAAAGCAAAGAAAATCTCTATTCTCGATATAGAAGCTATAATATAAAAAGCGGCTGTATTTAATCTTCGAAAGAAAGGTCTTTTGATAAAGGTGTCAAAAGTCGTAATAAGAAGTGTTAAGCCGCGCATAAATAATTAGTAATAAGTAAAAGGTAAGTAATGATTTTTGCAAATCTTATTATTAAATATAAAAGAATTAAAGCTTTAATTGATTTAAAAGTTGTGAAAAGCGAGCTAAGGCTTGCTTAAAATAATATCGTATTTGCCGAGATTAAAAAAGAACTTAATAATAAGTTTAAAGTAGCCGTTGATATTAAAATGAAGTTGTGTTTTATAAGTAACGTTCGCTAACGAAAAAGATCTATTAGCGAGTCGTAAAGATCGAGGTTTTAATAAAGGTTCGAGAATTAAGTTATAAGTTTACGTAAAAAAGTAATTAATTATCACTTTTCTAATACACTCGCAATTAATTATAGCTTTAGTTTTAATAAGAATTTTATTAGTTAAGTTTGCTATAATACAAAGAAGAACCAAATGATTCTTAATCGAAGTATTTAAAAAAGAGATAATTAAAGTACTTTTTTTTTAAAGTCTTCGACGGCGTCTTCGATTAAAGACTAAGCTTTTCTTTAGCCTTTTCTTTTTTTAATGTTCTATAAAGCGGTAAAGCAAACGGAGCTCGTATAGTTTTTGTCGTAATATCAATTGCAAAAGCTATTATTACGATAATAGACCTTTTTAGCTTCTCTTTCGTTTAAGGTCTTAAGAATACGCTTAACAAAAGCATCGGCGGCGGTCTAAGTAGCTACGAAGCTTATTTTTATTACGCTAACGTTTATAGCAGTGCTTTTTTATATAATAATAAAAATAAGAATAAAAGCGGTGTGTTCGAGTGCGATTTAAAAGATAACGGAGACCGTAATTATCTTTTTCTTAAAGTAATTAAAGTCTTGATTGCGGAAGATATTATTAATACCGCGGACTTATAAAATAAACTCGAAGAGTTTAGTTTTGTGATCATTAGCCGAGATATATAAAAAGCGATTAATAATATCAAAGTAAAAAGCGCGCTTAAAGAAAGCGATAAAAGCTTCGTCGCCGAATTGAGCTTCGAAGCAAGTCTTTTGCTATTTAAAAAGAAAAGTAGCGAAGGATCGGTTTCTTTAAACGAAGATAAAGAAGGCTTATTAAGCGGTAGATTTAGCATTAATATCATCGAAAGCAGCGTTTAAGATATCGATGATCTTTAATACGCTTTTATAAAATATCTCGCTACGAATAGAAATGCTTTTTTTAATTTGTCTTTTAACTTCGTTAAAGAAGCGGAAAAAGAAATAAGCTATTTTATCGTACTCGATAAAGTATTAGTCTTTATTAACAGCGAGTTTAATGCTTATGTCGATTAAGAATAAGCGGAGTTTTATAATAGTTCTATCGAATTTATCAAGGTCGAAGTGTTCGGCAAATCGATAAGATCGGTTAAATAAAAAAGAAAGGTTGCGTTGTAAAGCTTCGAAAGTAGTGATTTGATTAAATAAAAGTACTTTTTTAATATCGAAAGTAATGATTTGTCTTTAAAAGTCGAGTAATTGTCCGCGCAAAGCTTAATTGTCTTCGTAATTATTAATGAAAAGGCTCGAAAGCTTAGCTTTTACGTCTTTAAAATAAGCAGTAGTATGTTCGGTATATCTTTACAATACTATAATCTCGGCCGCAATAGCGTTAAGATTCGATTAGAAAGTTACGGAGACGCTAGCGATATTAAAACATAAAAAGAGAAAAAAGAAATTATTTATAACGAAGATCGGCAAAGGGTTCTCTTAGTAGCTAAGGTCTAAAGTAGTTATAAGATCGTCGGCGGATATCGTTCCGAAAGTGACACGGGCTAAAACTAAGGTAAAAGCTTTGTTTTAGCTTTAGATTTAGTATACGAAGACGAGTATGCGCGTCGAAGGTATGCGAAAAAGTTTTCGAAGTGTAAAAAGGTTTTTAAGATCGCTAAGTTCGCGCGTTCGTAGACTGCGTTATATAGCGATTAAAGAAAGTACACAATATATTACGGTACGAGAGCAAGATCTTCGAATAAGGTTTAAATTGTATACGAAAGATAAAAGAAATACTAAGGTACAAAAAGAGATAAGTCTATTGTAAAGGTCCGTGCGTTCCTCAGCTTTGGCATTCTTTGGCTGAATTGTTTGTTTCTTCCTCTCACAGTAATTGCTATTGCTTTGCGTATTATCAAGCTCGATTATGTTTTTAAGGCCGTTGTTGTTGCTACTTAGTCTTAGCTTTTCGGAAACCCGGCTGTAGCTTTTAAGAAAGGGATTTAAGGGCCGTTGAGGTGATTTTGGCTCTTCTTGTATGATTAGCGTATTGCGTAGCGATTAATGAATTAAAGACGTCGAGTACGCTAAAGCGCTTCGTCGTAGTTTTTTCGTTAGATTGTATAGCGTAAGTCTTTAATTCCGCTATTTGCTTTGCTATAGCTTTTATATTTCGTTTTATATCTTTCTTTTCTTTTAAAAACTTTTTTCGTAACTTTTAAACTTCTTTCTTTTTTTCTTTTTTGCTTAAGGTCTCTTTTTCTTTCTTTTTTAAGCTTCGCGGAAATAGAGGTAAAGGTAGTTAAAGTGTAATATCTTCGTCGTCCGTAAGGTTTTCGGCGGTCCATTTTAATTCGAGACTTAAAAGTATTACTTGTTGCTCTTTTACTTCTTTAAAAGTTTATTATTATTGCTGCTCGTCGTTTAAAAGCTTGATCATTTTATTAGCGTAACCTTTTTGCTTTAAAAAGCATTACACGCTTTTAAACAGCAAGTGTTCTTTAAGGTTAATAAAAATAGCAAACTTAAAGCTTCGTTTTGTATTGTCTTCCGTTATCGTGAAGCTCGTCTAATTTTATCGTAAGAAAGCGTGCCGGAATAAGCTCTACAAGTCGTAATCTCTTAGCTTTTTATACTTCGCATTTAAGAAGTCTTTTACTATTGCTCGAGCCGTAATCTTACTATCGAGCCTTGCGTATAATAGCTCGTTTAAATCAAATGATATGCCCGACATCTCGTCGTCTAGTCCTTCCGAAAGGCTTAAGAGTCTTGAGTATAATGTTTCTTTTAGCTGAATAGCTAAAGGTTTCGTAAGTGGTAATAAGACTCGAAGAGTATAATACCCCGCTCTTTGTCGGCTAGACTCTTTACTCGGAGGTCTAGTTGCTCGATCGGCTATAGTTGCTATCTGCTTGTACGTAAGTCGATCTAAATTAGTTGGGTTGCTATATGTAGCAAGCGCGGCTTTTATAGCGTTAAAGGTTATTGTTTTTACAAAGTGACTTGGTTCGGAATCACTCTTCCGTAAGAATAAAGAAAAATCGATAGTATAAGCAAGCGACTTGGTACGGAATCGCTTTTCCGTTGTAAAAAGAGAAAGGTATCGTAATAATAAAGTATCTTCGCTACAAAGTCCCAGCTTCTTTATGATTGATCACTTAGTAGTAAATCAACCACTAATCAGTATTGGATTGCTTTTAAGCGATTAAGAATATATATTCGTAAGGTCGTAACGTTCGTTAAAGTACTTGCAATTGCAAAACACTCGGTTGATAAAGTATCTGAATTCTGTTTGCTCCTTAAGACTTAAAGGAGCTGATTCTTTTTATAGGATTAGAAGGAATCACGTGCACTAGCTAACTAATAAGCTTACTTGTCAAGTTAAGGGTCCTTTGACTGCTGACATGCTAAGCGAGGCATGCCAAGTGGCCCGTGAACCTTGGTTCACGGGTGAGCTCCCCAACTACTACTACTACTAGCTAGCTAAGGTCGACATGGATATACCGACAGAAAGAGCTAAAGCACAACAAAGTCTTTAGCCCGCTCGTTGCACCGTAAGTAACTCGGTAAGTACTTTCGTCTTGCTTTTATCTTGAAAAGCTTAAACTATTATACGAGACTTCTCGTATAGCGTAAGTGTTCTTTTGCTTTTAATCTTATTAACAAACTTAAATCCGAAGATCTTAACGCTTTTAGCACGTAAATCAATGCTCGAAATCATTTAAAAAATGCTTTAAGCTATCAATCCTGCTAATTCTTTTGCTTTAAACTCTTAAAATAAAGCTTTAAGGCTCTTAATAATCCTTTCGGCTCGTAGCTTAATTAAAAGCTCACGGTCCCGGCGTTCCTTATCGATAATAAACACTTCGGAGTCCTTAGTAAACAAAGCATACGAATCATCTTTTTCTTCGTCGAGTACGGTCGAGATATTAAGATCGTACTTTTAATAAGGTATCTAGATTATTAGTATTGTTGATCTTTAGGAATTAGCAAGTTAAGGGTTAGAAGAGCTGTTTGCTGATCTTGGCGAGCTTCTTAAATTAGGCGACCTCGGTAAATTAGGCGAATATTAAGGTTTAAGCGAATTTCGCGGTTCTAGCTGTTTGCTGATCTTGGCGAGCTTCTTGGATTAAGCGACTTCGATAGATTAAGCGAATGTTAAGGTTTAAGCGAATTTCGCGGTTCTAGCTCTTTTTCGCTTTCGCTTTAATCTTCTTCTACCTTTACCTTAAGTACTTGCAATTCTTTTAGCAGCTTTTCAACTTTAAAGTAATAAAGTTTTATTAAAGTTGACCTGAATTCCGTAAGCCTCGGACATGCTATTATGCACGTGTGCCTTTGCTTGCTAAGCAGCTGAAAAGGGCCTTTCTACCTTTGATTCTCCCGTTATACGAATAATTATAAGCTAATAAGAAGGTTTAAAGTATGCTTCGTAATTAACCTATTCCTCCTTTTAAGCGCGTCTTTAACTTGCTTCGCTACGTAGCATTTTCGTACTTCTTTTATAGCTTTATTAATAGCAGCAGCACGCTCTTAAGTAAACGCGGCAAATCGATCTTATTCCGTTAGCTTTAATAAAGTTTTAAAAACGAAAAGTATAAGAACTAAGCTATTAAGTCTAGTTATATCGTTGATAGCTTTAATAGCTATTTAAAGCCGATCTTTTTTTAAGGCTTTAAGAAGCTTTTTTATAACGATCTTAAAGGCGCGTCGCACAAAGACGTAATAGCGTTTTACTAGCCCGACGCTATAATAAGCTTCTATAAGCATTTGCTTTAAAGTGCTGCTAATACTTTTAAAGTAGCTCCGAAACGTTGCCGAATTAAAGTTAATTCCGAAATCGTATACGACTTTTATAAAAAGTCCGACGTAAGTATTGACTTAACATCGACTAAATCCTTTAAGTAAGTGTTATACGAATATGCTTTTAAAAAAAGAAGCGGCTTAAAAGTTAATAAAATCGCAAACGACGTGCAATACGTTTTTACCGTTAAAATGCATTACGTCTACGTATACCGTATTATTAAAGTTAATATCATCTTTAAATCTAATATTAAACCTTTTCGAAGAGCGTTTAAATACTTAATAATAATAGCAAAACTTTTAAATATTATAAAGCAAATCCCGCTTAAACTCGTGCTCGGCCTTTTTAAGAATAGCAGCAAATCGACTTGCTAAAAGGTAGCTAAAACGCTTATAAATAATCTTTAATTATTCTTTCGTAAAGTAGCAATAAACAGTTTCGCCTTCGATGCTATAATAAGTAGTAGCGCGTTCTTTGCTTAATAGCATCTATACGTGCTTAAACATCTTTACTACTAGTATTTCCTTCTTCTTTTAAACTAGCACGTTCCGCAAGTTATCTAAGATCACTGTCGGTTTATTTATATCGACCTTAGCTAGTAAATAGTAGTTGGAGGGAGCTCACTCGTGAACCAGGGTTCACGGGCCACTAGGCATGCTTCGCTTAGCTTGTCACAGGTCCGGGGACCCCCTAACCTGCTTGTAAACCTAGTATTTAGCTAGTATACGTGACTCCTTCTTATTATATAGAAGGAATCAGCTCTCTTAGAATCAATCAAAACAACAAGCAACAATTGAGTATTTTATCACCGAGTGTTTTGCAATTGCAAGTACTTTAACGACGTTACGAATTTTACGAATATTACGAGAGATCGCTACCGGCGATCTAACACTAATCAGTGATTGTTTAATCGCTAACGAAAGCGTTACTCAATCATAAAGAAGCTAGGATCGATCGAAGAGTTAGGACTTTACTTCTACTTACTCGAAGAGTGTAGAAGTGGTGAGTTTGCGTTATAAGAAGCTTGCAACCGCAATGAAAATCACTACTCAAATACCGATACCTTTCTTTTACAACGGAAGAGCGATTTCGTACCAAGTCGCTTGCTTATACTACCGCTTTACCTTTACACCTTTTTACGGAAGAGTGATTCCGAACCAAGTCACTTATATACAACCTATCAACGCTGTAGAGCTACGCTAGCTACACACAGCAATACAACAATACTATCAACGCTGTAGAGCTACGCTAGCTACACATAGCAATACAATAACATGCAGTCAATCGATCCTCAAGGCGGAGAGAGTGGCAGACAAGGAGCTTTTGGAACGTCAGCAAGAGCTCAAACAACAAGGACACCGGCACCGGCGGACCCCTTCTCGAGATTCGCGGACCCTCCTTTAGCACAACTTCTTAATCCAGGCACTCGGAATACCTTCGAAGAACCGGACGAAGATACGTCGGACCTCGGTTTTGACCTCGATTCACTACCGTATTCGAAGCTAGAAAGTCACACAAGGGCTAGATTAATTATCAAGGACTTCTTAGATATAAAGAGTAAAGGTTTAAGAGACTACGAGCTTTAGTCTTTATTCCGATACGCTTTCGCTCGATAAACCGCGGACGAGTTCTCGTTGGCCGCCAAACAAGCTCACGGCCACCGAAGAAGCAAATTTACGTTGCTTATTAAGCTAAGAGATTACTTATTGTCTAAAGGAGTTTGGTGCCTTCTAAGGCAAAAAGGCTACGCTAATGGACTAGCCTCAATTATACAAATGGAGAAAGAGCACCAATGGACTTAGGAAGAGCAGCGAGCTTAACAAGCAGCAATCGAAGGATTTGATTCTAGGTGGAATAAGGTTACTATTGCACGCTTTAATCGACAAACTAAGGAAGTCGCTAAAATTCAAGGTAAACAGGTCGAAAGGTTTCCTTAATCAAGCTTGATTCGTCTTACTAAAATCATCGACGAACTTTTACTTTCGAATTCACCTCTACTTACAACTTTAAATTCGCTTCGCCAATCACTTCGAGAAGAGTACGAGGAGCTTCGACGCCAAAAAGAGGCAATTGCGCGAAACCTCGACGACCTCCGAAACTTAACAATTACGAGGGACGCGCAACAGCGTAAAGAGAGAATCGAAGAGGCTACAAGGCAACAATCATCAAGGCGCAGTTCTCGCAGTTCTCGCGATTCACTTTCCTCTCTCGTTCCTTTGTTACTTCAGCTAGCGATTTTGTCACCGAAAGAATACGCAAGGGAGTACAACGAGTACAACGACGAGCCTCTTAATGTTGAAGCCTAGGGCAGAGATCAAACCTACCGAGGGTATAATCTCAAGGAAGAGAGTCGGAGAGAGGAGGACCAGGGCAATGGATACCGCCAAGGCCGAGCCCAAGGATACGAGCAGAAAAGGGAGCAAGCTTCTGCTAGCAACCTTAACGATCCTGACGACTCGGACGGTGATCCAGAAAGAGGGAATAAAGGGGGAAACGAGTGGAATGGGCACGGAAGAAGAGGAGGAGGACACGGTGGCCCGATAAGGGGACAAGGAAATGAGCCGCCAAAGGACCCTGGACAAGACCTTAAACGAGGATACGAACCTCCCGGCGGACCTGGGCCAAACCGACCCTTTACTAGCACCCCTTTTTCGACCCGAGTGATAGCCAGGCATACCTACGGCACTCTAGCCTTTGACGACGACGATTTTCTTGAGCTCGGAACGGCAGACCTTCACTTAAAAGCGAAGGAGTTAACTTTATTTGCAAAGAGTTTTCTAAAAGAGCTAAAGTATTTAAAGCCGAAAAACGATTTCAATACTCGGCTTAAGATTTTTGCCGATCACGCGTGCCGATACGAGTTAACAACCGATGATTACTTAGCTGCTTTCTTAATTATGCTAGCCGAAGAAGCAATTAGATTCTATTATAATTACGTAATCAAGGTTAAACTTTTTACTTTTAAAGAGAACGCTATAGTAGTTAAAGATTACTTTAAGATTAAACACCGACGCTAAGTTAAATACGATCGGTAAGAAGAGCTTTTTTTAAAGCTGATTCGAAAGGAAAATCCAGCTAATTCGTTAGCTAAATGCTTTGAAAAGCTCGAAAAAGAGCTGAGAGCAGTGCAAAGAGCTCTTCGGCCAAGTCTAAAAGATGATAAGAGTCTCGCTAACAAGCTATATTCAGCTTGTAAAAACGTGCTAAAGACGACCATTGCGCGAATGAACCTTGCTTTTACTTTTACCGCCGCAATTGCTGACATTCGCCGAGCAATTGCTTTTGCAACTAAGATCACTCAACCTCCTTTTAAAAGTGAGAGCTCTCGACCCGCTAAAGCAAGCAGAGCTTACGCGAGCTCTAGCGAGCCATTTGCTCAGCACTCCGCTCAGCACTCCTTTCAGCACTCCTTTTAGCACTCCTTTCAGCACTCCTCTTAGCACTCCTTTCAGCATGCCTCAAGCAAGGCTGATCCTGACGACCTTGAAAGCGAGTACGAGTGCTTTATTCAAGGCTGCTAATACGGAGGGGAGCACTGCGAGCACTTCGCAAAGTGACGGGTTTTTCAAAAGGAAAAAGGGGGCTTGTTTCAAGAAGGATTTTCTTTGTTCTTTGCGTTTGAATTTTTTTTATTAGTACTACTTTCTTTTTTTTTCGGTCGATATAATAGTTAGCAAAGCACTGTTTGCCAAAGAAAGTTTTGCCGGTGTCGGTTTATTTATATCGACCTTAGCTAGTAAATAGTAGTTGGAAGGAGCTCACTCGTGAACCAAGGTTCACGGGCCACTAGGCATGCTTCGCTTAGCTTGTCACAGGTCCGGGGACCCCTTAACTTGCTTGTAAACTTAGTATTTAGCTAGTATACGTGACTCCTTCTTATTATATAGAAGGAGTCAGCTCTTTTAGAATCAACCAGAACAACAAGCAACAATTGAGTATTTTACCACCGAGTGTTTTGCAATTGCAAGTACTTTGACGACGTTACGAATTTTACGAATATTACGAGAGATCGCTACCGGCGATCCAACAATCACTTTATGCTTATCTATATTAGCTAATAAGAATAAGAAAAGCATATCATTTTCTACGACGTAAAACTTTATTTGACTTAAAAAAGTGTTTAAAGTAACTGCTTTAATAAAAGTAGCAAAGCAGATTTTATACTTAACGGACTTCTTTTTTGCTCGAAATATATCTAATTAAACCTCGAAGTACTTCTTTTAAAGTGCTCGTAATTAAAACAAGTTAGCGGTAAAGAAATTAGCTGCTTCGTTATCAATTATAAAGCTTATAAATACGTTTTCAAAGTACTTAAAAGCTATATAAGTCTTTGCTTTGCTCGCGAGTATACACGGATCTTGCTCGAGCCTCTTTTAAGTCTTTATTTAGCTAGTAAAAGCGTAAAATGCCGTTTAAATCTTTAATTGTTTATATACTTCGTTAGCGTTAAAAGTGCCGTAAGTAATTACAAAACCTTTTAATATATTAACGTAGCTGCTCGATTCGAGCGGCTCGTTTAATAGGCTTGCGATAAACTGATCGAATTCTTTTGTAAATATAAATAGCAAACTTTCGATCGATATTACGTGTTAAAAGAATTTGCTTTTCGTTATTCTTTTTACGTCTTTAAAGCTTTAAAACTTAGCGACGGATGCTTTACGCTCGTCGAAAGTATAGTTAATACTTTAATAACTTAACTTCTTGCAAACAAAACACTTTTTTTCACTTTTAATAACTTTAATAGCTTTTTTATTTCCGAAGTATTAGCGGTCTTAAATAAAGCATTCGTATTCTTCGTTTAAATCGGAGTCAGCCTTTAAAGTGTGTTAAAAGCAAGTGTGATCGTATAGCTCGCTAAAGCTCGCGTAAGTTCTACTCGCTTTAACAAGTCGAAAAGTCTTAATTGCAAACGCAATTGCTCGACGAATATTAGCAATTGCTGCGGTAAAAGTAAAAGCAAAGTTCATCCGCGTAATAATCGTTTTTAATACGTTTTTATAAGCTAAATATAGCTTGTCGGCAAAGCTTCGATTATCTTTTAAACTTAATCGTAAAAAGCTTTAAATGCTTTTAAGCTTTTTAGCGAGCTTCTTAAAGCACTCGCTAAGCGAAGTCTTTAAGTTCTTTTTCTTAATTAAATCTAACGAAATTTTTTTTTAACGATCGTATTTTGCTTACCGCTAGTGATTAGTTTCGAAGTAGTCTTTTATTGCAATAACGTTCGCTTCAAAAGTCGAAAGCTTAGCTTTAATAACGTAATTATAATAAAAAATAATAGCTTTTTCCGTAAGCATAATAAAAAACGCCGCTAAATAATCGTCTAAAGTTAAACCGTATCGATTTGCTTAATTAGCAAAAATCCTTAATTAAGTTTTAAAGTCATCGTCGAATCTCGAATACTTTAGCTCTTTAAAAAAGCTTCGCGCGAATAAAGCTAATTCTTTCGCTCTTAAGTAAAGGTCTGCTGCTTTTAGCTTAAGGAAATCGTTTTTATTATCGTTAAAAGCGCTTAAAGTACCGTACGCAAGCGTGCCGTGCTTAGCTAATAATCGAATTAATAAAAAGTTACCGATATAATTGCTGATTATAAGTCTTATTTTTTTAAAGTCTTTAAAAGGCTTATTTCCGGATCCGAAGTCTTTTAAAAGTCCGTTTCCGAATCCTTTTAATAATCTAAAAAAGCCGTTCTTACTTTTTCCGTATTCGTATCTTCGATCTTTTTGCTAATCTTTTTCGTTCTTTCTTCGTCGATCATCGTCAAGATCGCTAAAGCTATTTAAGTCACTTGTTAATGCTTTAGCTTAATAATATCCGTATTTTTAAGCTTGCTTTTAACGATTCTTATACTTTTAATATCTTTCTTGCTAATACGTAGCTTTTTAAAAGATATAAAGAGCTTATTAATACGTCCGAAAGTGCTAGATTTTCTTTTCGAGTTGCTAAGGTTAAGCACGGAAATTTGCACGCTATCTTTAATAAAAGCTAATTTTACTCGAAATGCTTTTAAGTTTTAGCGGATCTTTTTTTAACGTATAACTTTCGTAGCTTCGTTCGTTGTTTAGTCCGATAATGATCTTAAGACCGTTTTTATTGCTACTCGGTTTTAGCTTTTCGGAAACTCGGCTATCGCTTTTAAAAAGAGGATTTAAAAGCCGCTAAAGTAATTTTAACTCTTATTATATAATTAGCGTATTGCGTAGCGATTAATAAAGTTAATGAATTAAAAACGTCGAATACGCTAAAGCGCTTCGTCGTAATCTTTCGTTAGATTGTATAACGTAAGTCCGTAATTCCGCTATTTGCTTTACTATAGCTTTTATATTTCGTTCTATATCTTTTCTCTCTTTTAAAAACTCTTTCCGTAACCTTTAAACTTCTTCTCTTTCTTCTTTCTTGCTTAAAGTCTTTTTTTCTTTCCTTTTTAAGCTTCTCGAAAGTAAAAGTAAAAGCAGTTAAAGTATAATATCTTCGTCGTCCGTAAGGTTTTCGGCGGTCTACTTTAATTCGAGATTTAAAAGTATTGCTTATTGCTTCTTTACTTCTTTAAGAGTCTATTAATGCTACTGCTCGTCGTTCAAAAGCTTAACCATTCTATTAGCGTAACCCTTTTGCTTTAAAAAGCATTATACACTTTGAAATAGCAAATGCTCTTTAAGGTTAATAAAGGTAGCAAACTTAAAGCCTCGTCTTATATTATCTTTCGTTATCGTAAAGCTCGTTTAATCTTAACGAAAAAAAGCGTGCCGGAATAAGCTTTATAAATCGTAATCTTGTAATCTTTTACACTTCGCATCTAAAAAGTCTTTTACTATCGCTCGAGCCGTGATCTCACTATCGAGCTTTATATATAATAGTTCATTCAAGTCAAATAAGATGCTTAATATCTCGTCATCTAGCCTTTCTAATAGCTTTAAGAGCTTTAAGTATAATAGTTCTTTTAGCTGAATAGCTAAGGGTTCCGTAAGCGGTGATAAGACTCGAGAAATATAATACCCTATTTGTGGGAATGTAGGTCACGTGGTTACGTGGCTACGCTAGGTGGCTACGCTAGGTAGCCGGCCTTGGCACTAGAGTATAAGGCTCCTTCAGAGCTTTGTACTAGAACCTCAGACTTAACAATACCACGAATGCAACCACTTGCTATTCGTATCAAGTCTCACGTGTGCACTCTATTGTGTAACCAACACTGATCAGTGGTTAAATTCACACTTAACCACAGATAAGCTAGGTACAGAAAAGAAGAGGTAGTTTTTGCCCCCTTAAAGGTATTAACTACGCTATAAGCAACCGTTAGTTCTTAACAAGTCTAGCGGAAACCTGTCGTGCGGGAATATAAGGTTATAAGACTGGTTACTGCAATGTGCATTGCAGGTCTGCTTTTGCACATCAGTTAAGAGCTACATTCGCTCCGATAGTTCAGTTGGTCGATCGATCGCTGGCTGTCATTGAGCTACGCTGAGCGCAGAACAAAGTTTTCTTAGCCGAAAACCCGATGCCACCCCGCCATCGTTAGCTGCGGGGCATCCACTCTTATCGATAAGACATGGTGACTTAATAAGTAGTCAGGCTGCGATGTCGCATTTGCGCAAATAAAATCGCTGACCAAAAATCCATTTCGATAAATAATAGAGAAGCTATTAATAGTGGGCCTTGACGTCGCAACTTTTGGGGCCCTTCCCTAAAGTGGGCGAAAAAATTATGTCCCGCGAAAAAATTATGTCCCGCTTCAACGCCAAAAACCGCGAGGAACGTAGACACTTATATTGCTTATAACATTGCTCATAACATTGTAATAATATATATATATATATTTTTAATAATATTATTCATTCTCAATTAAGCTACGAAAAATTTATTTCACCGCGTGTCTTTTGAATTGAGTTAAAAGATGCTATAGATCGAATCGACGGCGAATCTTTTTATTTTTTTTTATTTATCTTCTTCATGCTCTTTCTTAAGCTCTTTCTATTTAATAAATATTTATTTTCTTATTATCTTCGTCGTCTTTATTAATTTAAATGCAAGCTAATAGATTTTATTTAATTCAAAAGCTTTTTTTTTTACAAATATTTAAAAGTCGATTAAATACGAAGCGTCCGCGAACTTAGCAAGATCATTTTCTCGAACTTTTTTTTAATAAAGCAAAGCAAAGCAAAGCAAAGCAAAACAAAGCAAAGTAAGTAAATCAAAGCAAAGCAAAGCAAAGCAAAGCAAAGTAAAGTAAAGCAAAGCAAAGCAAAGCAAAGTAAAGCAAAGCAAGTTAAAGCAAAGCAAAGCAAAGTAAAGCAAAATAAAGCAAAGCAAAGCAAAGCAAAGCAGCGCAACGAAAAAGTAAAATAATTAAGTAAATTAAAATAAATATATAATAAAGAGTATTTAAAAAAGGAAAAGCAAATACGTAAGTAAATAAATAAGTAAATACGTACGTATATATATATTATTTTAAACTTATAAGAGATTAAAGTCTTAAGAATTAAAGAAAAAAAGAAAGAAGAAAGCGAAAAAGCGAAGAATAAAATCTATAATAAGCTTAGCTATCTAAATCTATTATATATATATTTTTTCTTAAAAAAAAAGAAGAAAAGAAAAGAAAAAAAGAAAAAGAAAAGAAAAAGAAAAGGAAAAAGGAAAAAGGAAAAAAAGAAGGAAAAAAAAGGACGAAAAAAAAAAGATTTTTTTTTTCCCTTTTTAATTGAGATTAAAACTAACGTTAAAAGATTTTAACTCATTTTTTTTAAAAAAATATTATATTAGATTATCAACGTTTTTCGCCGTTTTTTACGTTGAAGCTTGAAGCGGGACATAATTTTTTCGCGGGACATAATTTTTTCGCCCACTTTAGGGAAGGGCCCCAAAAGTTGCGACGTCAAGGCCCACTATTAACCGCAGCGTGGTTTACAGAGCAGTCGGTAAGCGTCAACCGGCCAGCTCTGGGGGGTGTGTCGTGCGGGAATATAAGGTTATAAGACTGGTTACTGCAATGTGCATTGCAGGTCTGCTTTTGCACATCAAAACCTAATACAATTGGCAGTACTATCACTAGTTGTAGCGTCCATCACGCAACCACCGCCGCTAATATGGCGGATAACAGAAACAGAAACCTTCCCCCTCACGAATTCGAAGACCCCCCCCCCCCCCTTTCCCTCTCTCAGAGAAATCTGTTCGGCCTCTAGCAGGTAGCTTCGAGGAACTCGAATGGACCCTCCGAGGCAAATTCAAGGTCGACCGAGAGGTGTGGGAAGCTGATGAATTCGACCCCTTCGACAAGACTAAATGGACTTAAGGTTGCGTTCACTCGTATATCATCCGAGCCTTCGATATATTCAAAGACGATTATCGCTACGCTACAAGTGACAATTTGTAGGAGATATACTAGAGCTTCTTCGAATAATAGACTGAACCATTGTTCAAGCTAAGTCACATCACAATCCTAGGATACTTATACAATCACTTCTTCGTCTATTACGTGTGGATGAAAGATCCGAGAAGTGGTGTAAGCTATGCTTCAGCCCTTGCTGAACTACTTCACAGATCTACATTCCCACACTATTGCTCTTTATCGGCTAGACTCTTTACTTAAAGGTCTAATTGCTCGATCGGCTATAGTTGTTATCTGCTCGTACGTAAATCGATCTTATTAGTTAGGTTTGCTATATGTAGCAAGCGCGGCTCTACAGCTTTAAAAGTTGTATAAAAGTGACTTGGTTCGGAATCACTCTTCCGTAAAAATAAAGAACTCGATAGTATAAGCAAGCGACTTAATACGGAATCGCTCTTCCGTTATAGAAAGAAGAAAGTATCGTAATAATAAAATATCTTCGCTATAAAGTCTTAGCTTCTCTATGATTAATCACTTAGTAGTAAATCAATTATTGATCAGTGTTAAATTGCTTTTAAGCGATTAAAAATATATTCGTAGCTTCGTAACGTTCGTTAAAGTACTTGCAATTGCAAAACACTCGATTGATAAAGTATTTGAATTCTGTCTGCTCCTTAATGCTTAAAGGAGCTGATTCCTTTTATATGATTAAAAAGAATCACGTGCACTAGCTAGCTAATAAGTTTACTTGTCAAGTTGAGGGTCCTTTGACTGCTAACATGCTAAGCGAGGCATACTAAGTGGCCCGTGAATCCTGGTTCACGGGTGAACTCTCCAACTACTACTACTACTACTACTACTACTACTAGCTAAGGTCGATATGGATATACCGACAAATATAGAACCCGGTCCTTAAGCAATGGTTTTAATTTAATTGGCTTTAGCTTAAGACTTTAGCAATTAAGATTATAATACTCTTTTGGATCAGCTCGCTTTCGCTTACGACAATCTAAATAAAATTTAAGAGGCTAAAGATAAGCTGCGGATTTTCTCGACTTTCGGCTTTATCGGCCCTTTTTCAGAACCGCTTTCGCACGTCAACGGGCCTTTTTCTCGGCGACCTAATAGACCTTTTAACAATCGACCGCGCTTAACAATTCGAGCAATTGCAATACGCTAACGAGCTCGGCGCTATAAAGCTTATCGATGCTTACGAGGCTGATTGAACTCAGCTGCTAAAAGACCGATACCTTACTTTTTAGCATGCTCTTTATAGCACTTTCGATTAGCGCGAAGCTTAGCGCAAATCAAATCGCTGTACCCGTTGCGGTGCAATCGACCACTAGATAGCTAGCTGTACTTTCTTTCTAGTTAAGCTTTTGACAAAGAAACGAGTTCTTTAAGACCTTTTTTCGGACCGACCCGTCAAGGAAAATGAAGGTTTAAGCGAGTTTGACTCGGACGAAAAAAAGGAAATTTTGGCGGAATGGAACGCTTTTAGAAGCTACGACGCTGACCTTGACGATTATCGCGATCTGTA
Organism: Drepanopeziza brunnea f. sp. 'multigermtubi'; assembly: GCF_022702325.1. Classification (NCBI taxonomy): domain Eukaryota; kingdom Fungi; phylum Ascomycota; class Leotiomycetes; order Helotiales; family Drepanopezizaceae; genus Drepanopeziza; species Drepanopeziza brunnea. Next base: position 1,302,047 of record NW_027094065.1, read on the forward strand.
GCCTCGGCGTATTTTTTTTTTTTTTTTTTTTTTTCTTTAGCAATTCTACTCGTGAACTATAGTTTACGACTAAATATTTTTTTTCTTTCTTTTGTCAAGTACTTTTGAGAGAGCTGGGACAGCTCTTTAAGGGGGTAGTGTGACAGCCTGCTTTGTTACTTGCATCAGCTGATTACCTATCCGGGCCTAGCGCTTGTGGCCATGTATATAGACCTTCTTGAGCTCTCTTGAGCTTCCTGTTTTCCTTTCCTCACTTTGTATTCTAAGGTCAGAATTCATCAGTTCGTCACAAATGTGATTAGTAAATACCAGGGCAAAGGACCAAGTTCTTTGTAATTGTCACCAACGGGCTAATTACTCGATTATAAAAATCTTTATATATTTAAGTAAATTATAAAATAAATAATAATAGAATCTAAATAAATATAAAGGTAGTTAATATAAGAAATAATTTATTTAATAATTTATTATAAGGAAGAAACCTTAAAAAAAAATTACCGGGAAGACCTTATACCCTTTTTTAAATTACTTATATTTAATAATTTATTATAAGGGGGAGACCCCCTTAAACCCCCCTTTTTACTAAGGAAATATTATACCCTTTTGCGAATTACTTATATTTAATAATTTATTATAAGGGGGAGACCCCCTTAAACCCCTATTTTACTAAGGAAATCTTATACCTTTTTACAAATTACTTGTATTTAATAATTCAATATAAGGGGGAGACCCCCTTAAACCCCCTTTTTTATTAAGGAAATCCTATACTCTTTTGCGAATTACCTATATTTAAGGCAACGACGTGCTTTACGTATAGCAGCCTTACGTAGGTTACGTATAACAGCCTTACGTAGGTTACGTGTGGCAGCCTTACGTAGGTTACGGGTGGCAGCCTAGCTGCCTTACGTGTGGCAGCTTTACGTGCGTTACGTATGGCAGAATTAATGGCGGTGGCTGAATTAGGCTTAGCTGTTGTACATGAATTAAACGGGCCGACTCGTTCCGAAAAAAGTTCAATGGATTGACATGGAATAAAAGTCTTGGCACGCTCAGAAATCTTGCCAGATCCGTATAGAATAGTCTCACGTGACTGGATGACTAACCACTACCACAACTACTGGAATTTATCTTGGGTCACCGTAGGTGACAATGATTAGTAAATGTGATTAGTAAATATGATTAGTAAATCGATTAGTAAATATGATTAGTAAATATAATTAGTAAATATAATTAGTAAATATAATTAGTAAATGTGATTAGTAAATATGATTAAATTAGTAAATGTGATTAGTAAATATGATTAGTAAATCGATTAGTAAATATGATTAGTGAATCGATTAGTAAATATGATTAGTAAATATGATTAGTAAATCGATTAATAAATATAATTAATAAATATGATTAGTAAATATGATTAGTAAATGTGATTAGTAAATATGATTAGTAAATCGATTAGTAAATATAATTAGTAAATCGATTAGTAAATATGATTAGTAAATATTGTGACGACACGCCAGGTCTCCTGGACGCACCTCACATGCGCCAAGCTACTTCCCTCCTTTTTTCCTTCGTATTCTTCGTATTCTCTCATTCCCCGCTTTTGACCCATGAACCATGGTTCACGAGTCCTTGGCGCTCCTACCTTCGTGTATATAGACCTCAGCTACCTTCGACCTCTACACTCGGTAGTTGTTGATTCTAAGTCATTACTTTGAGATTCTCCTGAGCTCCCATGTGAACCCCCGCGCTCCCGTGAGTTCCTTCAGGTAATCGCTTAAGGTCGTCACAAATATAATTAGTAAATCGATTAGTAAATATAATTAGTAAATATGATTAGTAAATATGATTAGTAAATGTGATTAGTAAATATGATTAGTAAATCGATTAATAAATATAATTAGTAAATCGATTAATAAATATAATTAATAAATCGATTAGTAAATATGATTAGTAAATATGATTAGTGAATCGATTAGTAAATATAATTAATAAATATGATTAGTAAATATGATTAGTAAATGTGATTAGTAAATATAATTAGTAAATCGATTAGTAAATATGATTAATAAATATGATTAATAAATCGATTAATAAATATGATTAATAAATATGATTAGTAAATATGATTAGTGTAAACACCCAGCCTGATGGGGTACCTGCCACGGCCACTAGGGCCACACTAGACGGACCCATCTTCTATAAGAGGGCACACATCTCCTAGCTAGAACAATCAACGAGCTTTCCACCCATCTTTTTTGGCACTTCTTTTGTGAGACCATGAGGTCCAGCCTCAGAGCCAGGCTTCTATACGGCACATCTTTTTGGGTGCTTCTACATTAGTAAATGTGATTAGTAAATATGATTAGTAAATGTGATTAGTAAATATAAATAAATTAGTAAATGTGACTAGTAAATATAATTAGTAAATCGATTAGTAAATATGATTAGTAAATGTGATTAATAAATATGATTAGTAAATATGATTAGTAAATCGATTAATAAATATGATTAGTAAATATAATTAGTAAATTGATTAGTAAATATGATTAGTAAATATGATTAGTAAATCGATTAGTAAATATGATTAGTAAATGTGATTAGTAAATATAATTAATAAATCGATTAGTAAATCTGTTATGCAGTTTAGCCTTGCACGTACTCTTTTGCACGTGTCTAGTAAACTTCTTAGCGCTTAAGCTATTAGGCGAGGCCACGTGATATGAATATATATATATATATATATAGAGAAACCCCATGGGGAAGGCCGATTTTTGTACCCCCCGTGGGTTTCCCCGTGGGGAGGACTCGAATTTCCATGGGGCCCCATGGGGCCCCATGGAGCAGCCTAATTGCACGTGATTCCTTTTAATCATATAGAAGGAATCAGCTCCCTTGAACCTTAAGGAGCAATTAGAATTCAGATACCTTTATAATCGAGTGTTTTGCAATTGCAAGTACTTTGACGACCGTTACGAAGTTACGAATGTATTCCCTAATCGCTTAAAAGCAATCCAACAGCTTGTATAAGACACGTAACCGAGCCAAGCCCGCAAAGCCTCTTACTATCTCCGAATGGGTTCTGCTCTTGATATACAGCGGCTTCTGATAATACATAATAATCAGTGCGTTAATTATATAATGAGGTTTACCATCAATTCATACACAAGCTTTTTTTTTTTTTTTTCTTCTTAAGGGCGGATAATTATGGATCGATTACGCTGCAACTCGATTAGCAATTCCTTGGTTCGAAACGCGCATCCTGATCCGAAATAGCTTTTGAAACAAAAAGGAATAACTTTTATTCAATGGTGGGACATGACGTCGCACACAACTTTTAATGTCTTTAATTCCGATCCTCGATGATGTAATTAATTATTCGGCCTGTGACGCAATAGAAGATAATAAATAAAAAGCGACGAATATATCTCGCATACTTTATATCATCGTAAATTATAATGATCGATAATGTAGCCGTTTAATATTTTTCAAGGCTGGCTGGAAGCTCTTCGGATAAAAAGAATGGATGGACACGGGAGTTGCAAAAAAGAGCTAGCGATTAATGAATTTCAAGAAATAGACAATTGCGTATATAGCGAACGTTTAACAAGTTTTTAAAAGGCAGAGTAGCTTATCTGGCATCTATTATTCAGTATCTTTAAATTCTATCCAGCACTATTCCGACGTTTAGATTTCTTTTAAAGTCTTCATTTTTTTTAATTAGCGATAGCGGTTATTAAGCTATCAAATTTTTAAAAAGAAAAAACTAAAATTGGAAGTAGATCACGAGAACCGATTTCGCGTTTCAAAGTAAAAAGAAAATAATTTTTATAGAAAATCACTAAGAAGATAATATCAGAATTAAGATTTAGCGCTATTTAAATATGAAGATATAAAAAGTGAATTCAATTAAAATTATTTATAAAGATAATCTCGTAATCAAGCTTACGAAAGTTTTCATTTAGGTTTTTCAAAACTAAAATCTTTTCTTTTTCTAAAGAAGATCGACCTGCATTTAAGAAGTAGTTATATTTCTTATAGTTTTCGATTTTCATAAGCTAGCGCGTCTGATCTAGCGCGCCGTAATAATACGGTGACCGCAACGCGCCAATAGCGAGCCCCGCCGACCGTTTTGCGAAACTACAAACAACGACGTCTCTTCTCTCTTCAATACCCCCAGCAAGCACCTTACGCACCTTCGGCCTCCGCAGCACCGGCAGCAGAATCCCAAGAATTATTTGCGCCAGAATTGATTTTTCTGCAATTCGATCTCGCCTCTTTCCCCAAAGCGCATACACGTCGTGCAGCCCGGTGGTGGCGCGTCGCGCAGAGCTGCTTTAAAAGGCCTACTTCTTAATCCGTGAGTTCTGTTTTACTTTGGGCCCCCCCGGTCCGCCATACGTACCAAACAGCGCGCCCGCTTTTTACGCACGTTTCGTTATTTCTATCAGCGGCGGTTACCTGAGGGTTTCGCTCTTGCCATATTGCAGATGCTTGAAGGCAGGTGCACGATGCAGGACTGGTGGTTTCTAGGGGTTTTATCCGTGTGGGTGGGGTGCTTTTTCGAGCCCGTTGCTAATTCGATCTGTTAAAGTCCAAGAAATACTTTGGCACGTGACGTTCTCCTTGCTCCAGGACAACATCCTGAACGCCTGGGCCTGAGTTGCCGCTTGGTTGGCCTGCGGATTCGATTCAGGTTCGTCACCGACGATTTGGATCTGGGGACGCTGCGTTGAGGTCTCGCTGTACCTGATAGCGCTGGGTTAGCTTGGTCGCTATTTGGGAGAGCCGCCAAGATGCCGCCGCCTGTAAATCAATATCAACAAGGTGCTGACGCGGGGAGATATCGATCGCCTATTGAGCCTGGTAGTTCATTGTCGAGCGGGTCGGGGAGTATGAGGCAGTCTTCTGATTACTCTTCTTCGGCTCAAGGAGGTCCAACTACGACGGATCATAGACCGTCTAGCGGCTCCTATCATTCTCACCCTGAAGCTCCCCGGCCATATGGATCGTCTGATTCCCTGATGACCGGTGCACGCTCCTCACCACGCACTCTTTCTCATCGGCCTAACGCCCCAGCTACAACTCAAAGCAAGCTTTCGACTTTCGGCTATGGACCTGAGAGATCTGATCAAAAATTCGCTCCAAATCAGGAATGTTCGTCAAGCAGATCCGACCACAATCCAAACGCTTCATCATCTCAGAGCCATGCCAGTCCCTTGATGACCAATGGAGCCCCCCGATTACAAAGTCAGAGTGCCTTCGGTCCAAGCAGATTTGGCTACCTAAAGAAGAAACAAGCACCTTCTCAACCCCAACAGGGTAGCTTATCCAATAGCCCCGGAGACCTACGCAATGGCACCTTGCCAGCATCCAAAGCTCCATTTAGAGCGTCTGCAAACGTGGCTCACCCATTTCACTACCAACAAAGCCCCCTCCAATTCTCCGTCACTCCCGACCGACCACCTCAGGTTACACCCCGATCACAGCTGCAAGTCGTAATCGGCACGCAGAGCTCCGCCTCGTTCTACAAGAACAGTCCTCTCCCATCTTACTCGGCCCCAGCAAGACTACCCAGATCATCCCCCCTCGCCAACGCTCGGGAATCAAGCCAGACGCCAAAGAAGCGCGGTCGGCCTGCTCTCCACAAGACCCCTGTAGAGAAGACCCCCAAGAAGCGAGGTCGACCATTCGCATCTGGTGAAGCAGCTATTCAGATTGCCAAGAAGCAAGCCGAGAAAGCCGCTAGGAAAGCCGAACGCGAAGCGAGGAGAGTGGAGGCAAAGAATAAGGGACAGCCATGGAAGCTTGGGCAACAGCCAAACATCGAGCAGCCGGAGCCGATCTTCTATCCGTTCATCTGTGAGTGGGATGGTTGTGCTAGGGAGTTGCAGAATCTTGAGACGCTGAGGCTGCATGTCCACATTGTGCACGAGAAGAGGGTGGATGGCAAATTGCAATGCTTATGGGCCAAGTGCGGTAGAAAAAAGAAAGTCGTGGCAGTCGTCACGAAGGAGCATGACGATGACGACGCAGTAGACGAAGAGATTGCAGCCATGGCTATCACTGAAAACGAGATCGCGAACGAGACGCATATAGCGGAGAAGTCTAGGTCTACTTGCCCGGCGTTTGCCAGAAAGCAGGATTGGCTCGATCACCTGGAAGAGGAGCACTTTATCCCCTTTTCATGGCACATGGGTGACGGACCGAAGGCGACGGATTTATGTAAGTCTCCCCTACCCCGTTCGAAAACTCCCCCGATAAAAGGCATAAACTAACGATTTTTTTTTTTTTTAACAAAAGCTGCCAAACCCAAAGGCGTCGTCGACCCCCTCTGGCTCAACGATTCAAAAGGCAACCAAGTCACCCCCTCCGTCGCCGGCCAATCCCTCGAAGAGGGTCGCCCCGGCAAGAACAACGCCAAGCGCTTCCGCAAGATGCGAGGTGTCGAGGTGTGGGCCATCAAGCAGCCGAAGGAACTGAAAGGCATGGCCATGGCGCCGCCTATCCCCCCGTCGAGCGAGGATGACGACGACACCGGTGTCGAGGCCGAAGGCGAGGATACGGGCATGGACGATGTCGATCTGCTGCGGGTCGCGGAAAACAGGCGCGAGATTGCAGACAGCGATGATAGCGATGACAGCGAAAAGGGCGTGGCCGTGGATATGGACGGCGATGTGCAGATGGGATAGGGCGTGCGTCTGGTTGCGCTGTGAGCGCCGCCAAGGCCAAGGCTGGGGAAGGCATTGAAAACGTGCCAGCCTGAATTGCCTAGATGCTGACGCTAGACTTGGCTTCGTGGATGCGCTAGAGACTAAGGACTAGCACTAGACGATGTTCAATTCTGCACCGGGCGGCGAATTCCCTTTTCTTTTCTTTTTTTTATCAATAATAGCATGTGCATAGCGTTTTGGGAGTTAGCATTTCTGGCGATGTTACATTAAGAGAAATTATAGCGGAGTATTCAGTGTATAAAATACATTTCAAGTAAAGCTTCGACGTTCTTTTTCAAGTTTATCTTTGATTTTTACGATATAATATTTCTATCGAGACAGTAATAGTTCGGAAGAATATAATAGCTCGTAAGAATGTAAAATATTTTTTTATTATGATTGCGCCGTTGTTATATTTCAGCTTCAACCTCAGGGTAGGTCGAAAGTAAAAGGTCAGATAGGTAATCAACTCAAGAAAAACAAAATGTAAAACGAAGTTTGGGTGGGTGCTAAGTAATGAAAAGAATTATTCCAAGTTAGATTCATATATTTCTTTTCCTTGACTTTATAGATTCATATCAGGACTTCGGACAGCTACGTAAGGGATGTATAGATAAATCTTCATTCGCTTTTCTTGGTCTCGCATCCAAATCGCCTAAAACCAGATCCCATGATTCTTGTTCCGCTCCTTCGAACGCCAGGTACTGACTGCTCTTTTTGATAACCGCACCCAGATAGATATCTGACGCGCTTAACGATGACTCTTCTTACACTGCGTTGAGCATAACGGTTGCTTATCATCGCCCTACTTACCCACATCGTCGATCTACGCTTCGTGCGACGAGGCGCCGATCAGTCCAAGTCAACACCATTCAAAGCTTCGCTCAAACTTTCGCCTTGCTCCGGTACTTCCGGCAGTACGCTATTGAGCTTCTCATTCAATTGTGCGCCCTTTGCTTTGGCTTCCTTGATATCGGAATCCAGCTCTTCGCCATCGCTTCGACTCCCCTCGCTCTCGGTCTCCGGTGGCGTCGCCTCTCCAGTCGCAATCAGGGTCCGCCTAATATGGCTCATATTCCTCTTCAGCATACACATCTCGATCGCAATACCCGGTCCAAAGGCGCACCCGACCACGAAGTCTTTTACCTTGCCTCCCGGCGCAAGCTCATCCATGTCTTTTTGCCGCAAGCGATCAAAGACCGAAATTACTGTTGCTGAAGACGAGTTGCCGTGCTTGATATACGTATCGTAGCTTGCGCGCATGTGTTCGGCAGAGATATTCATCGCGCGCTCGACCCCGGAGAGGATGGTGGCTCCGCCTGGATGCAAGGCCCAGTCGAAATCAGCGGCATTTCTGTAATTCGGGGGCAGGTTCGGTAGAGTCGCTAGGAGGTCGGTGAAGGTGGGTTCTACGACCGAGGCAGCAAGCTGAGGAACCCGGGGGGAGAGAACGACTTTCCAACCTGCAGTGACCGTCAGATTCGGTCAGAGGAGTGCGTCTGGAAACTCACCAAGTGGGTCGACGTCGAATCCCAGGTCTTGCTCCGTATCAGGTATCATCCTATGGTCCCACCCCAGCAGCTCGTACACGGGTTCGGCGTCCTCCCCACCGACCCCATTGCTCAGAATCAAGGAGCTCGCACAATCGCTGAACAGCGTTACGCCGATCCTCGTCTCTTGGAGCTCGTTTATACTATCCAGCTCGCTCCTCACCAACAGACTACTTATCTCCAGCGCAATAACCAGCACTTTAGCTTTCCTCCCGCGAAAGCTGTGTCCCAGAGCCAAGTTGGCCGCGGTTCTTAAACTCGCGAGACCCCCACTACATCCAATGCCGTGGAGCAATACTTTCTCTACTGGTTGTGTTATGCCCAGTCCCTTGCACACGTAGTGATCGAAGCCCGGATTGGCGCTGTTCGTACACGTTGTCGAGACCACATGTGTTATATCTGCAGGCGAAAGTTGCGCCTCGTGGAGAGCTTTTCGCGCGGCGGTTACCGCAAGTGCGACACCGTCTTTGAGGAAGATCTCGCAGAGCTCGTTGATTGTGGGAGCGCGGTCCATGTTCGCCATATGGTGGTCTACGGTCCCTATTGCCGAGCGCGTATCGATTCCCGTGTATCGGTTTATCATGCGGATTTTTGCCATGCTAGAGGGCTGTGTCAGTACGGCTTGAGCAGTGAAGTGGGGGTGGAAAGGCGCACGCTGGCGATTCTGGGTAGTGCCGTTTGCAGAGTTTGTCCAGACATTCTGGGTCGAGCAGGTAAGGAGGGTATTCTACGCCGATGCCTATGATGGAGAGGTTGAGCTCTCCAAACTGGTTGTGTGTTCCACCGTTGTGGTGATGGGTGTCTTGCGAGGCTGCCATGGTGCTGGGCGTTTATCGAGACTTGACTGAGGGCCAATTGAGGTGGTATATGAAGCTGTGTAGTGATTTTGGAGGGCGCAGAAGGAGATTGATTGATGACCAGCACTGCAGTGTACTGCACTGCACTGCACTGCAAATTCGTCGGTCTGGTGGTCTGATGCCAGCAGAAAGTCCCGACGAACTGTCAGTCACTGTCAGGCAGCGAGGCCAGTCAATGACGGGCAACGTCAAGGCAGAACAGAAGGGCGGGCAGGATTGAGCTCCTAGATCGCAATGTGGGCCGCCGGCCGTGGAGAAGAAAAGCCAATTCGGGAGCGCGAGCTCTGGTCACTGTGAAGCCGAGGATTGCGGCCGAGGATTGCGGCCGAGGATTGCGGCCGGTGGGTTCTTGCCCGCCAATAATCGAGAGGTCTATTACTAATTGTCAATATCTGTGTTGCTGGCGCTGTTGCTGTTGCTGTTGCTTCTCAACACAGTTGATGAATCCACTCCAGAACGCGCTGAGGGCCAGGGTCGCCAGCCCACCAGCCAGCCCACCAGCCAGCCCACCAGCCCACCAGCCCACCAGCCGCCGGGGGACCTGACCCGCTCAGGGACCGACATGGGCCGACATGGACATGCATTGATTAGTACTACTAGATGGACTTTGACTTTGGGATTATTATGTCATCATGGAGATGTGTCGTCTGATAAGTACTCGGTAGGTACGTAGTAACTTTCCAATGTCATACTTACGTACCTAGTACTTCTATTTATATTTATGTTTACTGTACGTCTACGGACCGACAAGTAAATAAGCTTCGGAGACATGCGTCCTGGGCGTGGACCATCCAGTACTACTTACTCCGTAGGATGCCAGGCTTCATTACGATGAGCCTCCTGGGACTGTGAGAGCTACAACCTCTATGAGCCAAAAACCATGAATTCCAAGCAGATTCCCTGATTTGCGTCTTCTTTTTGTCGTTGTTACGAACTCTTGTTGTTTCGATCGAACACGTCGGCAGCTGGAGTCCACTCTGAATAACCAACCTCCTATTCGAAGCGAGAATCCCGCCCAAAAAAACCTCACCCTCTCATCAACCTCACTCACCCACGAGCACCAATCCTGAACAATGCCGCGTGCATTCCCCGCGCGCATCAACCTCCCCTTCCTGATCCACATCGCGCTCGAGACGCCCGCTGCCCTCAGTTTCTTCCTGCGTCCCGACAACCAGCTCTCGTCGCCGGCACCGCAAGCCCATGCCCTGATCCGGCAGTACGCCGCGCTACTGCTGTCGTCGAATCTGGTCGCAGCCGTCTTTACCTGCAGGGAGGTCGATGGGACGAGTAGGTGGGTGGCGGCAGCGTTGGCCGTCTACCACCTGGCCCCGTTGCTGAGGGCTCTGGCCCGGATCTCCGGCTCGGGGTGCCTGAGGGGCCAACGGGGGACGGCGAGGACGGTGAGGGAGACGGGCGCGAGAAGAGGGGAGAATGCTGGGAACGAGACGGGGCTCGGGGGACCTTGGGTGCATGCGTTGGCGCATGCTGGTGCGTTGGGAGCGTTGCTTTGGGAGTTTGGATTTGGGGGGCAGTGAATGGTCACCTGTGGGACTTGGATATCCTCATTGGTATAGAAAAAATGCACAAGGATTTGGGGCAATTCGAGTAGAGCTTGTCAAATGAAGTGCCAGTGGCTTCTCAACGTCCATGGGAATCGATTCTAGTCGAACGTGACCTTCTAGTCAAACGTGACCTTCTTTCCCTGGAACGTCGCCGTCTTCTTCTCTTCCTTCGCCTTTTTCGCAGCCTGCCAACTTGGATGCAGTACTCCCACATCGTCTCTCTTCTTCTCCACCTTCCTTGGTGCAACAGCGATGGCGTTCTCTCCCGTCACCTGCCTAAAGTCTCTCTGTTTTCCTCCTCTTCCTCCCCTTCTGCCACCTCGTCCTCCTCTCTCCCCTCCGGTAGCGCCCCTCTTAGGATCCCAGCCATCATCCTTGCTCCTCTTCCCCATCTCAGCAACGGGTGGTAGTCCTTTCTTGATGTGATTTGCCCCCTTCCCATGCTTCTTCTCAGCTAGAGCTCTTCTCGCCATCTGCCCCGGTCTATTCTTCTTCACCGGCGGAGGGGCATCGTCAAAATCAGATGCCGAAGACTCAGATCCAGACCAGTATCCTGCACTTAGACTCGGCAGAAATGTTGAGCCTTTGGGAGCACTTATAGGAACCTTTGATTGCGATGCTCTCTCGCGTTTGGTCTTGGGCCCGAAGGACTCCGAATTGATGATTTCACCGTCCGATTCAGAGGCGGAGTGGGACAAGGATAGAGCATGCCGTTGTCCAGGCTGGGCGGCTTTTCTCTCTGTCGCGAATTCTTCTTCGTTGAAGCTGTCCTCGTCTGAGGATCCACCGAGTTGTGCATCGTAGCGAGCCAGCATGTCATCATCATTAACGTCCTCATCCTCGTCGTCACTACCCGCGAGGTCTTCCTGAGGAAGCCTAACACCTTTCGCAGTCCGCTTCGCATGTTTCTGCTCCTCATCGGAGCCGGTATCGTCACTTCCCGAAGTTTCCCTCCTAGAAACACCAAGACTCGGTTTCTTCAATATTCCTTTGATTTCCTCCTTCTTCCCGGGCATCTTCTTCCCAACCACGGCCGATTGTGGAATCCCCATAGCAATGTGCATGCCCGTAATCAGCTGCGGTATAACAGTCTTGACAGCAGGCATATTTAGCATCCCACTGACAACATTATTTGTCGCCGCGATCATCTCTTCCGACATATCAGGCTTCGGGGCCACCTTCCTGACCTCCTCCGGCAACAGCTCGCTCTCGGCTATCCTCTTGATCTTCAACAGCGTCTTGTGAAGATGGGCTTCAGTCGTCCGTTCCAGATCCATGCTCCTTAAAGCCTCGATTTCCCGATTGATCCGCGCGACATCATCGCTTTTGCTCTCGGCCGTCGCATTCTTCAGCCGCTTCCCGAGCTTCTGGCGCTCGAAGTTTTTGGCCAATTTCAGGGCGCGGTGCAGCAGTTTCTTGCTTTGAATGAGTTGGTCCTGTATATCCTGGGTGCGCATAGACCGGACTCTATCGCCTCTATCGCCGGTGCCTTCATAGCCCGGCCGTTTCCGTTTCGGCATTTTGTGAAGTCAGTTGTGGGGAAGAGATTTTGGACAATGAGGATACCGGTAGTTCAGCCTTGCTCCTGGATATTTTTAAGGCTAGCGGCCGCTGAAATTTAGCGCCTTGGCAGGGAAGTCGATGGGAACTTCATCAATTTGTCATCGTTTTGCTGCCCCCAGATCTTGAATCCAGTTTTCGTCAATGGTCAAGATAGTAAATAGTAAGTCAAGCATGATTTGAGTTTCATGTTGCTCATTCTCATTTAAATTCTCTTTTGCAGAGCTATTGCGAATCCTAGACCAAGATGGCTACCACTTCGATCCAAGCTCCCAACCTCTTCAATGTCGAGGGATTAGTAGCAGTTATTACCGGAGGAGGGTCTGGCAAGTCTGGCACTTCTACTCAGAGAATACATTTTAATGTTCTAAAGGCATTGGTCTCATGATGGCAAGAGCCCTGGCCCTCAATGGCGCACATAAGGTCTATATCATCGGCAGACGGAAAGAGATCCTCGAAGCCGCTGCGAGATCCGTCCCAACAAACAACATCGTTCCTCTGGTCGGTGATGTGACATCCAAGGAGACTCTCGCATCTCTCGTTGCTACTATCACGTCAGAAGTGGGATACATAAACGTCTTGATCGCAAATTCCGGCATCCTCGGCCCTCAGAAGTCCATCCCTATCACTGCAGGATCCAGCATTGCTGATTTTCAGAAGGCATATGGAGACACTAGCTTTGGGGAATATGCAGCCACCTTCGAATTGAATACCGTTGCCGTATGGTTTACGATCGTGGCCTTTTTAGGACTGCTGGACGAGGGAAATAAGAAAGGCAATGTGGAGCAAAAGAGCCAGGTCATCGCGACAAGTAGCATCGGAGGCTTTAACAGGAATGTTCCTGGTGGCTTTGCCTACGGACAATCAAAGGCCGCCACGACACATCTAATGAAGCAGCTAGCGAGTCAATTGGCCCCTTTTGGAATAAGATCCAATGTTTTGGCGCCAGGATGTGAGTTAGCGTTCCTTTACTATCGCTTGTTGTGTTTGCTTGCCTGCATTGATATATTCCTTCCAACTCGATCGCAGCTTAACCTTTGCACCTCTTCTGCGCTTTCAGCACGGCTAGTCTAACTTGACAAAGTGTTCCCTTCTGAGCTAGCAGCCGGCATCATCGGCGACGGTGTTTTTCCAAGATCCGTGATTCCATTGGAGAGAATTGGGACAGAGGAGGATATGGCCGGTGTAATCCTTTTCCTCACGAGTAGAGCTGGAGCCTACCTGACTGGTACTGTGCTTCTCGTTGATGGTGGGAGATTGAGCTTGATGCCTGCTACGTACTAAAGCGTGGCTGAAAGAGCCGAGCATTCAGGTGTTAGATTCTGAGGCCAACAGACTTCGGGCTATATATCTGTGAAGACTCAGCATGGCTCGAAGCAAAAATCACAATACGGAAACTGCTGGAAAAGCAGTGGACTCGTGCTCTGTCTGCTATTTGATGTTATTACGCTCATGTTCCAAGCTTCCTTTGTGTAAATGGTTCGGTCTTTTGAGTTTGCGATCCACGCTTACTACATTATAGTTGATCGACCCAGTATGCTCTTTTAGCGTCCGGTAGTAGTACTATTTGTGCAAGCCGGGTGGAAGTATCCAGCCCGGCCACTAGCGAACCGAAATTCGAGTCCAAGGAACCACGCAGAAACTTTCCTGTGCAGCATTAGGATACGTACTTACTGCAAGCGACTATGGTTACTGTTTACCCGCAACCAAAATTACGCGAGTCTTGGGGGGCACTTTGGCTGGACGCTAGACAGAGACTACTTTACCCCTATCTTCATACCAGTGTCTATTATAACGCCAAAACCTCAAATCTGGAAAGCTGAGAAACCTGATGACTCTGAGTCGCTTTATCGGATAGAATCCCGCAGCGCCTGGCTCTAGTTCCATCCTGGCACACAAGACAAGAAATATACCAAGCACTCAGGAACGGCCCAGCTGAACGAGTGGTCTCAGAGGTGAGAAGGTCGATCGATGTATTACCTTAAAAGCAGGTAAGGGGTTATTTAAACCGTCAGCTGATAATCCGATGACGGTCTCTTTAAAAGACGGTTTCAAGAGCTTAGTATAGTTAGTGGATCACCCTAGGCCGATACTTAAGATTGAATAGAATTTGAAAACAAAAGATTTAAATTATTTAAATCGTAGCTAAAATGGAACAGTTTTAATCGATTGAACCGTCTTTTACAAATGCTCGTCTTTTCGTATAAAAACCGTCTTAAGGCCGTCCCCGAGCTTAAAACCGTTCCGGAGAACTTGGACTAGTAAGCAAATAATAAAATATTTCTATTGTACTACCGGTACCTACCTGCCCTCTTCCATCTTTCATAGATAAGGAAGGGCGTGGTGCCAGGCGAACTTTTACTAAATCGATCGATTTCGATTATAAAAAATTTAAAGCGTTAATACATAAGCCGTAGCAGCGATACCGAGAAATATCTTAGCATCGAATTTATTAGATTATTATTGAAGGGATTCTATTTGCAAAACGGTTTTTGTTTTCAATTGTATATTTATTAAAAAGCTATCTAATTATTTTAAATTTTTAAAATGAACTTATTGATAAGCTTGTTTTGAAAATCTAAACGGGGAAGGCCATGGCACGGTCTCAAGCTCGGGGACGATTAAAAAACTGAACTATTCTTGATTTGTAACTAGTACTAATTTTAAACGGTCTAATTACCGTTTTTAATAAGAGGAGCTCAGAGGATCGCTCAAATGACCCCCTACCTGCCTTTAAGGTATCTAGAACGTAGAAGATATAGAAGAAGGAGGTGACTCCTCAACTATATGGTCTGTGCTTTAGGCCCTTTACGTGACTTAAGCTCCTGTAATGAATTGGCTTGAGGCCATCAGGCCTCCTAGGCACCCGTGCGCGCTAAGGGGATACATAGATTTCTCCTACCAAGGAGAACTTTAAAAACATTATTCTCTTTATACAAAGCGTTCCTGCCTCTACATAGAGGCTTAACGAAATCGAAGCACCACTTTGCTGCGGTTTGGAACAATTTAGCTATGTAAAGATTGATGTTTAAGTAAAGCAAGCCTTTCTGCTAATTCGTTATTATCTATTTCTTTTAAAAGAGGAAAAGAGAGGAGCAGTGGTACTCAGAGTGGGCTCGAGGATAGAGTAGTTGCTTCATTATTTAATTGTTTACTTGATTAAAAGTTATTTGAATAGTATTAGCGCCGACGAGGTTGATATACGGATATAACCGCGATTTAAAATTCTATTGACTTTTAAATTTTTTCTTAAAGTAGATCTATTATTGATGAATAATATTATATTTTATAATTTATTTTTTAATTGAAAATTGTAATAGATATTGTGGTGGAGCTGGCGGTCTGTATTTGTTTTGTCTACGTATTTAATACTATCATCAGGTACCCTTGGCACGTGGATGAATCACGTATAAAGCAGTATATAAACGAGTGGTTGGTTCCTCCTTGGGCTATTATGAATAATATACATATATACATACAGAACACATTCGAATGTTATTCGAACGTCCTCCTTTTACCTCCTTTTTACCTACGATTCTACTATATTTAAATTCCTGTATATCTCTTGATGCGCAGTCAGGTATATGCTGGAGCTCTTTCCCTCCACATATATTTGGTGACCTACGCAGGGATCGAACCTGCAATCTCTTGATTCGCAGTCAAGTATATGCTGGAGCTCTTTCCTTCCACAATGTATATTTTCTAAAAAAGTCACGAAAAAGTTGATCGAATTACTGGAAAATTGTGACGACCTTAAGCGACTACCTGAGGAACTCACGGGAGCGCGGGGGACCACATGGAGCTCAGGAAGATCTCAAAGTAATAACTTAGAATCGACAATTACCGAGCGTAGAGGTTGGAGGAAGCTGAGGTTGATATATACGAAGGTAGGAAGCGCCAAGGACTCGTGAACCATGGTTCACGGGTGAAAAGAGGGGAACGAGAGAAGTGAGAGAATATGAGAAGGAAAAGAAGGAACTAGCTTGCCGCACGTGAGAATAGTGCCCAGGAGACCTGGCGTGTTGTCACAAAAATGACCGTATTACTGCAGAGTACTAGGAACCGCATTCCTGCCTCTGACTTGTACTCCGATCAGGGGTACGATTACGTAGTAATATATAAAGCAGTCGGTATAGCGGCTTGGCCGGCCTGCTCTATGAGGTGTATCGTGCGGTATAAGATAATAATACTGGAAACTGTAATGTGCATTACAGGTCTGCTTTTGCCCAATATCTAATCAATTATTTTTAATTATGTTTTGGCTAAAAAGGTTTTTATTTATGTAACGCATTAGATAGATTACTTTTACAGAGCGTAAAGACCGTAACGAAGAAGTAAGTGCTTCGAAACACATACTACGTATGAGGCCGGCCCGAACGTTCATCGAGACCGAGCCGAAAAGCAAAAACCTTTACATTCCATTTAGCCAGCGTCATCGTAATCTCCTGACTAGTAGCTCAATGAATGAGGAACCGACAGTCTTCGGTATTAAGATATACGAGAGTAAAAACGAATCCACTTTAACTAATAGCAATTTATATCAAGTGTCGCAAAAGTGCAAGAGAGTAATTAAAACTGTATTAGCCTTAGAGCTATACACTATATCCTTAAGTATTAACATAGCTATTGTTAGGTTTACTACCTTCGCTTGAATTATAAAAGCAGCTAAGAATACTAAATTTCTTCGTGGTAATGTGCATTGACTTTTACTTTTTATATAAGTGTATAGTAAAGCTAAGGACTATTAAAGAGAAACGCCTTATAATCGATATTACAGCTATTCGGGAGTCATACTGTACGAGAGGCATAAGCTTTCCGAGGTACGTTAGATTAAAGGCGAATTTAATCCGCCGACGTAATGATTCGAGTTGGCGCTAAAGCTTCCTTATAAGAGCTCGTTTCGGCTAATAGCTCGAAGGTTCAGGTAGATAGATGGATTGAAAGGCCTTTGTAATATAAAAGAAAAGTATTTTTTTTTTTGTTTCGTTTATACAGCACCTATCTTTTTAATGGATATGGTACTACGTATTTGGCAATGGCTATTGTTAAAGAGAGAGTTGCCGGTTTTGGTACGTATTATATCAATATCGATCCGACGTAGTTAAAGGAAACAGCGGGTTCGGCTATCTCGGATGCGGATGAGCATGCCTCGCTTAGCGTGGCATACCCTTAAGGACCCTTAACTTCCTTGTAAATACAATTATATAGCTAGTGCACGTAATTCCTCCTAATCGTATAGAAGGAATCAATTCCCTTGAACTATGGAGAGCAGACAGAATCCAGATATCATTTTTATCGCTAGTTTTGCAATTGCAAGAAGTCACGTGTGCTGTACGATAGGAATGAACGATCGTTACCGGCGATCCAATATACGTAGTACTACGTAAAGCGCTTGCACGGTCTCCTCGGTGCTATTGTATCCGATAGAGGCTCCTTATTTGCTTCTGAACTCTGGAGAGCTGTTTTCTATAAATTAAGCATCAAACTCAAACTCAACCTCTTTATACTACGTACGTAGTAACTCTTCACTTCGAAACAAATAGTTAAACGAATGTTTTTAATGCTTAATTCGAACACTTATCAAACAATACATCGATTACACTTAGAACGATTAGGCCTCATAGCTATCAATAGCTGAATTTTTAGCTAACAACGTGATGAACGCTTCTATACAAATGTCCCTTTTCTTCGCTAATACTTGTAATCAAGGCAGAAAACAAAGCAAGCACGGCCTTCGTAAATACCACTCCCCACCCACCCCACGAATTGCTACAGCCTGAGTGTGCCTCAAAAGTTAAATTTCCACTTTAAACCTCCCGGTTACCCTACCCTCAAGGATGTAACAATTACGCCTGCGACGTAGTACGGTACAAAACAGGGGTTTTTATCAGGGGAAGTAGGATACCGGTATTCGGAGGGGTCGAGGTAAATCGGAGAAGCGTCCTATTGGATCGGGAATATACTACGTAACAAAAGCGCATCGAACAGGTTTAATGTTTAATCGATAGGTATTGTATCGCTGCTTTTTCTTACCTTTCTTTCAGGAAGCATGGAATTCGATCGAGAAAGATAGGATTGTTGCTTTAATTAGAATTATAAGACAACGTTATTTAGACGTAATCGCGGCGGAGGGGCGGTACACAGCTTGGTAAAAAAAAATTATAAACACAGCGAGAACCTACCCTCAAGGGTGTAACAATTACGCCTGTACCGTGGTAAGATGAAACAAACCCTTGCCCTTTTTAAAACAAACTATATTTCGGCTTATGCGAACTAATAATTCGCAGCTAATAAAATAAAATCTCTAGCCCTTACTTACTATATTAGAAACGAAGTCTTCTTTGACTTCGTAATATTAAGACCGATAAACTTATTAAAAAGTTCGATCATAAGTTCTTCGGTCATTATATGTAGTAGTAAAATAAAAGAGGTGAGCTGAATAATAACTTTTATACTAACCTTCTTCGCCTTGCCTTTACCGACCTCTTCTTAGATCAGTAAAACTCCTTTCCTCTCCCCGTAGCTATAGATGCTAGTAGCGAAAAGCTATGGGCGGTAGAAGCTATTTTCTGCTTTAAGAACCAAAGCCAAAGGCTTACAATACCTGATTCTTTAGAGAGGATACAACCTCGAGGATAAGTCTTAGGAACCTCTTTCTTACGTAATTAAAGCACGGTCCTTTATTTTGGAGATCGAGAAACGTTTTCCTACTACCCCCCCCCCCCTTCATAAATAAATGTCGGACCCAGTTTAGGCCCATAAATTATAGAGCGGTGGTTTCTTAATGGCTCAAAGCCCTGTCGACTCCACTGTATAGACTAAATACTGGCTCAAACATACTTTTCAAAGCTGAATCCTTATACGTAGTAAGTTGATTGGTTTAAGCGCTGGTAAGATCCCTTGCGAAATTATACTTTCGACATTTATTCATAGGAGGGGGTAGTATCAAACGAAAACCTACTACTATCCCCCCCCATGAATAAATGTCGAAAGTATAATTTCGCAAGGAATCTTACTAGGGCTTAAACCAATCAACTCATAAGGATTCAGCTTTGAAAAGTATCTTTGAGCCAGTATTTAGCCTATACAGTGGAGTTGGCAGGGCTTTGAGCCATTAAGAAACCACCGCTCTATGATTTATGGGCCTAAACTGGGTCCGACATTTATTCATGGGGGGGGATAGTACGGTACAGGCGTAATTGTTACACCTTTAAGGGTGCCTCAAAAGTTTAGTATCCACTATAAACCCCCTGGTTATGCTAGCCTCAAGGGGTAATAATAACGCTTGGGACGTAGTACTAAAGCAAAGCTTACTGCTGCTAAGAAAAACGCTTAATCGTTTGGCTTTTTTCAAAGGAGTAAGGAACAAGGAAGGGGATACGTAAAAGGGACTATACGTAGTATGTAAAGGGAGGAAACAAACAATTCTGTTAAGCCAAAGCTAAAGAACGCATGGATCCTTATAACAGACATATCTCCTCCTGTACCTTAATTTCTCTTTAACCCTTGTACACAATTTAGACCTTCATGGAAGACCTCGTTCTTGTACCGTGACACGAGGCTTAAGCGAGCGAGGGACGATATATAAGATAGGTAAAGACGCCGTGGACATAATGCTTTCAGTATACGAGACAACGATCTCTTCTTTTCGATATGATTTCATCCACTTTCGCCCTCGCTTCCCTCTTCGTCGCTGCGAACGCGCAGCAGGCTGGAACAAACAAGCCCGAGACCCATCCACCTCTCGAAGTGTCGATTTGTACGGCCTCCGGATGCACCACTTCAGCTCAGTCCATCGTCGTCGATGCCAACGTACGTAGATGGGCAAATGTTCCCCGATTCCAGAATTTCTTCTTGTCCTCCTCTCCCGTGCGGCACCTTCTATTTCAGATGATGACTGACCCCCGTGTTTTTCAGTGGAGATGGTTGCATAGTACCACCGGATACACCAACTGCTACACTGGCAACACCTGGGATGCTACACTTTGCCCTGACGGAGCCACATGTGCCACAAATTGTGCCTTGGAAGGAGCAGAATGTGAGCCATTGTTCCTTTTCTTCGTGTCACCGATGATTTTTCTCGGCAGAGGTCTTGCCGTCCTCTCCGAATCGTCTCGATATAGTAGCATCTAGCTGACTGATCTGATGCTCAGACGCGAGCACTTACGGCATCACGACAAGCGGAAATTCTCTGAAGCTGAGCTTCGTCACCAAGTCCGCTCAAACGAACGTCGGTTCGAGGACCTACTTGATGGCCCCAGGAAGCGAAACCAAGTACCAGATGTTCAAGCTCCTCAACAAGGAGTTCACGTTCGACGTGGACGTTTCGAAAATGCCTTGTGGCGTCAATGGAGCCCTCTACTTCTCCGAGATGGATGAGGATGGTGGGATGGCTCGACACCCTACCAACAAGGCCGGCGCGAAGTATGGAACTGGGTACGTTCTTTCCTAATTTGGCATTGATGTGATAGCTGGAGAGAAGGACTGGATCACCTTCGGCCTCTGCTCGCTTTTGGAACCTGCTTGAAGACATATATACTGATGTTTTGTTCGCAGTTATTGTGATGCTCAGTGTGCGCGAGATGTCAAATTCATCAACGGCGAAGTAAGCTGCCAATGAGGTGGAAATTGTTCAGGGATAATCTAACTAACATTCCCTGTTCAGGCCAACTCTGAGGAATGGGAGCCCTCTGCCACTGATGTCAATGCCGGTACCGGAAAGTATGGAAGTTGCTGTGTAAGAGACCGTTCTCCTTCCTTTTCCACCCATTCTGGTCCCGGGACACTATCAAACTCCTTTCAGAACCATCTATTTTTCGCAATTACTGACTCCCGGCAGAATGAAATGGACATTTGGGAAGCCAACTCTGTATCTACAGCCTACACTCCGTATGTCCTTGTGCCACGCATCCCCATCAGCTTTTATTGATAGGCTCAATAGTCATCCTTGTAACGATCCTGGGCAAACTCGTTGCACCGGAACCGATTGTGGGGTCGGGGCGCGATACTCGTCGGTGTGCGATGCTGATGGATGCGACTTCAATGTAAGTGCACAGTTGCCACCCACCAGTTCCCTTACAACTCTCAAGATTGAGGCTTCAGAGACATGTCTCGCGGAGGAGAGAGAGTGCTTGTTTGACATTCAACGCTGACGATCACAAACTAGCCTTACCGCATGGGCGTCACTGATTTCTATGGAGAGGGGAAGAAGATCGATACCTCCGCCAAGATGACCGTTGTCACCCAGTTCATTACCGACGACAATACGGACACGGGAACTCTTGTCGATATCAGGCGATTCTACGTCCAAAACGGCGTCACGTTTGCCAACCCGAACTCAACCGTCGCCGGAGTGACTGAAAACTCCCTCGTACGTGAAGATTTCCCTCTCTCTCTCTCTCTCTCTTTCCAAAAGAATATATATATATATATTTCTGTTCCGCGCATTTCATCAAATCATCCCCATCCACTGACCTGATAAAACCAAACAGACCGACTCCTTCTGCGAAGCCCAGAAGACCGCTTTCGGCGACAACAACATATTCAAGGAGAAGGGAGGCCTCGCCGCCATGGGTGAATCGCTGGGGAGAGGCGTCGTGCTGGTGATGTCCATCTGGGACGACCGTAAGTCCACACCCTGCTCTACTGCCTTTACTACAGCTCCAAATCTATCCATCAATGGGGTGCCACCAGATTCATTCCCACCAGCGCAAAATTCACTGACTCTTGTGCGCTTCACGCTCTAGATGCCGCCAACATGCTGTGGCTGGACTCTTCCTACCCGCCCACCAAAGACCCTTCCGCCCCTGGCGTGACTCGAGGCACCTGCTCACCCACGTCCGGTGTTCCCAAGGACGTGGAGGCCAGCTCTCCCGACTCTTCCGTCACTTACTCGAACATCAAATGGGGTCCCATCGGCTCGACCTTCAAGGCGCTGTAGATGGATGGATGCCCGTCTCTCCCGCGGCAAAGCATGGCGCGTCACAATCTCGATACGTAAACGCTGGGAACGTCGGAATCGATAAAGATCTGTATATATATATCAGATAGCTACCTTGTAGGTAGGCAGCTGAATGGCCCGGGGGGCTGCTGCTGCTGCTGCTGCTTATTTTCTCTGTACCAAGTTTCGTTAGTCGGTTCTTTCATATCAGGATATGAAAGAATAAGTGGGTGTGTAGGGTGATGTTGATGATGATGGCTGTAGGGAAATAGCACCAGCGACTCAACGAAAAATACAAAAACACATCCTTTTTGACATTTGAACAATAGGCATTCTGTTGAGATTCTATTCCCCGTCTTGCAATAACCTCTCGCTTTTCATACCTGCTTCTTCGTGAGCTAGGCTAACAACGATTTGATTTGATATCGCTCACGTCGGTCAAACTCCTACCGATCGATAAATAGATCTTGTCCTGAAGACGTTTCACGAACCGGACCATCTATTGATCAGCCTTGCGCAATATATAAAAAGCCGCTCTGACAATAGTCATTACTAGTCAATCGATCGATATTGGTTTGAGTCGCGGATAGGTTACACCTAGGACAGAATTCTCCACGACGTGTGGAAAGAACGATGACGATGATTGTTTACTAAGCCTCACTCGTAACGCAACCAGTCAAAACCCTCTCCCGCTCCCGCTCCCGCTCTCTGGAGCTGGAGCTGGAGCTGGAGCTGGAGCTGGAAACTGGGGTTTCATCCGATAAGCCACATACATCGTAAAGGCTTCAGACCCAGCAAATCAATCGTCTGGAAAATCCCCCGCCAACGCCAACCGAGGCTGGGAATTAGATGGGCGGACCATAAGCGACCGTCTGGGATGGGGATAGGATTGGTAAAAGAACAGTCCGGTTTCCTGCTTCCAAATACCGGTAGAAGTAGATAGAGAGATTTGTATATCGATAGATAGATACCCTTCAGCTTCAATTCTCCTATTAGATCAGCCCTGCTGCGCCGCCGCGTCGGAATTCTCAACGTCTTGCGCTAGCTAGAAAATCTTCCGCTGCTGCACTCCTTTCCATTTCGTCGACCTTTGTTCTTTGCTGGTAAACCGCCCGTATTTTCTTCAGAATGGAGTATCACGTCCGCGCGATCCTGGTTGCCCTCTCACTCATCTTCCTTGCAAGAAGAATCATCACCAAGATCCGCGTCGCGCGCTTCGAGAAATTAAACGGCTGCAAGCCAGCAAGGCAGATCCCCCAGTTCGAGCGCATCCTCGGCTATGGGCTGTACAGAATTCAAGCCCGGGCCTCTGAGACGAGGACGATCTTGGCCGTGAGCAAGAAGCGGTTTGCGGATCATGGTCACACGTGGAAGGCGACCATGATGGGACGGGTACGTGAGCCCGTGGGATGTCTCTCCAACGCACAGCTAATCGCGGAAAGTCGTTCTACAATACCATCGATCCGGAGAATGTGAAGGCGGTGCTGGCCACAAATTTCAAAGACTTTGGTATAGGGCAGAGGCAGGAATCCTTCGGGCCCTTGCTCGGTCAGGGCATTTTTACGACAGGTTGGTTGTCCCGAAGCTGTTATGGGACGTGGGCGATATACTAACCGCGTGCAGACGGTGCTCAGTGGGAGCACTCGCGGGTGAGCTGTTCGAACCAGAACTTCAATACTGGGCGCTTACTTTCGGCTCCAGGCTCTCGTCAGACCAAACTTTACTCGTGCTCAAGTTGCTGACCTGAATACTTTCGAGACTCACATTCAACAATTCATCTCCAGGATCCCCAGAGATGGCTCGACCGTCGATTTGCAACCGCTCTTTTTCCAACTCACCCTAGTAAGTCAACGGGGACCAGGAGGCCTTTCCCTTCTTATCCAGTCTCAAAATCTGATCCTGAGACCTTGTTGTTGCTTCCCGATGCTCCCGTTACCCTATAGAGCTCATACTGACTCCCCACCAGGACAGCGCAACAGAGTTCCTCTTTGGTGAGTCTGTTGGTTCGTTGTCTTCCAGCAAAGACTCCGAACAAGAACGATTCGGGCGGTACTTTGACCTCGCTCAAAGCCGACTGGGCAATCGAAGCAGGCTTGGAAAACTAGTCAACCTCTACCGTGACAGTGAATTCAATGAGGCATGCAAATTCGTGCACCAATTTGTCGACAAGATCATCTTCCGTGCTTTGGAGGAGAAAACCCCACGCGATCCAGAGATGTTCATTGACGGCAAATCCGAGCGCTATGTCTTTCTTACAGAAATGCTCAAGTCAACCCGAGACCCGAAGCAGCTGCGCGATGAACTCCTCAATATCCTTCTTGCCGGACGAGACACCACAGCGAGCTTACTGAGCAATACATTCCACGTGCTTGCGAGGCGGCCCGACATTTGGAAGAGACTGAAGGCGGAGGTGGATGAGCTGGGTGGTATAAAGCCCGAGTATGCGACGTTAAGGAATATGAAGTATCTAAAAAATCTTCTAAATGAGTGTAAGACCTAACTTTCCTCCTTCTCGTTCAATGACTTACTGACAGCACTCAGCCCTCCGTCTTTATCCCGTTGTCCCTGGTAACGCACGCTTTGCCAACAACGACACAACTCTTCCGCACGGCGGCGGACCGGACGGCTCCTCCCCCATATATATCCCAAAGGGCGCAGTTGTAGCTTACTCGGTGTACTCTATGCATCGCCGGAAGGATGTTTTTGGACCCGACGCGGAAGAGTTCAACCCTGATCGCTGGGACGAAGGATTGCGACCAGGATGGGCTTACCTGCCTTTCAATGGTGGGCCAAGAATCTGCGTGGGGCAAATTTTTGCCCTGACGGAAGCTTCATACACCATTGTTAGGTTGCTCCAGGAGTTTGGTCAGATCGAAGATAGGGACGGGACGGAATGGGAGGAAGCTCTGAGCCTGGTAAGTAAATTCCAATTCAGACCCCCAACATGCTCGGATATATCTCAAGACCGCCTTTCGCTAATCTCCTATGACATGCCAGACGCTCGCGAGTGCTAAAGGAGTCGCAGTTGCGTTGAGAAGTGTAACTTGATATTTTGAGCTGCGTGCAAGCTGGCTAGTACGAGAGTGATGGTAGATAGTGATGATGTAGCCCACCAGAAGAGCAAATCCACCGCCAGCGGGTGTGCTCGAGTAAGCCATGGGCTGTATAATATTAGAAGACAAACGCTGCCCAGCACAATCCAGTCCAGGCCAGGCCAGTCCAGTCATAGAGGAAAGCCATCTGTACCCGCCGAGAAATGAGATGAAACAATTCGCACGTCCCTTCTGATCCCGCGCCGGCTCCAGTTGATAGCAGCCGTTATATTATTCCGTAGACTAAGTCTAGATCTCTGTGCTACGCGAGGACAGGTCGGATCGCGCATTATTCGTAGCAGCGGAGATCTAGATCGTCGATGAGCAATATTGCGACGTGCAACAGAAAGATGGATAGATGGCCTGCGAACGTGGAACCTCTGGATGAGGTCGATTATGAAAGGAAGATCTGAGGCTGTGCTATGCTGTGCGATGCTGTGCGATGCTGAGCTAGCCGTGGCGCTGAGATCTCTCTCGTGGATTGGCTGCCGCGCGGTACGGTGCAACCGATATACGTATGTAAATTTTGGGAGGAGTCTGAACGTATAGCAACTTGAATTTATCAGGGAGGTCGTAGCAGAGACTTCTGTTCTCTCGTCTGTGTGATGAAGAAGATGGAGTGTGCATGCATGAAATCCAATCCAATCCACCTAGCTTTACCGATCGAGGCTGGCTGGGCAGAGAAGATGGTCTTGATGACCGTTTTCTGTTGTTCTCATTCAGAAATCAGCACTCCGCATCGTATTGCTAGTTTACTACAGTTAAAACTTCTACTTGATAGCATCATCAACTACTTTGCAAGCACCACTTGAGGAGCTCCCGGGACGAGCGGGCTCGGTAACATTTGCAGAGGTCATTGCAGGCTTCAAAAAGCTGCCCCGTTCAATACGTCGTACATCGTGCTGAAGGACTGAAAGCGACGAGAGGACCATCCTGACTACTTCAAACTTCAAAACCCAGATAGTGTACTCGTGGTTGCATGTGAGTGAGTGTGTGTAGCTCCTCAGGCTTGTCAAGTGAGAAATTAGAATATTGAAAAAACAGGCCGATCTAGCGATCCCGGATCCGGTGGGCGATAGTTAACCTTCCACAGCCAATACGGACCGAAATGGCAGGGATATTTCAACGATCAGAGAATCAACGATTGAGCTACAAGGGGTATAGGAATAAAGCTGTGAGCTGAAGACGTTTCGCTGGCCTTGCCCGGGCACATACATATATTTACGATCCCTGTCTTGTTGACTCTCGCTTGCGAGAACTTCGGCCTTTTCCTTCCACCTACCTACCCAGGCCACCTTGGAGCGTTGCGTCAGAAGCCAACAGCGATGGGATTGATTAGTACGGTAAATGGTCTGATAGAAAGTGACAACCAACTCGAGACCAGCGGCATGATCCCCTCCGTAGATTGTACAAAATAAACACACATCGAATTCGGACGCTCGATCGAAGCTTATACACAGAAAGGTATCATTGACAGAACAATCACAGTCGCTCTTTCCCTCTTTTAACATGAAGAACGAAGATTCATCTCATCCAAACGAGTGTATGCTCTTCTAGAACCGAGAACCGGTCATCAAAACACAACAGGCTTCCAAGTCCGAGTCTGTGGAGATATGTAGGATCCCCAACCCTACTCACTTACAGGAGAAGACTGAAAAGACTCCGAGAAGGTCCGGGCTGGTATGAAAGCCGACCAAGATCCAAGACCTACTTGCCTTCCCGCGGCAAAGCCTTATAACATGAGCTAGAGCACCAGGGCCGTTTAATCCAGGGACGGGCTGCGCCTTGGAGCCGTCTGCTATTCACACCAAGTACAGTACCCTAGAACAAATAATACACAAACGCTTACTTCACACCAAAACTTGTCTATTTAAGAGCTTAAACTCTTCACTATCATAAGCTTTAAATGATAAATAAAAATTATAACCCTTTTGATGAAATACGAATAGCTCATAACCATCAGACGCGGCTGACCCCGGTCCGGCCTTGATTCCTGTCGCTACGCGACGTGAACAGCTCGCCTTTGGCTAGCTACAGCAGTCTGTACTTGCTTGACTCTTTCTTTTGTGGTTTTCCTTTGATGAAAGGTTTCTTTCTATGTGATCCATCCTATCTGTAAGGGAAGGGCGCATGCGACAGTAGCCCTCGCTACAGCACTTTGAATTGCTTTCTAAAGCCTTCTTGTATGTAACTCCTTAGCTTAGCACGTCGCCGTACCCCATGGGAGGTCCCAGGGCGGCAGGCTTCGCCTGCTACCCGCCCGACGTAAATAAATACAACAACAACAACAACAACATAACCATCAGACGATTTTATTCCATATCACTGTTTGATAGAGTTAGGTAAAGCAAGAAGTATAGAAAGTTGGCATTCGCTTAATATTTAGAGTTAATAGTCAGTGCGCTGACTTTTACCTGCGGGCTCTCGGTAACAGTCAGGACAAGCAAGTGTCCCAGGTCAAGCAAGTATTTTATTTCACTTATTTCCAATTGAGAAAAAAAAAAAAAAAAAAAAAAAAAAAAAAAAAAAAAAAAACTATAGTTTACAATATTAGCTGCATTCAAAAACAAGTGTATATATAGAAGTTCGACAATTAAATAAAGCTCGATTGCAAGACTCCGTGCATCCATTTTTCGATATTATTATTCGTTGCGTTAATTTGATTTCTTCGAGTTGCAAATCGCATCAGTTCGCATCAGTTCTAGCTGATATTTTGATGTTCCGAAGCTAATAATCGATTAGACCTAGCTGCAAGCCTGCTACGAGTTTTCATTTTTATAAAACCAATCTTTTACGCAATAGATATTATACTAATTAATATATATATATATATATTTAATATTTAACAATCTAATAGAAGACCGTGACGCCGATACGTAAATTTAACTTTTATTATTATAGCTTGCTGCGTTGTGAAGTTGTTTATTACAAACCGTGATTTTTTAATGATTTTTTAAATGATTTTCAACTCGATTTTGTATACTATTTAAGATGGGAGGGACACTTGCTTGTCCTGACTGTTACCGAAAGCCCGCAGGCAAAAGTCAGCAGCGCACTAACTATTAACTATTATATCCGCAAATGTTTTTTTTTTAAAAAAAAAAGAAGAAAAAAACGAAAGGAGCGATTTCAGCTCTGATCTAACGCATGTAGTTCTGCTAAATAAGCAGAATCAAGCTTAATGATCCGATTAAACTAGTTCCCCGAAGGGAAGGCGGGATTAACGCATTGTAGCTTAATATGAATTTTCTTTTTCCAAGTGTTGACCCTTTTTAGTTTTGGTGCGAAGAGGGGGTTTATGCATTACCGTATAACACCGTTAGTACTGTAGTTGGTCTTCATACACCGATCTCGATGCCTCACCTCATCTTGGTCCTCAAGCAGATCAGCGGAATGCCGGCGCAGGTTTGGTAGACGGTGATCACTGCTCTGATATATACATAGCCCGCGAAGCGTGGTTAAGAGAGAGAGAGAGAGAGAAAGAGAGAGAGAGAGAGAAATCGGGTAAGCTTTACTACAGAGGAATATCAGAGGCTCGGCATTGCTGAAGATGAGATGGAGTAATGAGGAGAAAATGAGTGGCGGAAACTACTAAGCCTTATCAATTTGAAGCACAAGGTCGATAGTTTACCTAGGTAGGTAAGATTGCACTAAATCGCAGTGAAAGCTGCGGTTGTTGTTGTTGTTGTTGTATTTATTTACGTCGGGCGGGTAGCAGGCGAAGCCTGCCGCCCTAGGACCTCCCATGGGGTACGGCGACGTGCTAAGCTAAGGAGTTACAAACAAGAAGGCCCCAGAAAGCAATTCATAGTGCTGTAGCGAGGGCTACTGTCGTGTGCGCCCTTCTCTTACAGATAGGATGGATCACAATGAAAGAAAATCTTTCGTCAAGGGAAAACCACAAAAGAGAGACAAGCAGGTACAGACTGCTGTATCTAGCTAGTAGCGTAGCTGTGCAAGTCCGTAGCGACGAGAGTCGAGGCCGGACCGGAGTCAGCCGAGTGAAAGCTGCGGTAAGATGGCGCATAGTACAATTATTCGAGAACATCCAAAGGCAGGAACAGTAAAACAGGAAATGCGTAGCAGATACGGAGGGTAACTCAAGATAATGGAACTAAAACTCTTTGTTGCCGTTCGTAAGACTGTGCTTGAGATGGGCCTGTTGAGGTACCGGTATATAAGAAAGTGGTTCTTACCTTGCGGATACGAAAACAATGATAGGACGTTATAGCGATTTGATTAAAATAGTGGGTTTCAGGAACGATGATTATTTCCAATCTTGAAACAAACTTCAACGTATACTCAACATGGCACTTTGGCATGACAAGTTGCGAAACTCCAAATTGACGCAGGTTAATTGCTCCCCCTATTAACATTTGTCTCATACGGGCCACTCGTACATCGCCATTATTCATACAATCGATGCTGGTTCATATCTTTTCAGGATTTGTAGCGGCCGCTCCGGAGGAGATAGCTACTGGGATTGCAACTGTCTCGCCGCCAGTAAGACCAGCGGTTTGCACAGGAGCAGGGCCAGTCTTTTCGGCATATGCTGGTGGTACCGAGGCCTGCTTATTCTCACTCTCACTCGGGCCCACAACACCTGTTGCCGCTGGTGACAAGGGCTCGCTGGCAGGGGCGGTCCCAACCACAGAACTGATAGCCTCATACCATTTGTTCGCATCAGAGGCTGTGTGTGCCTTGAACTGAAGCTCGGAAGAGCCTGTAAACTTTCCACCGATGCCCTTGCTAACATCCTTTCCTTTCACGTTGAACTTCTCGCCGTTAGTCGTACCAATAACTGCATCCGGGAGGTAGATAGACAGCTCCGGAGTCGGGTCCTTGCGCAGGTTGTCGCTGTCCTTGAATTCGTGGAGATATTTGGAGGGAGTCACAACATAGTAACCAGTTGAATACCCTGCCATACTGAGCTTGTTACGAGACTTTCTCTCCAGCGTGCCTTCAATGACGGCCCTGGTGCAAGAATGATCCTGGTTGGGGAACGTAATTCCGTCAAGGGTTCTGTCAGGCGTCTGTGGGTCAACGAGGATTTCTTTATTCCTCTCAACGAAGCCAGCCCATTCAAAGTTGAGTGGAACAGCCTGGGCAGTGCCAAGCATCTCTCCATAAAGTTGTTCCACCTTTTGAGCCTGTCCGCCAACGAATTGGTTAAATGTCATCATGGCCTGTTGGATGACCTCGATAATGTGAGATTCAAATAGTGCAAAGTTGTTTTGCACATTGATCAAGTCATTCTTGTTGTTGTTCTCCTCGAGAATCTGCTTGCCAAGTCGATGGTAGACACCCCGCTGGACAACGTATGGATCGTCGTTTGCGCTCATCTTCCCCCCAGAAACCCCAAATCCGGCTGTATGCTGGCCTAAAAGCTCGATATGCTTCTGGGTGATATTGCGTACCTTTTCAACCTCCTTTGCGTTCTTGCCAGCTCCGGCAGTGATTTCCTTTGACTTGTTCTTGATCTCCTTGTGCAGGCGGTCGAGGATAGGGAGAACGGAGCCCTTGATATTCTTTTCGGTTTCGAGGTGTATGTTGGCAAGGCCCGTAGTGTTCGTCCGAATAGTCTCGAACAGGGAAGCTATACCTCCCATGTTCTGGTCTACATAGGAGAGTCAGCAATTGTTGCAGTGTGATGCGGTGCAACGCAGATATGTCAACATGCCAAAATGATGCCCCTCCTTCAGAGGACTTTCAACTGTCTTCATCAATTAGTCCGAGGTCGATCCCAACATGCGATTACATGCAGCCATACCTTCAACACCTTTTCATACTCCTTAGAGTGGGCCCTTTGAACCTTCTCCGTGGCAGTAATGTAGGCCTCTAGGTAGCCCACTGCATGCTTCCACGCCTGTAGTCGCTCTGCCAACAGTTCTGAGGTCTGCCACTCGGATTTTAGCTTCACTCCCTCATGTCACGGACCTGGGGGCAAAACTTTACGTTGCTTGGATCGTTGCCCGGAATGGCCTCATCGCTGCTCATTGCGCTTGAAGTGCTGACCGAACGAGTGGGCATGGTCAGCGGGTGGCTGGCGGACTTTTCGGACAACATGGTACCATGTCGGGAGAGCATTGTGTTGACGGGTTGGGGGTTGGGGGATGGGGGTTGGGGGAGGGGATTGAAGTGGGTGTGGAAAGGGACAGTTGTGAATGGAGGTGAAGTGAAGCGGAGGTAAGGGCAGGAAGGTGAGGTAAGTAGGGAACAATGCCAGATGTTGTATCTTTTCGTGATAGGAAGCCCAGCTACCGTATTCTGTACTTACTACCTACCGGTACTACGTACCACGTACCTTTAATTTCCCCTGTGGCTGGGATGCGAGGTGCGACTTGTGCTTGTGGTGTGGGGATGGGTTGCTGGGCCGGGTTGTTGTCCGTAATCCTGGTGACAATCATCAGTCTCGACCCCCGGGTGTTCCGGGCGCAAGGAAGCTTATTTACCTGAAATAGGAGTTGGACTCTTGAATTGGAATCTTAGGGGTTTGAAAGGAGCAGCAGAGTTCAAATGTGGGTTGTAGAAGTATACGGAACGACGGATGAGGTTATACTTAGTACCGGTACCGTAGTACGGTACCTACCGGTAGTCCCGTCCCATCGATCATACCATATCAGGGCCCTTGCCTCGGTCCTGACTGATATGACGTCGGGTTGATTCTTGACTCAACAACCTCAGGAATTGAACTTCAGAGTGCTGCACAGCGTCAGGACTCGAGAGTCAGCCTCGGCCCCCGGCCTCAGCCTCAGCCTCAGCCTCAGCCTCCGTCCAAGCGCGCGCAAAGCAGCCCTAGCCCTTCTTCTGTTGCCTCCCTCGATCCTTCGAGTTTCATCTCAACTCTACTGTTCGTCAACTATCTATAATTATCTCGAAATCCCTGGGAATAGTATGGTACCCGTCTCAAATAATCAAGGATGACGATCATGTCAAGTGCCCAATTCGCACACAACACACCAAAAGCCGTGTCACTGTCGCTTCCTTGGTACAGCGACGCAGAGCTCTTCTCCATCCTGCGCTCGTGGTATATGGGATGTCGCTGGTGGCTTGCTGTGCTGGACTAATCGAAGGACTGGGCAATATGGATGGATTGGTTGGCCTTGTCTACCCTCGCTGTCGTTGACTCCAAGCCCAACCCCGTCTCCGTAGAAAGTCGCCGGACCAGCAGTTAACCCGTCACCGAAACAGTCTACGGACTACATACCGGTACCAACTTGAGACGGAACCTACGAAGATGTCAAGACCTCACGACCCGCGACAAGCATCGTGATCATGCAGCATGCCCATGACTCGAGAGATACCACCAAGCCGAAGAGATGGACAGTCCGACGAAACTCCCTTGCAGAAACACTGACAAGACGTCTGCAACGTTGGGATTGCTGCCAAAGATAGGACTGGTGCCGAATCTATGGGCAGTGGGCGGCGGGGTTGGTTAGCATTGGAGACTCCGAGTTGAGGACATTTTACAAGTGACATGTCGCAATACTTCAACCGACGGGTGGTATACGAGGTAGCCCCAGACCGGTTTGGAAATTAGACAAAGATCAGACGACGGACATAGGGATAACGGTCCAACAGTGAAAGGTCGGCTTCTCGGCAATGGGAGAATCGACTTGATGGAACGAAAATGAAGATGAAAAAGAAAATGCAGAAAGGCTTCAATTGTCGGAAAAAGCAATGAATAATGACATGAGTGGGAAAAAGTCTCCGGCCGAATCATGACGTAGCCAGAGCATAGCTACACATCAACATTCCCATTCCACTCTTATCCTCGGTTTTCTATTGAATTTCCTACATTCTTGCATCGATATACATGCCATTTGCACATGGACACGAGGAGGCATATTCTGGGCGCTGGTGGGTGGGTCTGGCGGAAAAGGGGGGAAGACAAATGCGCAGAATATCGTCATGCAGAGAAAGGGGCTCCTCAAAACCGAGGCTTTATATATATATATATATATATATATATAATATATATTTATCGCATATATTTTTACCTTCATGTGTACTCTCTCTGCATGTGCCATCGATGATCGATCGCATCCTTGCATTCTTGCGGATAAGTGTCCTTTATCTTGTCACCAGAAGCCTTCCTTGGGTACTCTACTCTAGACACTATCTAGAATGAGTATGGATAGGAATAGCTATAGTAGTCGTAGGTACCTTAAGTGTCATCCGGTATTCGATTCGACGGTACTCTACTTATCCATATAGGAGATTCGCTTAGGTATGCATTGATTAGGCTTGGGCTTGCTAGGAGCTAACTAAGACAGACACCTTCTTGAACTCTCAACTCCACCAGCCAAGATCCCCGACTCCCTCTTGTCCTTCAACTTCACCAAGCATACGGCTCAACATTACGATCGATTCTACCCTCCTAACATGCGACACCCAGAATATTCAACCCTCTGACGCTTTTACCAGAATAAATATTATTACCAGTACCCCGTCGACCAGCACTTATTCACCCTACCATACCTCCTCGACTCGAGCTCCAGATGGTCAGCGTCTGGTGTCGAACAAAGCATCTCGGTGCTAGTCACAACTCTGCTAGCCAGGGGGACATCCCTCAGAGTCCTGCTCATGAATGAAGCCCCGATGAAGGTACGAAGCTTTCTGCTGTTGGATAGATACACCTACACTAGCGCTGCCACGCCCGCGCGAC
This sequence comes from Drepanopeziza brunnea f. sp. 'multigermtubi', assembly GCF_022702325.1. Classification (NCBI taxonomy): domain Eukaryota; kingdom Fungi; phylum Ascomycota; class Leotiomycetes; order Helotiales; family Drepanopezizaceae; genus Drepanopeziza; species Drepanopeziza brunnea. The sequence continues at coordinate 1,335,986 of NW_027094065.1, forward strand.
TGCCGCTCATCTGCTGCCCGCCTGCAGGCTGCTCCGACCTGTGCGTGTGTTCTTGTGTTGCATAAGAGCACCGAGGCGTTCCATGACTTCTGCCATAGTCATCAAGACTGGTATTTATATAAAGCAGGAATCACTGACCACTTCTATTTCTGCAGACATCAGCCAGGCTCAGGGAGATTGGCAGGAGTAAGAGGGGGCAGCTTTCGATAAGTGATAGCAATCATCACGTCACTGAGGCGATCGGAGACATGTATGGCGACGATGACTACTCGAAAAGCGATTCTAGGCCATTAAGCTTTATAACCTCTCCTACACCTGAGTCGCATGAATCCAAGCTGTTCGTAGCTTCACCTCTCAATCAGACTATGGAAGCTGGCAATACGTATTTTGATGATTCCGACAAGCCACGTGCGAAACCCTCACCACACACGAATGGAAACAAGGGGAAGAAGGCACAAATATCTTCAGCAATGTTACCATCTCCAAGAAGCCCGTCTTCCAACCCAGGGGACCTGTCGCCAACGTTCTCAATGCGGGATAGGAGATCTTCAGATACAGCCAACGCGCAATTCCCACTCAACAACGTTGATTATGAGAGCGACCCAGCGGCAGTCGCCCAGGAACTCAGCAATCTGCAGGCTCTGCGGCGCATGTCTATGGATGTCGGCAACACGAGCGATCCTGATCTGCCGTCATTTCAAAGCGCATCTCCCATGCCCTCCATAGCTCCTACCGGTGACGACGATGAAGATGATCCCTCCAGACTGTTCTGGGTGCCTGCCAGAGTCCACCCAGAATTGGCTCCTATGGAATTCAAGACCTTCTTGGAGAATAGGGTGCAATCAATCAAGCGGCGGTCTGGAGAACAACAAACTCTCTCACTAGATGGAATTCAGCGAAGTGGTTCTGGCAGTAGTCTGCGAAGGAAGAAATCGATGCTGTGCAGACAAATAGACAACGACGGAGGGAGGGGAGCAGTGGGATACAAAGATGGTGCAGATCAGCTGGAGCGGAGGAAATCCCTTGAAACAAATAAAATGGCAGAGCTGAAGATCTCGGACCTAAAAGAATTGGATGCGTGAGTAAAAACCCCTTCCAAAGCGATGCCAAAGCTTACTCTTGAGACAAGCAATCGTCAAACCCAGACTGGAGAAGTAATTGATGAAGATAAACCAATACTACCGCAAGCACCAGGCGTCGGTCTAAGAAGATCAAGGCACACAACCTACCGGAGAGGCAGTCTGAGGAAAGAAGGAAGGGGATCAAGAAAGACTGGAATCTTCCGAGGAGCAGACACAGACGGAGAAGAATCGCCATTTTCGCCCAACTCGCCCCCGATAGATAGCTTGATTGGAAATCCCCTGACGAGAGTGCAATCAGAACCAGCAATTACGGAGAACTTCTCTCGTCCCAATCGTAATGCGCGCAGATTACAAAGCACCTCGCAGACAAGCTATCACACGGGCGCGGTAGAAGACAAGGCTGATGATACTGGAAAGTCTGATATTTCGATGATAAATACTGGCTCTGAGACTCCAGCACTATCGCCAGGGTCCGTGCCAAAGAGCAGCACAGTCTCTAGGAATGATGCTCCTGTACCTCGGATTATAGAAACCCCCCCAGCAGAAGAAGTTCCAGAGCCACCTCTTGCCAGACAACCCCCCCACTTACTGGATAGATCTTCTTCACAGGGACCTGTTCGCACACCTCAGCCAGCGCAAATTAGCCCTGAACCTCCGGCCAGATCAAACAAGCGGCCTACCATGGAGAGGCAGAATTCTGGTGCGCAACTGACCTCAAAGACTGCCCCGCCACTGAAAGATATGGCCTCTCAACCCTCGCCTCTTCCTGGAAACCATGCAAGAACAGATGCTCTCACTATTAATCCTACGTCCGAAGAAAGAAAACCAGAGAAGAAGTCAAAGAAAGACAAGGATGAGTCGGAAGTTTCTGCGCCCAGAAAGACAAGCTGGGGCTGGTTTAAAGGCAGCGACGAGAAGGAGAAAAGGAAAAAGGAAGAAGATCAGAAACGAGGCAAGTCCAAAGTTTCCGTGGACAATGCTCGTTTGGATGTCCTACAGTCAACACTGGACACTGCAGCTCCTAGAGGCCGCGAAAGAGGGCGAGAAAGCTTGTTGATGGAAAGAGATAACTCGGACTACAAGTTACAAGACGAAAGGAAGAAGGAGAGCAGTCGCAAGTCTTCGGATTCCAAAAAAGAGAAAGACGGCCTGTTCTCGTCATTGTTTGGTGGTGGAAAGAAAAAGAGTGATCGAGACTCCGGGGGAAAGAAAAGCAGCTCACTTCGCACCCTTTCTCCGGATCCACCCCCACGTCAACTCAAACCGGACATAGATTACAACTGGACTCGCTTCTCGATCCTGGAAGAGCGGGCAATCTATAGGATGGCACATATCAAGTTGGCAAACCCTCGGCGTGCATTGTACAGTCAAGTCCTCCTGAGTAACTTCATGTACTCCTATCTGGCGAAAGTTCAACAAATGCATCCTCAAATGCAGATTCCTCAGTCAGCTATGCAGAAGAAGCAAGAGGCAGATCGAAAGGCGAAGGAGCTAGAACAACAACGCCAGCAGCAGCAGCAGCAGGAAGGGGGGGAGCAATACAGATACGACTATCATCAGGTGAGCAGTCCCTGAGAACACCTGAAAATTTGGCTAAATTCGATAATAGGGTATCACTCAGTATGCAGAGCCTACGCACGATGCTCAAGCTGAGGGCGTTGATTATGTCGATGATTCTCAAATATACAACTATGATCACCCGCAATCTGCTCCAGGCCAAAGCTCCAATCGACGACCACAATCCCGAGCCTCACAACATACCCAACAAGAAAACGGCTATGGTGACCAAAGCCAGTACGATCGAAATGGCCAGGACTACTACCAGCAGCAGCCTAAACGCAAGGACGACAATGACGACGACAACGATGAAATGTGGTAGGGCTAATGTAATTTCAGCTGGCTTGCTCGCCAGCCCTCCCCCTTTTTTATGGCATATATGATGGAGTTATGGGGTTCTCAACACCAGGATGGATTGGCTGCAGTCGGCTTTGAACCGACTGCTCTCTTGACGTAATTAGTCTTTGGGAGCATAGCGTAAACAGCGTCTGATGGGCCCCATGTTCCAACATGGGTTTTAATTCCTTTGTCTCTCATAACGCCGAGGAGGTGAAGGCTTAGAGGCATTGGTTTTGATGTACACTAGATCTGCTTCCTACAGAAGGAAGCTGGGTGGTTAGCGATCGATCAGTGGACATCCCTCAAACCAAATCTTGAACATTTGATACCCGGCTCGTATTTACATCTTTGATTATTTGTGGAACGTGAAGTGACATCGATAGCTAGACCGAGTGCAGCCACAGTTGAGGCAGATCAGCAAGTGTGGCAGTGTAGCGCGCCGGTCGGTGTGAGGTTCTGCCGCCGCAGCCAACGTCTGGCGGCTTTACTTAGGCGGGGAGCATCATCCTCTATGCAACAGCTACTTACACCTCTCACTACCTACACTTCCAGCCTCCTCTTTCTTGACCTCGATCCGGACTTAATACAGACAAACCGACTGATTATTGCATCTATATTGTAGACAACCACGGCCATGTTTCGGGCCCAGCAGAATGCCTTTGACGATGTCGTCGGTATGTTTTGCCTGCCCCATCCTGAAGCCTAGAAAGAGATCTGGGAGCCACTGTCCGGAAACTAGATGCTAACACTCCAAAAGCTAAGGCGACTGATGAGAATCTCACATCGGAGAACTGGGAATACATTATGGATGTCTGCGACAAGGTCACCACAGAAGACAGCGGCGCCAAGGATGCTGTGGCAGCAATGATCAAGAGGCTGGCGCATCGCAATGCCAATGTGCAACTGTATACTTTGGAAGTCAGGCGCTCTGGTATGCACTGAAATTCGTCGGTTATGCTAATCGAATTACAGCTTGCCAATGCGCTCAGCCAGAATTGCGGCCCGAAGATGCATCGGGAGCTTGCTTCGAGAGCCTTTACAGACGCCCTTCTGCGACTAGCCAATGACCGAAACACGCACCAGCAAGTCAAGGCGAAGATATTAGAGCGGATGCAGGAATGGGCAGGTATGTTCAAGGACCCGGATTTGGGCATTATGAAGGACCAGTACCACAAACTCAAGAGCCAGAACCCAAACCTGCATCCACCGTCCGCTCCACAGAAGAGCAGACTCACGGATGTCGATCGCCAGAAGGAAGAGGAAGAGTTACAGATGGCCTTGAAGCTATCTATCCAAGAAAAGACCCCCATACCACAAACGAAGTCTTCTCAGCAACCTGAGCGGGTTGGACCTTCGCAGTCCCAATCCGCCTCGCAACCACAAACAGTTCCCTCGGGAACTACAGCAGCAACGGTCTCGCGAGTTAAAGCACTCTTTGACTTCAACGCTACCGATCTGGATGAGTTGACGTTCAGGAAGGGGGATGTCATTGCAGTACTGGAATCTGTGTACAAGGACTGGTGGAAGGGACTACTGAGAGGGCAAACCGGTATCTTCCCTCTAAACTATGTCGAAAAGCTGGCAGATCCTACAGCAGAAGAGCTACAACGAGAAGCTCAAATGGAGGCCGAGGTTTTTGCAGAAATCAAGAATGTTGAGAAGTTACTTACGCTATTAAGTACTTCCTCGGCAGACTTGAACGTTAAGGATAACGAGGAGATCACCGTACATACGACGCTATCTTCGTGGTGACAAACGCTGACAGATCATCACAGAAACTCTACCATTCTACTCTTGCTATCCGTCCAAAACTCATAGAGCTGATCGGAAAATACTCCCAACGAAAAGGTCTGTCTCTAAGAAGTATACCACCTTGCTATGTCCGTTCTAACATCACCCAGACGATTTTACTCAGCTCAACGAGAGATTTATCAAGTCCTGCCGAGACTACGAAAACTTGTTGGATGCCTCGATGACACAGGCCCAACCTGCGTATCAATATGGCCGTCATCCACAACCCGGCTACGGTGGTGGCTATCCAGCTCAATCAGCTCCCCAACAGCAAGATCCGCAAAGATACTACACCCCTAATCAGCAACAAGGTATAGATATACAAGCCAAATACGAGAAGATGTTTCATGCTGACAGCTGCTTTCAGACCAATACGCGCAACAGAGCTCTTCTCAAGGATACCCTCCTCATCGTACCGGACCAGCCCCTTTTTACGTTGTCGCTCAAGGACAGCAAGCTCCTGAGCCTCAAGCACCTCAAGCCCAACACCAATACCCTCCGGGAAACCCTACCACCCGTATACCCTCTAATAACATGCCGCCACCTATTCAGACGAGCTCGCCGCCACCTTCAAATCCATACCCCACGCCACTGCCACAGACTGGCCACCGCCCCCAAAGTACATACTCCAACCCACAAGAGCTCGCTACTTCAGTTTATGACTCCCCCGTCACCCAAAAACCCCCACAGCACGGTGCCCTCTACTCAAACGACGACTCCCATCCGGCTGTACCTGCTACCAATACCCAATCACCACCGGGTCAGCAACAGTACAACGCGTATGCCCCTCCACAACAACAGCAATATGCAGCTATCCATCAACCCACCTACGACGCACCAGCGCCACCAACAGAAAATCCTCCTCCCCCGCCAGCAGGCGCCCCGGGAGGCTACTCAAGCATCAGCCAACCGCAAGATGCCAGACAGACGCTACCCAGCCAAGTCGGCCAAGCACGGTATAAGCCATACCAGCGCCCCAGCTCATCAGAGGGACAAAGTTCAACCGCGCCATCCGCACCGCCGGGAGCACCGCAAGATTTCTACAGACAGAGCGCGGCCTATTAGGATAGTTGTCGATTCGGGCGCTTGCAAAGTAGAGAGCGATGGTTTCATTTACACATTGTACGTACATAATCAAGGCTGGGGCGCAAGCGAATGACGGCGGGGGGAGGTTTGCGTAGTAGAAAGGAGACGACTAGCCTCGAAGGCCAATGTAATTTACCAAGCTGCATCCATTTGGAATTTTTCCCGTAACCGTTCCCTCTATTCAAAAGCCTTTCAGTTACTGCTGCCCCGGTGTCCTCCCAATCACTCGTTTTCTCATTTCCCGTTCTCTCCAATTCTCTCTTTCCGCGGTGCGCCTGGTAGCCGTGGGTGTGAGGGAAGGATTCTTTCGAAGCAGTGCTACTACAGATTCTCTTTAACAGAACAGAGCCGTTCTTTGGCCTTTAGCCTCGAGCAACAAACGCCACCTCCTCCTCTTCCGCTCTCTTAAACAAACTTGAGAAACGAGCAACCAACCGACATTCACGGCACGCAAAGGGGATCGATCGTCTCTCTCTCTCTCTGATTCATCGCAAAAGGCACGCACGCACGCACGCAGGTCTACGCTCATAAATACCTCGGTTCTCTTGATTCCTTAATTAATCCCATCACATCCCATCATACATAATATATATATAAATAAATAAATAAATAAAATAAAAAAATAAAATAAAAAAAATAAAGTCCAGCCAGAACAAAAGGCCGGGAAACATGAACCAGTAAGACAATAGACTGATCCAGCTGCCACCTAGCAAGTAAGTAAAGCCATTCAGTAGGAAAGATAGAAGAGAGAAGAGAGAAGCGAGAAGAAAAGAAAAGAAAAGAGGAAGGAGAGAGAGAAGAGAGAAGAAGAATCACCCCCTCCCTTCCGCCCCCCCCCATCCCCCCTTCTCCCCCGCCGGCGATCAAGAAAAACAAGCGGGGAAAAAAAAAAAAAAAACGAGAGCTTTTCCATTAGCGAGCGCGTCACTTTCACTTTCTTTTTCTGGGGGGGTTGTACGGTTATACGGTTATACGGTTGTGCGATCATACTGTCTGCTGTATAAGGTATAAACTATATATATATAAACCTTGTACCCTCTTTCGATCGAGGGAAGGAAGGGGTGATTCAGGAATCAGGGGATTGGTTCTACCGGGGGAGAAAGGGTGGGGTTAGCTGCGTTGCTGGATTGCTGGATTGCTGTAGAGTAGTAGCTAGCTTAGCTTAGCTTAGCTTAGCTTAGCTTAGCTAGTGCCTAACGCCTAACGCTTAACGCCTAATAATAATATCTAAAGAGCTATCTATCTATATATATATATATATCTGATTCATCTTATCTCATCATACCTTAAAGGCAGATAGGGGGTTATTTAAACCGTCAGCTGACAATCCGATAACGGTCTCTTTAAAAGACGATTCCAAGAGGTTAGCATAGCTAGTGGATCACCTTAGGCCGATACTTAAAATTGAGTAGAATCTGAAAACAAACGATTTAAATTATTTAAATCGTAGCTAAAACACAACTATTTCAATCGATTGAATCGTTTTTTATAAGAGCTCGTCTTTTCGTAAAAAGATTATTACTAAAATAAGACGGTTTTAATCGATTAAATAATAGTTTGTAAAAGTCGGTCTTTTTATAAAAAGACCGTTTTAAGACCGTCTTGTGGCCGTCCTAAGGCCGTCCCCGAACTTGAAACCGTCCCGGAAAACGTTGATTAATAAGCAAATAATTTTTTTTTTTTTCCAATTACTTAGCAATCTACCCTCTGCTGGGTATACCACTCCCTTATCACCACCAACCCCCCTCCCCCCCCCCCTCCCAGGTGCTTTAAGGGCGCAATCGACGCGGGTGAACTTTTACTAAATCGATCGATTCCGATTATTAAAAATTTAAAGCGTTGATATATAAGCCGTAGCAGCGATACCGAGAAATATCTTAGCATCGAATTTATTAAATTATTACTAAAACGATTCCATTTAAGAAGTAATTTTTATTTATAATTATATCTTTTTTAAAATAAATATCAAACTATTTCAATTTTTTAAAACGAGCTTATTAATAAGCCTGCTTTAAAAATATGGACGGGGACGGCTATAGGACGGCTATAGGACGGTCCTAAGCTCGGGGACGATCAAAAAAGTGAACTATTCTTGATTTGTAACTAGTACTGATTTTAAACGGTCCAATAATCGTCTTTTATAAAAGAGGGTCAGAGGACCGCTCAAATGACCCCCTACCTGCCTTTAAGGTACATATCATATAGACAAAAAAAAAAAAAAAAAAAAAAAAAAAAAAAAAAAAAATTGGTAATAAATAATAAATAATCGACTCAAGAGAGTAAATAAAGCTGACACACTAATAATCCCACAGAGTAACAAAACTAACAAACTGACAGAGTAATACTACGTTACTCCCTCCGATGACCCATAGTCTCTCTCTTTCGCGGCTGAAATTTAAAATTTAAATCGAAATCGAAATCGAAATCGAAATCGAGATCGAGATCGAAATTTAAATCTAGATCCAAATCCAAATCGAAAGGCAATTAAAGCCAATCGATTATATAATGAAGCAAGCAGTTCTATCAGCCAGCTAAGCGACAAGAGCTACCTTAAAGGCAGATAGGGGGTTATTTAAACCGTCAGCTGATCGTCCGATAACCATCTCTTTTAAGGACGATTTTAATAAGTTGGCATAGCTAGTAGATCACTTTAAGCCGATACTTAAGATTGAATAGAATCTGAAAACAAACGATTGAGATTATTTACATCGTAGCTAAAATAAAACCATTTTATTCGATTAAATCGTCTTTATTAAATACTCGTCTTATCGTATAAAAACCGTCTTGGGACCGTTTTCGAGCGTTTCAAGACCGTCCCATGGCCGTGTCCTATGGCCTTCCTTAAGCTTAAAACCGTCCTTAAGAACGTAAATTAGTAAGCAGATAATCGCTCTATTGCTTACTAGTCTACCCTTTACTACTTGGACCACTTATTACACCTTCCCATTATACTATTACACCCCATTTAAATGACCCCCTACCACCCTTTAAGGTAGTGCTTAATGCCTAGTATCTAGTGCTTAACGCCTAACGCCTAACGCCTAACGCCTAACAATAATATCTAAAGAGCTATCTATCTAATAGTCAGTGCACTGACTTTGTGACCTGCGGGCTCTCGGTCACAGTCAGGACAAGCAAGTGTCCCAGGTCAAGCAAGTGTCCCATTTCAATTATTTCAACTTGTATTAGATATAACTTAGCAACGAATATTGCTATGATATTCAAAACTAGATGCATAGATCGGCGTAATCGAGATCTTTAAAAGTCTAACCAAGTATAAAATATTTTTATTAATAATTTAATAATAAATAGAATAAATAATGTTTGATTATCGATTGAATTTGATTGAAAATCAAATATTTTGTATTAAAAAATCTATGTTTTTGAATATTAATCGTCTTTTGAATTGAGCTTTGATATAAAAATTTGATATTTAAAAAATTCTTAATCAAGCGGACTCGTACCATTTAGCTTTTTTATTATAACTTGTATAATTATTATTTTGTTTAAGTTACAAATATAATCGAAAAGTTGATGTTCTTGAATTTTCGCTAAATTGTCCGAGCTTTTTTCGCTGTTACAATTGTGATTTTGCGTAATAAATGTTATTTTACTTATTTTAATAATAAAAAATATATAATATGTTTAATAAGTAAAGTATAATTCACTTATCTCGATTCGTATATTTAATTTTTATTATTGTATCTTTTTTTGTTATTGACTTATTCTTAATACAAATCGCGATTTTCGATTCTTTTCGATAAAGAATCAAAAACAATTTTTTTTTACGATTTGCAACTTGAATTACTTGATAATAAAAAGAGCTATATTGATAAAAATTGAATGCATTAATCGGCGGAATCGAGCTCTTTAAAACTATCAAATTTTTAATATCATAGCTTTATTCGTTATTAAGTTATTTCTAATACAAGTTAAAATAATTGAAATGGGACACTTGCTTGACCTGGGACACTTGCTTGTCCTGACTGTGACCGAGAGCCCGCAGGTCACAAAGTCAGTGCACTGACTATTATCTATCTATATATATATATATCTTTCATCTCATCTCATCTCATCTCATCATACATACCTATCAAACAAAAAAAAAAGAAAGAAAAAAAAAGAAAAAAAAAGGGAATAGGTAACAAATAATAAGATAATCGACTCAAGCGAGTAAATAAAGCTGACACACTAATAATCTAACAGAGTAACAAACTAACAAACTGACAGAGTAACAGAGTACTACTACGTTACTCCGATGACCAATAGTCTCTCTCTCTCGCGGCTGAAATTTAAATTTAAATGGAAATTTAAATCCAAATTTAAAATCGAGATCGAAATATAAATCGAAAAGCAACCAAAGCTAATCGATTATACAGTAAAGCAAGCAATTCAATCAGCCAGCTAAGCGACAAGAGTCAATATCGACCGACGACACCCGATACGCAGTCAGCGTAACTAGGTAAACTTTTAAACTAACTAGCTTAGCTTAGCTTAGCTTAGCTTAGCTAGCTTTGGTTGGACTTAAGTATGCCAACCAAGCAAGCAGGGAACTCGATAAAAAGAGGTTGAAAAAAAAAAAAAAAAAAAAAAAAAAACACACACACACACACACACACACACACACACACACACGAGGAGAAGGAAGCCCTGGCAAACCCCAATCGATCATTCATACATTCCATTCATAGATATATAAATATTTAAATGTGTAAATATATATATACCAGGCCTCTCTCGCTCTCTCACCCATTCGAACCAATCTCGCTAGTGCTCCATGGCATCCTAATCAAAAAAACAGTCAGTACACGAAACACTCTCAATATATATGTTTGTTTCAGCAGAGAAGGAAGGGAAAAGAGAAAGAAAAAAAAAGAGAGAAACCCCCCCCCCCCCCCTTACCTCAAACAATTCCCTCAACTGCTCCCTCTCTTCACCCACCTCCTCCGCCAGCCCCGGCGCCAGCATCAACACCCGAGCCTGCGGCAGCGTCCCCTCCACGAGATCATCCAGGTGCTCCCTCTTGAATCCGAGATCCTTCAACCCCTTGGGCTGGTCTCCCAGCTCCGCCAGGAACCTCTCGAGGGCCTCGCCCAAGACCTCGCCGGCGCTCTCCTGCTTGACGTTCGAGACGTCGACACCGAACGCTTCGGCGGCTTGCAGGTGGCGTTCTGGGTTAGAGGGGCCCGTGAAGCGGAAGACGGCCGGCGCGGAGACGGCGACCGAGACGCCGTGCGGGATGATGGGAGTGTCGATCTGGTAGCCTTTGTGTCTGTAGCCTGGGTTCTGCCCGGAGATGGGGTAGGACATGCCTGTTTGGAGTGGTTAGCGGAGACGGATACCGATCCGATCAAATCGTGGGAATAGATAGGCAGATACATACCGTGACACAAGTGCACGCCCGCGTTGCCGAAGCCTACCCCGGCGAGTGTCGCAGCTAGGAGCATCTGACTCTGAGCCTCGTGATCTTCCGGGTCCTTCGTAGCCCTGGGTAGATACTTGACCGTACTTCGCAGGGCCTGCAGCGAGAAGATGTCGCTGATGGGGTTGGCGCCTTGGTAGGCAGGTCGGTTGATGGGATTCTGCGGTCGGGGAATACGCTCGAAGTACGGGATGGCCGTCCAACTCTCGAGACTGTGGCAGAGCACGTCCAGGCCGGAGCTTGCGTGTACGGCCGAGGGCATCGTACGCGTGTTCAGGGGGTCACATATGCCTAGCGTTGGCTTGAGATTCCGGTGGGCAATGCCCGTCTTCGCACGCTTCGACACCAGGTCGAAGATGGCGGTGCCTGTCGTCTCGGACCCCGTGCCGGCCGTGGTCGGGACCGCAATGAGAGGCTTCAAAGGCTTGTCGATCGGAAGTCCCTTTCCGAGCGGCGCATTGACAAAGTCCAGAAACTCGGCGTTCGGATAGCAGGTGTACAGATTCATCAGCTTCGCCGTGTCGATGACCGATCCACCGCCCACCGCCAGGAACGCGTCCGGTGCGTACGGCTTTGCAAAGTCAATGGCGTCTTTAACACTACGTCTTCGGGTCAGCGTGGAAACCACGCGAGAGAGTCGACCGGGGAAGCGACTCACGAGCTATCCTTCGGCTCGACCCGACACTGATCGTAAACGGTAAACTCGACGCCCTCCCTCTCCAGCCCCTCCACAACCTGCTTCATGGCATCCAGATTCCGCACCACGCTGTCCGTCACCACACACACCCTCTTCGCGCCCATGTTCTTGAAATCCATGCCGACCTCCTTAGTCACCCCCGGGCCGAACCGAATTGACGAAGCAGCCATCTCGAAGGCATATTCCTTCTGGCGAGACAGGTCGACGGGCGTGGCATAGTTGCGCTGCAGATTGCGTTTGGCGTGGGAGAGCAGACCAGATGATGGCTGGTGGTGGTGGTGGTGGTGATGGGAGGGATTACCGTGGCAGGGGCAGGACGGGGGGTGGGTGTATTGGACTGTGCGGAGGAGGCTGAGGGCTTTGGCTGCCCGCTGTTGACACGCCGTTTAGCATTCCATTCATGGGATGTAGAAACCCATCTCTGGATACAGATTCGGTTGTGTAGACCGAAATGCAAGTGCCATTCGTTGCTTACCGTCGGCGCAACTCTCACGGCAGACATCTTCAACGCGTTGAGGATAGAGGGGGCTGGAAATTGAGTAGAGCTCCAGGGTCGTCGAAGAAGGCGGGGTCGAGCGGTTTGTCTCGTCTCTCAATGGAAGTCTCAAAGAGCCGGAAGAGCTGGAAGAGCTTTTCTTTCAATTGTCTTCAAAGGATCACTCGAGAAGAGATCGACTCGAGATAGGAACCGAAGACAGAGAAGACGGCAATGGAGAATCGTGATCTGAGGTGGTCGTCGTGATGCTGTGGGGTAACTAGCTGCCGCTTCGCTTCCTTACGCTCCGGAGGTTGTCCGACCCTCGGCTTCCCCTCATGGAGACGGGGCCTCTCTGCCCCCAGGGCTGCCTGCAGGTCGTGGACAAGACAATTCATTCATTGATTCATTGCATGCATTGTTTACCTGGCTCGCCGGGGTTGTTAACTTCGGATACCATCTCAGAGGGCGTGCAAATCCCCCGTCTCCTGGCAACATTCTTGATTTGTTGTTTACTTGCGGATTAGTCCTCGCTTGGGTCACCTCAGAAATCAGACGTGATGATGTACGTGGAGAAACGGTCAAGTTCATCGGATGTATCTTAATCATCGTTCGCCTATGCACAGCCTCTTGTAAACTCCAAGTCAAAGGTATCAAATCCTGTCCTTCCAATATCAATTTGAGAAACTTGACCAAGGCCCCCCCATATGCATTTCATCGCCAGGGTAACGCCGAAAAGAAAACAAACCCCTCGCGCAGTGTGAGCTAAGGATAGAAAGCTGTCCCTGTGGCCTCCTGCACCGCCGAGGTCCAATTACGCGCTGTGCAACATGTGAAAACTTTCGTAGATGGCGTATAATGCATCTATAGCAAATGTATCTTTCTCAAGGATCGCTCCCGACCTGAGAGCAGGGCTGCATCGTCCATTTACCAGCCCCTCCGACTGCCTCGGCGACTGCTCGAGCCGGAGTCACCTCCTCGCTGCGAATCATATCCACCCCTGTCTCCCAACCCAGTGCTTCCGCCGCGGCTCTCTTCTAGACTTTTCCGCGAGTTCTCTCTTCCGAGTTCACTCATGTCGAAGAGGAGCTCATCGTCTGGCTCGTACGATCCAGCTACTCTGCTATAGCTATGTCGGCCACCGGCTCGCTCACTCGTACCGCTCCCACTGCCTCGTTCGATGAGACTCGATGACGAAGCGGCTGGAGGGGTCGCGCCTCGCCCGCTAGGTGCCCGGCCCAAGAGCCTCGATCTTGCAGACCCAGCAGACACACCTCGCGGGAGGGACGGACCTTCAGCATCGTGCGGGTAAGGCGGGTCCAGTGAGGACGACGACGGTTGGCGAGACATGGCCGCTGAGGACTCCGTCATGCGAGGTGCAGGTTGCAGGAGGCGTGACGGCGACGGAGACGAGGCCGATGCAACATTTCTAACGGCTGGGTCCAGGCCCAAGAGAGCGCTCATACTAGGTGGCTCCCGGTCATCGGCTCCAAGACTAACACTACGATGAACCCCGTACGGGAGATCACTCAAGTCCTCCCCTCGGTGCTGTTGAGCTACCGAACTGGATCTTCTTGCATGTGGGAAATACGTCCGCGGCGATGTGGGGATGTCGATCGCATTCGTACCAAGCTCGTTGGCCTGGTCATCGTCCACACTATTCTCGACCGGCGCGGCGGGTGCTGTTCTAGTGCGGTAGCTGAGTCTCCGAGGCTCAGGATAGTCCGCGGTGGCATTGGCACTCAGTCTCGAGGGGATAGCTGGTGTGTGGGGGGTGTGCGGCGACACTGGCTTCCCAGGTGATGAAGACACGGACATCGAAGTTGCCGCAACCATGGGCGGCACGCTGGACAAGTGACGGCTCGAGGAACTTGACGATCGATGCAGCATGACTGACGAAGTCAGGGATTCTGTCAAGACATTGTTCGACTCCCGCATCCCCTGATACCTGAGAAGCCGGGCACTTGTTCGCTTCGTTGCAGCCTCGCCCGGCTGCTCGAAACTCGGTAGGTTCCTGTTACTGTCCAACAGCTTCAGAAAGTCCGAGATATTGTCATCGTCGGTTTGCAAGGACTCGGAGCTTCCGCCAGCTGCGCCGAGATCCGCCAGGATCCCGGATCCCGGCTGGACGGAGGACGAAAAGCTGTGCTTGCCACTGCTCCCTTGATCATCATCGACCATCTTGCTCGCACCGCTGAAGGAAGACCTCCCACGCCGATGCGTGAAACTGCTGCTGTATTTGGACAAAGGAGCAGGCCTCGGTGAGCTCGAGCCAGAAGTTGCGACCACATTATCAGACGGTATCACAGGGCCACCGCGGAGACTTGCGGGCATTCCCGCCGTCAGAGAAGAGCGGTTGCGAGCCTGCGTCAACGCGCTGATTCCAGATCCTCGTGGCAGGGACTGGGGCGACTGCGGGGGAGCATCGCTCCCATACTGCAGTGGGTTATTCACACCTGGTGAAGAAGAGAGCGAGCCTGCTTTGAACGGTTGAAACGACACCGAGGGTCTTCGGGCTGTCTGGACACCTTCCAATGAGATCAATGAAGCCCTCGACGTTTGCATGGGTCTGGTTTTGGGAGCCGAGCTTGAACTCGGAGAGCTCGTTTCCGACCCCATGGTTTTGGCGGCTCGGAGAGCAGATATGGGGCTTGAGCCCCGTGGAGGGGCATCGCCGTGGAACGTGGAGAGACTGCCGTAAGCCTGGATCGGTTCGGGGGGTTCATTTCTTCGGTGTTGTCGGTGCGCGGGTAGAGATCCGGCTTCGGATTGGGCCGGTCCGCGACGATGGTCTCCTCGGGCAGCTAAGGATGGCTGGAAGAAATGCTCATCTACACCCATGAATCTGGAGCTGAGAAGCGCTTCGGAGTCGTCGACGCGGAAATTACAATCATGTCGGTACTCAACCTCGACAGAGAAGGGGCCTACAGGTGTCTCGGTGGCCCCGAGTTCATACTGCGTGGTAACAGGGCCTCCGCTCCCATTGAGGGGTTGGGTCAGGGCATCGAATCGACCGCGTTGGGCATTACCAGACAGAATACGGCATTTGACCCGAAGCGAGTTGCTTGTTGCTCCGTTCTTCCCCAGGCTCCTTACAAATCTCGATGCAGGCACGAATTTCGTTGTCGCATACAGCGAGCGAAAGAAGACAATGCACTTCTTGTAGACAGTGGGCAGTGTGGAGCCAAAGTCGTGGGTCCTCTCCCCGGGACTATCTTTAAGTTCGATCTTCCACCGTTCTAATATTACCTCTGTATTCCTTCTTGCTCGGCTTGGGGTGTTCAGAGCCTCTAGGACATCCCATCTCTTCCCTTGATCGTCAACAATTACCAGGCTCTGGTTCGTGGTGAGGTTCGAGGTGTCGATGAAGCTCTCTATCACGAGAGGTGGAGGTCGATTTTGGTACCCGCCACACGTCTTCCACAAGCTCAGATCGTCCTTGAAGGCGCTTGTGTCGTCGGTTTCGATTTGGAACTGGGAGCCTCGGCGATTAGTCTGCGATCAGATTTTGGAGGGGCCTCGGAACATGCATACCCATTTGTTCAACTTCTTCGTCCCGTCTTTGGTGATCACCACGGGTAAGGGCACCCGGGATTGTAGAACCAGGTAGGCAGCCTTCGAGTGGAAATTCTGCTCCCCACCGTATCAGCACACCAGCCTCGAAGGTTCAGGGATGAATGCGAACGTACTTGAATGATCTGATCCAGCTTCTTCACCACATCTCGACTTGGACCGCTGGCCGCTATAACACCACTGTCCCCACTGCCTTCATCAGCCTCGTCATTTCCCACCCTTTCTGCTGCTAACCTGGAGCTCGAGCTCTCTTCTCTGGGGTTGTTCGTCCGCGTGGGATTCGTCCGGGGAGAGGAAGCTGGTGAGGCGGTGGCCGGCGACCGGCGCGGGTGTTGATGCATTTCGTGACGGTGTGCGTTGTAGTTTCCGCCGAGCGTGGGTATGCTGTTTTTTGTGCCGTAGCTGGCAGCGATGCACACCGATGGTGCTCGAGGCAAGCTCTTGCTTTTCACCCGTATGGCAATGTGGACGGGCGGTGCTTCGGAGGGCTGGCTAGATGGCGAGTGTATCAGAACCTGGATAACTCATGATTTGGGCATCCATCGTATTCTGGCCGGGGGGTTTTTTTATATTTTTTTTGATTTTATGTTTTTATGTTTTTTGTTGTTGGAGGGGGATTTTTTTTTAAGTTGGAATTTGCTCTCTCGGTGTGCAGGCGACGAGCAGATGGGAATATCGAGGCGGTTCCGGTGAGCCCAGTCAGGTACATAACAGGGGGGGGGGGGAGGAGAGAGCCGGGGGTATAGCAGGACAGCTCAGACGGCAGACATCTTTATTGAAAAGGCTCTGGGAGAGATTCTGGGAGAGATTCTGGGAGAGGCGTTTGAGTAACGAGACACAGCGGAGGGAGAAGTGAAGCGGTGATTTATTGGAGGAACGAAGAGGTTGTGTTCGGTTTGTCTATGTCGAGGATGGACGGGGGGGGGGGGGGGGGGGGGGGGGGGGGCAGGGCGGAAGGGCGGAGGGCGGAGGGTGGAGGGTGGAGGGTGGAGGGTGGAGGGTGGGAGGGCGGAGGGCTTGGGCCAGTATACGGTCGGTCGGGTATAGGCGTGAAGTGTAGTGCAGTGAGTGAGTGCAGTGCGATGTAGTGCAGCGCAGTGCGGTCAAGTGAAATGCACGTCAATTGTTAGCCCGTGATCTAAGATGGTAGCGGAGGAGAAGTAGATGTATGTATGTTTGTCTAGATGTATATATGTGAGGTGATTCCGGCGGTGAAAGTCGAGAGATGGATGGAGAGGAGAGTCGGAGAGTTGAAGGAAGGGTCGAGTGCTCGAGTGCTCGAGAGCTCAAGTGCTCCAGGGCTCCAGGGCTCCAGGGCTCCAGGGCTCCAGGGCTCAAGTGCTCGAAATCTCCAAGACATCAGGGTCGATCGCATCATAATGCAAGGCAGCAGGCCGGCTTACCTCATCACGGTCTGGTCACCTGGTGCGATACTCCAGGAGCCTGAGGCCTCAATTCCAGGTCAGGTTGGGGTCGGGGTCGGGGTCGGGGTCGGGGTCGGGTCGTCACTCGTGTGACGCCCGCAGCCAAATGTCGGTCTACCTACCCTCTAGGCTTGCTTGCCTTGGTCTGGTCTGGTCTGGTCTGGTCTGGTCTGGACTGGACTGGACTGGACTGGACTGGGCTCGACTGGACTGGGCTCGACTCGACTCGACTCGACTCGACTCGACTCGACTGCACTCGACCCGACTCGACTGGTGGTACTTCGTACATTCTAATTCATGACAGCTCCTCACCTCCCCCCCCCCCCCCCACTCTCAGTACGGGATTCCGCATCGCCAAACCCATGGTCGTACCCAGCCACCCAGGAGCACCCGGTTGGTCCAATGCAACCATCACATCACATCACATCACATCACATCACATCATATATCCACACTTACGGCTCCGGCTCCGGCTCTCTCTTCCACCCCCCCCAAACATCCATCCCACTCCAATATACTCTGTACGCCGTCTGGTCGCACCCGGCCTTCGCGAAAAAAAAAAAAAAAAAAAAAAAAACCTAACCTCCATGCGCATATCGTCCACAGAAACTTTCCCTTCACCTGTCAGCTGGGAGATCTCCGTTGCACTGCTTCATTATCGTCGTCTTCCGCATGCATGCATAACGCCAGCTCGCATCTCATGTGCCGAGCAGTGATTCACCCCTCTTCCGAGAACGCCACCCTCCCCTCCCCAGATATATATATATATATATATATATATATATACACAAATGTACACCCCATCTCCTCCTTCACTTTTCCTTATCCACCCTCCGCAGCTTTATCCTGACCTCGCCCCCGTCCCCGTCCCCCTCCACCCTGCGCAGCGTCTCCCCGCCCCCTCCCTCTCCCCCTCCCCCGTCCTCCCCTGCCCCTCCCACCCTGAGCCCTCCAGCCAGCACCGCCACCACCGCCATCGGGACCCCCCCTCGCCGTCGCGTTCTGTGCCCTCGCTGCCTCCTCCTGCTGCGCCCTCCGACTCTCCTGATCCCACCACTCCTGAAACGCCTGCTCCTCCTGGATTTCCTGCAGGCTGCGTTTCGCGACCGCCTCTTTGATAACCTCCTGCTCTCGGCGCTGCTGTCCAATGATGTCCGACAGAGAGAGCTGGAGCGAAGGCTCGGCTTTACCAGGAGGGCTCATGTAAGATCTGGAGTGCGGGACAACCAGAGTGGATTTCGCGGGATTCGAGACAGAGGTCGGCCGTGATGAGCTGCCGGCGGTGCTTTCGCCTCTTTTGACACTGCTGTTGCTCTTACTTCGACTCTGACCGGCGAAGCGGGTATCGGGTGACGCTGTCCGTCTAGGTGACAAGGCCTCGGAATCTGGTGAGGCCATAGATCTCGTAGCAGGAGCAGGAGATGGAGGTTTCGATTCGCTTAGAACATCTTTCAGTGATGTCTTCTGTCCCAGACCAGCGACCTGCCAAGGAGAAGCCGGTTTCCCGGCACCCTTATCAGGAGGCATTTGGGTTTGGCTCATGTGCTGTTGCATGGACTGTTGTTGCTTCTTTCGCTCCTTTTGTGAGGTTCTGGCTCGTGTTTGCTTGCCAATCGCATCGTCTTGGGCTTTCTGTGCTGAGATACTTTGGGACAGGGCAGAAGTGCGACTGGAGGATGCTTGTGCCATGATCTCTCGCATGTCAAGTCTAGAGGATGGCAGTGCAGGAGACGACCATGTTTTATTGCCAGATGAATTGTTCTCTGGTGTTTGGCTACCCACGAAAGACGAACTGGATGTGTGTGGCCCTGGCTCATCATTCGTTGGGGATTTGTGATCAACTACATCGCATGAAATTCTGCGGATCGTAGACTCTATTCCGTCCTTCGGCGTTCGCTCCAACGTCGACTTTTGCGAAGGACTCCCAATTACCAATGTTTCGTCGTCATCCATGTCAAACATCAGATCGATTGTCGAGTCCTTGGGTCGGATACTAGGGCTGAAAGGTGCATTGCGCGAGGTCTTTGACTTTCGCCTCTGCTTGTCCTGGCTAGGCGACCCTGAATTAAAATCGTCAAGGCTACCCAATCGCGCTCGATACGAGGACGACAATCGACTGTCTTCGTCCTTGTGGCTCATCCGAAAAATCATATCTTTGAGCCTTGTCTGTCGCTCTTCACGTATGTCCTCGGCTAGACTGGGATGGCGTTCGTGTAGCAACAGCTCAGCCCTACCACTTTTGGCAAATGGGAGACAATTCAATTGATTCGCCCGGACAACCTCATTCAGGTCTAGTAGGAGGTCCTCATCGAGCTCATTGAGCAGATGGTTTTCGAGCATGGACTCTAGTTGTAAGCAGATATATTCGAGAGCAGCATCTTTGAAAGCTGTCACGGCACATGGGCCGATAGCGTTGAGTAGAATACCAACGTTGCGCGCATTGACTAGTGAAAGTGAGCTTCATTTGAAATATCACATTATTTGAGAACAGAGAGCTGCCATATTCAAAATTTTTGTGTGAAAACCTCGGAGAGGGCATAGAGCGAAAAAAGGAAAAGAAGGGGAAAAAAAGGAAGAAAAAAAAACTTACCAAAACGCCCGAGGACTTGCTGACAGACCTGGCTCAATCGGTCAAGCATCAACTCATCGCTGACAGCGAGAACATCAAGCACAAGCTCGGAAAACTCATCGATGTCGTCAGAGACGACATCGTCAAAGATTTCCGTTCCGGCATCAGAGTAAATGTATCGAAGGACTACATCGAATGTCTCCGCTTCAACGTGCTTTAGATCGATCCGAACAAGGTCCGAGTTGTTTTGCCGTCTACCAGCAAGCCACTGACCCCCAGCACGACCGTTGAACAAGCCCTCGAAAAAAGGGCAACGACGGCACATCAAAGCGCTGTGGACAATCCTCTCAGAACCGTCAAGCTCCACGATGATGTCGCCATCATCGAAGAAGCCGGAATCTTGCAGAGCTAGCCTCATGTCGGTGTCCATCCGTCTGTCGGGTTCGGACATCAAACGAACTGCAGATTCTAACTTTGTCAATTGGAGTTGGATTGCAACTTTCATGAGCTCCACTCGCACTTGTCGGTATCGGAACGCCATCTTTGGAGAGTGTCTTGTGAAGTGCCAGACATCGACTACGGAATCGGTGTACAGATACACCGCGAGATTGATAAGAGTAATAAAGTCAAGGCCCTGAAAAAGGACCTCCGTTTTCCAATTGCTTGCGCCAACGGACAAGGAGCCAGTGGAATGGGGGCTGTGCTGAACTGTAAGAACATCGGGGATTGATGCGATACCGGTCCGACGGAAATCAGCCATCAGTCTCCTGAATACAGGACTTCGAGACATCATGAATCCATGAACGGGAACTCGGACATCAGAACTCGATGTCCCAATTCCGATATCATAGCTATCACTCAGGCGGTGGTCGGCCAAATGGCGAGCAACATCTGCCTCGAGGTCTGGCGATGTCAGAATTGCACCCTTAAGAGGCTCAAATAAGTCCTTCGGAAGAGCCGGTGCCCAAAATCGAGGCGTCTCTGTGTCTTCTTCGTCCTGGGGGACTTCAGAAGCTTTCAAACCACGGACGCTCAGCATTGGGGCAATATCATGCCATAGGCTCTGCTCGGTTACCACAACCTGAGTCCTGGTCACGTCATTGTCTTTCCGTATGACTGCATAGACTCCAAACATATTGCTCCGGACAGAGACGGCATTAGTCAGACCTGGTATGCGTTGAAATTTATAGTCCTTCTTGTGAGATTTTCCTGCCGCCCCAGTAAATGCATCCTTGATACTGGCTCGCTTGATCCGACGCCACACCGCACCGGCTTGAGTGCAAACAATCACCGAGTCATTCTCAGTGATCCCGACAGATTTGATACCATCCCAGTGGCCTTTCCGCAACGACCAGACTCGTTCAGGTTGCGACAATGAGTCTTTGATCTTCGTCGGATTAGTGGTACTCGTCGCAGAGTTGGTAGCAATGCTGCGAACCGTAACGGTAAACAGATCTCCTCTGCTCGAAACAGCCCCGATAGTATCACCACCAGCGGTCACATAGGAAATATGGTTTGACCCAGACTCGTATCGAGTAGTGATGGCATTGGTTTTCAGGTGGTAGTTGGTGAAGCCTTCGTGCAAAGGGAATTTGACAATGTTGTATCCGTAGTTCGTGAAGACGCACACGGTATGGTTAGCCAGTAGCACGATCGTTGCCGAATTGATCGCAGACACCATGTTGATGGCAGCTTGGAATAGTGAAGCTGCAACCTTCCTAGGGGTTGGTTGAACCTCAAGACTACGGGAGTCAGAGTGTATGAGCCCTAGCTGCCCTTCATTCCTCCCCCACGTAAAGAGAGAGGTTTTGGTGTGAGCAACGGAATGTTTTTCTGAAGCTGCGATCCCTACAATAGCTTCTCTCTTTAACGCCCCAAAGATCTGGCGAGGTGAAGACCAGACCGGCTCCTCATCCTTCAAGGCTGGTCGCGACAAAGTATAGCCTAGCTGACCATGGGTGTTGGTTCCCCAACCAACCAAACTACCGTCCGAAGTGACAGCCAACGAGTGATTCTGCCCAAGAGCAATCTTGCATACCTTCTTCCCAGCCAAAGCTCCTCCTTCTATCGGAACATAGGAGAATCGTGTAGTCTCGTCGCCTGTGCCGAGCCTTCCTCCGGGGCCAAACCCACAGATGTACAAGTTTGATTCGGGGTCAGTTGTCAAGATAGCACTGTGCAGCTTCGAAAGAGCCATATCCTGGATGATTATGGGACGATTGACAATCAGAGTTGGGAGATCCGAAACCGATTTTGGCAATGATGACGGTTTGTTGAGTGATTCTTGCTTGAACTCACAAGATTCCACGTACTCCCGATAGAACCGGAAGAGGAGGTGGTCAGGACGATGCAGGATAATCTTTTCGGGGTGCTGGCGATCGTCCTGATCCTTGAATCCCAATCCATGGTTGCGACTGCTTCCCCAAGCAAACACTTCATCTCCGTCGAGTGTGGGTGGACTTACTTCCATGGTAGATCCAGCTAGCGTAGATTCTGCGTCGTCGGAGTCATCGTCAGACAGATCATGCTCATTTCCGTACGTGAGTGACCGCCTAGCGATTGTAGCGTTGTAAACGTCAAACGGGCTGTTTCCCTCGTAGTCCTTGACTTTGATCACAGAGCTGGCTCCTCTCTGTATGACATTTCCAACCTGACTTTTCAGATCTTGGCAATCCTTCTCAATGATAGCTCGGGCAATAGTGATGTTACCGAAGTACAAAGCTCTGTGCAATGCGGTCCATCCATTCTCCGTGTCTTGTGCGTACAGATCGATGGCTGGATGCTCCAGGAGAGCTAAGGCAAAGCTTCTCGCGTTCTCGGAGCTTGAGGATGCAGCGCGATGTAGAATCGTGAGTCCTGCATGATCTCTGCAGTTGACCTCTACTTTGCCAAGACCTCCACACACTCCCTTCGTACTGCTTGCGTTTCCATGTTGACCACAGGCCTTTCGATTTTTAGTGAGGGTTCTTGGAGATGTCGCAAATCCACCTGGACTGCCAGTCAAGCTTCCCAGGCTCTGTGTATTTGCCAACCCTCCATAGCTCTTGGAGGAAAATGGGGTATTTTGACCACCTTGCGTAAGGAGGTGCCGAAACTTGTCGACATCCTCATTGTGATAGTGCTTCCAAAGGAGATGGCTCATGGATTGCAGTGTGGCAAAAAGGATATCTTCTTCAACTCCACACAGTCCTCGCTGCGGTCTCGGTGGACAGCGGCTTTTTTAAAGGCTTGATGAAGTGTCGGAAGATTCCTGAACGAGAAGAGAGAAAAGAGTTTTGCGCGTAGAACGTGCCAGACAGTTGAGCGCGTGTGGGTGTTCGGTGGGAGGGTTGGGTTTGTGGTTGGACAAGGGACGTGTGCGACGAGGTTTGGGCTTGCGAGACTATGGACGGGATGCTTTGCCAGATTTTTAATCGAGGGGGGGACGGGCTTTTGTATCTTTACCAGAACTACCTTGTTATAATCAGTTAGTTAGTTGTCTTGAGGAGGGAATTGAGTCACCGGGGAAGAAGGGCAGGGAAGGGAAGGAAGATCACCGAACTGTGCGCGCCAATCAGACAGGACACGAGGCATCGCGATAAGTATGGCAGAATGCCGAGGCAGGGTCGGACAGGAATACAAATAATAAACACAAACTGATCACAAACCAAGCATCATCCATTGATCACGGACTAAAGCGCCGGGGCGTGGAGGAATGCCGTGCATTTATATGAGGAGAGGAGCTGCATAGCATAGCACAGCACAGCACAGCACAGCACAGCACGTCACATTACCGTACTTGCAGCTGTTGAGCGGTGAAGACGAGTTTTGGACGAGAGAGAGGCAGAGCCGCAGAGGAGCAGGACAGTGAGTGACAACTTCGTACCTCGAACCCGGTACACCGAAAGTGGCTTTCAATGAACTTGCACGAAGATCAAAAACAAGCACTGATGTTGAAACAAATATCAAATATTGCCAGCAAGAAGCGGGATTGAGTACTGAAGTGCTCAGCCAATGTTCAGTTGCTCATTTCTTCTATCTTTGAAATCTCATCTGTATAACTATCATTGTTTTCATTTTCTTGATATTTTTCCAACTCACTCCAGTACTCTGACGATCTTTTCAGCTTTTGCACTGAGGACGTGGCTTTAGCAAACCAGGTGGTAGACTTGCTCTACATTCTGATTCTTGACGCCCTCCAGTAATCTCTCGGCTATTCAACATCCCAATCGCAAAGCTTCGTGGTCCAATTTTTGCTTTCTTTCGCCCCCTTCGGTCCCCGCTTCGTGTCCCTTCCTGTTGTCGTGCCACGTCGTATTCGTACTCAGCATGGCAGGCACCTAGTTTGTGAAGAAGTATCTATGGTAATCTTTCTAGTCATTACACGCAGGAGATAGCATCTCAGATCCACTCAGGTTGACCTCGAGCCTGCTATTTTGAGAGAGAAAGTCCGAGGGTTTCCTCGCAGAACAATGTGACTGCAGTTGACGTACAGCCCTCAGACCTTGTTGCTTCTCCATTGCTGGGAATACCGGTCACTCATCGTGATATTTCTCTTTTTTGTGTCTAAATTGTTTGTTGTGTCGTGGCGAAGCTGCGGCGGCGGTGGTGATATTGGTACGAGAAGTATCTCTCTGAGCTTGGGCCGACCAAGCCATGACCGCCCTACCATATTTTCTTCTATGCAGGCTAAGTAGAGAATCGATCTTTTCTCCTCAATGGGAAGATTTCCTGGGCTATTTAGACTATCCGCAATTCATCGGGTTAATCTGAACATGGCACGGTCGGGAAATTCAGAGGCTACTTACTGGCTTCAAGCGAGCATTGTCAATACTGTCTTTGCGCGGTTTCATTGTCAACTTGACTCTCTACAAAGACCTATTGTTCAACAATTCAAAGTCAAAGCCTGATATCATCGTCAGATAACAAAGAGACAAACCTGTTGTCTCAAGAACAGACAGTCACTATTTAGTATAAATGCTAGTATCGTGTCGTCTATTCTCTATCCCAAAAGAATTTTACCATTCAACACTGCATATATTCCCAACCACACAGACAAATCATGTTTTCCGAATCCGAATACTCGGGGTCTAGCGAGAGCGCACATAGCCTCGACTCGAAAGCGACCCTCGCCGACCTCCCCCAGCTCTGCGACGACATGGACTGCTCCTACCCCATCGGCCCCGCCTGCGCCAAATGCTGCATCGACATCGAAGGCCGACGCAAGCCCGGCCCCAGGAACAAGACCGGCATCTGGGCCCGGGAGGTCGGCGTCAACGCCCAGATCTCGATCTACGCCCAGATCGCGGCCAAGCAGGCCCATCCCGTGTTCGTCGGCGGAGCCTCTTACGCATCCACGCAGTCCTCCGGCACCGCGTCCGAGGAGGAGGACTCGTGGGAAGACCAGTCGGCGAGCGACGGGCGCCTGGGCATCGATCCGCTCCTGCTCCTGTGCGCGAGCTGCCGCCCGGGCGTCTGCCGCTTCTCGAGCTCCCGCGTGAGCCGTGTCCCGCGGCCGCTGAAGACCGGCGACCGGGTCGACCGCTGGCTGGACGCGATCTTCGCCCAGGACCTCGCCGCCAAGGGCCGGGACGAGCACTTCGTCGGCGGAGCTGAGGACCAGGACGCCGACCTCAGCGACCCCCCCTTTGGGCACTGCGAGCGGTGCCGTTTCCGCGCCGTGGACGGCATGGAGGCCCTGCATGAGCTTCAGTGTGCTTACGCGTCCCGGGAACAGGCCCTTGCGGAGGCCAGCATCGCGAGAGCCGCCGACGAGGACCGGACGTGGAAGCGACGCATGGCGACGTTCGGGGGAGACTGGGCCGTTGGATGTCTGAAGGTAGAGAATTGAAGGTGAAGGAGAATGAAAGCGAGGGCAGACGGAGATCCAGGTGAGTGAGGTAAGGGAGTTTTTTTTTTTTTTTTTTTTTTTTTTTTTTTTTTTTTCATTCCTTCACCCGAAATCGACATCGAAACACCCGGTTGCATATCCGCTGGTGGGCTATGTGTGTGTACGGATCTTATCCCCTACTTTCTTAAAAAAAAAAGTACAGATAAAATAATATTAAGTCCGCTTCCTTCTCCACCGACCAGTGATTGCTTGTTATTTTTTTTTTTTTTTTTTTTTTTCTTTCTTTTTTCTTCTTTTTCTTCTTTTTTTTTTCAATTTTTTTTTTTTCAATTTTTTCAATTTTTTCATTTTTTTCATTTTTTTCATTTTTTTCATTTTTTTCATTTTTTTCATTTTTTTCATTTTTTTCATTTTTTTCATTTTTTTCATTTTTTTCATTTTTTTCATTTTTTTCATTTTTTTCATTTTTTTCATTTTTTTCATTTTTTTCATTTTTTTCATTTTTTTCATTTTTTTCATTTTTTTCATTTTTTTCATTTTTTTCAATTTTTTTCATTTTTTTCTATTTTTTCTATTTTTTCTATTTTTTCTATTTTTTCTATTTTTTCTATTTTTTCTATTTTTTCTATTTTTTCTATTTTTTCTATTTTTTCTATTTTTTCTATTTTTTCTATTTTTTCTATTTTTTCTATTTTTTCTATTTTTTCTATTTTTTCTATTTTTTCTATTTTTTCTATTTTTTTTTTTTTTTTTTTTCTTTTTTTTTCCTTCTTCCCTTTCTTTCTTTCTTTCTTTCTTTTTTTTTTCTCTTCGCTATCGCTATTAGAGTTCCAAGTCTGGTAGCCCAACAAGACATGCTCAACGACAACGTTCATGAAGCAACGACGCCTTCACCCCGACACAACCATCCATCACACAAGTCATTTATCATGCTCTCTTCTAGAAAAAATTGACCCCCGCGCAGAGTATGAATCTGCGACGGGTCTCTGGATCATTTCTGTACCGTACTCGATTGTGATCCCAGGATGTACCCTAGTACCGGTACCCATCCACACGTCTCATTAGCGTGAAAGTCTACTCCCGGTACATGATCAAGCAAGCATGTGCCGGACCGAAGAAGAGTTCGCGAAGCTTGACGACGTCGTGAAGAGAGTCGATGTATGCGGTGACTGACTAGCTGACCGTTCCAGCTACCAAGTCAGAAAGAAGTGCGTCCGTTCATTCGTGCGGTTGTTTGTTTGTTTGTTCCTTCTATCCCGCCGTGATGTTGACATCTGCCATCAGACAGGTAAGAAAAGAAGCCAGCCAGCCAACCGACACCATCTCCATCCCCTGTCTCCCCGAACTCCCTCCTCGAGACTCCAACTCTAGAAGGAGGGGGGAATAAGCCACGGAATATATATATATATATATATATATATATATATATACATACAGATCAAAATATTTGATTTTTCTCACTCGAACACGGATTCGCCACTTCCATCCGCGATGACACGAGGATCAAAGACCCCCCACCGACAAGGGGGTCTCCATCCGGGTCTGCCGGCTCTATACAGTAGCGACGCGGAGGAGAGGCGATCCTATCTCCGCCGCGCTGCAGAGGATCCGGGTAACTAAAACCAACCAGCAAAAGCTTGACCGATGACCGACCGACTGACAGACACACCTTTTCTTGAAACCGAACTAACCCTCCTCCCGCTCCCTCCGCGCACCCCAGAATCCCCTCCCATAACTCACCAAGATCTCTTCCCCTTTGCGAATGCCCTTGCCATTGCCCTTGCTCTTGCCCTTGCCCTTGCCCTTGCCCTTGCCCTTGCCCTTCCCGCTCTTGCCCTCCGGCAACACCCACACGCCCATGCCCCGCTCTCCCCTCCCTGCATCCCAGACCTCGCGGAACTCGGCATTCGGCCGGTCGGCTACCCCTCTGTAGTCGTTGATGAACCTCGCTTCGGTCCCGCTCCGGGCGGCATCGATTCCAATGCCCATCTCCCGGTCGAGACTGAGATCGTAATCCGAGTCCGCATGCGGATCCGCGGCTTCCCCCCTCTCGTCACCACCAGCGGGAGGAGGCGTCGCGTGGATCTCGCCCAGATAGGCCAGGAGGAAGGTGCCCGGCGGGAGATCTCTGGCGGCAAAGAGCCCGCTCTGGCCGTGGGCGGGATGCGAAGGTGTGGTCACCGGCGCGATCCGGACGAGCTTGCAAGGACCCTTGGGGTGGGGGTTGGCCGGCGCTGCTGCTGCTGCTTCCTTTGCGTCTTGCGGCGGTCGGGTTCGGAGCGCTGTGAGGTGGCTTGGGGTGAGGGTGGGCGAGTAGACGGGGGTGGTGAGGTAGCGGACGCCTGGTGGCCAGTTCTTGGGCGGTGCAGGCCCTTGGGATGACATGCCCTCTTTTCGAACTGCATAGGTAGAGCAGACAGACATACAGTGTGCGACGTATGTGCGTTTTCCCTACGGAGAGAGGAAGCTGCTGCCCTCCATGTCCAGCCCGGCTTTCCGATCTCACGGGTTGGGTGGCTGGGTGGAGCCTCGGATTGTTGTGCGACTTCCAAGCGATGCGATGTGGTGGTTTCGCCTCCCGCAAAAACAAGAACAGCAATCAGTAACAACAACAACAACGACAACAACAACAACAAAAAATGAAGCCATTCGGAAAATTCTTCGTTCCATCCAGAAACCCCTGCACGCCAAGTCCCCTCTCCTCCCCCACGCGAGAATGCGGGGTACCGTAGACCCTGCCCAAGCCCAAGCCCAAGCCCCTGCCCCTGCCCCTGCCCTGCCCTGGTCCGCCATGGACGTACCGGTATGCACTGCTCGTACAGTAAGTAAGTACGGCGTACAAAGGCGTTGTACGGAATAGTAGTCCTAGTTGTAGTTGTCGTTGTCATACCCATCCATCAAACAAGTCGTCATCCAATATCAAAAGGCGGTCAAGTCAGCCCTCCGAAGCATCTAGATCTAGAGAAACGTCCTTTCCAATCCAAGACACCTACCTATCTAACAATCCGCATGTGTACCGGTCCTTCACGGCCTCTTTCAAAGACCAAAGAAGCCAACTGCAGACCTACCTAGGTATACATCCTACGTAGTACTACTACGTCCTACGTCGTAGCCGGTGTCACTTGAGGTTCCAGGTCACAACCTTAATCGAATACGGCAGGTTTGTCGAGGAGGAAGACGGTGTGGGGGGGGGGGGGGGGGCACAGACTAACCCCTCCCCTACGTACCGGTACTGTACTGTAACAGTTGCGACGTCAAGTCCCACTCTTCGGCGGTCTCGGCCTAACTACCGGTACCACTCTCCTCTCTGTACTTAAGTACTTAAGTACTGTTGTACCGTACTGTACTCCCCTAGTGCGTAATACCAGGAGAAAGGTAGGTACCTAGTACCGGTAGGTAAGGTCCTGCAGGAAGGAGCTGGCGTATCGTACCATTCGCGAACTGTCAAGATCGTAAGTACGGTAGCAAGTAGCAAGTAGTAGGTACCTTACCCACCCACCCACCTAGTCTCACAGTTCCTCACCAAGCAAGAGCTCAAGCCATGATGACATGCCACCCATGGGCGCCTCCATCTACCGTAGGTACTTCTACTACCTACAAATCTGGACGGACACCACTTACGTACGTAGTACCTACCTATCTACTGTACAAGTACCTTAGGTACGTACCGTATCTACAGAGCTTAAGTACGGTAGCTCCTGCGTACGTAATCCTTTCCCGGCCCGTAAGCGAGGAAGCCCCCCCCCCCCTGCTCGCTCGCTCGCTCCCTCCGTACGGTAGTACGGTAGTACGGTACTACGGTACTTAGTACCTACCGCTGTACGTACCGTACGTACGTACTGTACTACCGTACATACCGGTAGGTACCTTAGATAGATGCAGAGCAGGTACCTAGGTACCTACCTACCCGTAATCTACCGAAGACAGCAAAAGCCTCACGACGCAACGAAAATGCAATGCCGTACAGTAAGTAACGCAAACATACTACGTACCACCTACTACGTACCTATCTACTACGTAGTAGTCCATCACGGAAAAAGCTTTCCGACGGAGATAGATACCTATAACCTACCTACTAGTAGTACTTGCAGAAAAAGAGACGAGAAGGTACAGAAGATGACGTCACCTGCTTTCCCAGCCAGCTTTTTTTGGGGGGGGGGGGGCAAAGGGGAAACGACCATCATACTTACCGGTGCTTACATTACTTACTACGTCGCAGGCGTAAGTATTACCCCTCGAGGGTAGGGAAAACAGGGGGTTTAAAGTGGAAACTAAACTTTCAAGGCACCCTCGAGGGGTAATACTTAGGCCTGTACCGTGGTACTTACAGAGGAGGAGGAGGAGGAGGAGGAATAGCGGGACGGATGGTACACGCCCCAGAAACGGAGCCGATGTAGGACGAGGAACGCAGATCTTTGCTGTTTTCCTGCCGGGGAGGGGGGGGGAAAGGTGATGATGGATGATGGTGAGGCGTTTTGCGCCACAGCGTTTTGCGTCCGATTCAGGTTTTTTTTTTTTGTTTTGTTTACTTTCTTTCGTTCTTTCTTGGTTTTAGCTGGTTACTGGTCACTGGTATGGGAATTGGAATTGGTATTGGTATTGGTATTGGTAGTGATATTGGTATGGGTATGGGTATGGGCATGGATATGGGAATCGAATAAATATCGAGCTGGTGCCACATACAACACGTCGTCGTTGTCGTCGTCGTCGTGCCTGCCCACCTGCCCTTTTCACCTCGCAACACAAACCACCAGAGTCGAATCAGCAACATCCGTCTGAACTAACGGCCCAACCTGCCTGCCTCAATCTCTCCACCCACACCTTCCTCGAAACTGGACCTGCCGTAAAGTAAAAGAGTAAGTCTGCCTGCTCCGCGCTGGATTTCAAGGGCCATAGAAAAAAAAAAGAAAAAAAAAGAAAAAAAAACTCGATCACGACCTCCCTACCTAACCTACCTCCCTAACATCCATCCACCAGGACGAAAAAACAAACAAACAAACAAACTCACAAACTCATCACCACCACCAAACCCCACCCTCACCCTCACCCCCAACCAACCACCCAACCAAAACCATGCCTTCCCTCATCGACCAGCTCGGCTCGCTCACCCGCTCCATCTTCGGCGTCTTCAGCTCCATCCTAGGCGCCATCCTCGCCGTCTTCCAAGCCATCCTCAGCACCATCCTCGGCGTCCTGCAGAGCCTCGTCGCCGCCGTGGGCACCATGCTGGCCGGGCTCGCGCACACCTTGCAGGGCCTCCTCCGGTTCCTGGTGAGTAAGTGGCCCCTTTTTCTTTCTTTCTTTCTTTTTTCTCCCTTTTCCTCCTCTTTGCTTTTCTTTCTCCTTTCCCTTTTTTTCTTGGGGGGTGGGGTTTCGATTGGCCTTGGCTTGGGTTGGCTTGGGTTGGGTTGGGTTGGGTGCCGCGCCTGGGCTGCTGTGAGATGAGATACATGTGGGGGCGGGTGCGTATGAGATAGAGAGAGATATACATACGTGCATACTTACATACATACACGCAACAGCGGCTGACGGCGTGTCGTGACAGGCAACATCTTGCTCATTGGCGCCGTGGTTGGGGCTCTGTTCCTGTACAGCGTGTACCAGCAGCGCAATGGCAAGTCGGTCGGTCAACGACCCGCGGGCGCGAAGAAGATCAACTAGGGGGTTTGGGGGGTTTTCCTCTGCTTCTTTTTCTTCTTCTTCTTCTTCTTCTTTTTTTCTTTTTTTCTTTCTTCCCTTGATGCGATGCGACGCGGCTATGGATTGGCGTTTGGCAATGGATGGATGGATGGATACCAGGAGTCGTCGCTGCAGTGCTCACCGCAGAGTAGACGGGTCCTACGAATGAAAACCAATGACCGTGTGAGGCAAACATAGCGGGGTGATCATGCTTCATCACGGGCTGCCCGATTGTGACCGTGATTCTATGATAGCAGTCAACCGAGAAAGGTACCTACTACGCAAGTTTCGCCTGTATCTCAATACAGGCTACCAGGTTCTAGATGCGCAAGGCAGACAGCCCCCCATGGGGGATCGTCCTCACTATCACTTGCTGGCAAGATCAAAACACGCTTGCGTCCCACCAAACCATAATCCGTGTTGTGAGAAGGACCCAGATGCCGAGGAGCCCAGATATACAGGTACCAACTGAACAGCCACACCTCAAACCCAGCTACCCCCAAGACCAGCTGGACTGGGAGCCAGCCCAGAAACACAACACGCCTATGAAAAGAGCCTTGCCTACATTGCGTACAAATGCCCATCTACCACGTCCCTCGCCTCAAGAGAGCGGCGGTGCGGGTCCTTGTCCGAGAGAGAGATGTGTGCGGAAGACAGATACTGCGGCTGGGCTGCCTCCAGAGGCACAAGAGGAAATACGGGGGGCTGGTTCTGCTTGCCTACATACCAGGCCATCGGCGCTGTGTTTGTGGGCCATACTTACAGATTCATGATAGATCTCTGGTAGGGCTGTATCTGACCGCAGGAGCTACTGTAGCGCGACCCGGTCGTTCCTATCCCCGAATTTGTGCGTCGTGACTGCAGATCCGACTCCAGGTTTCGCATTTTGTGTGGGCTGCTGGAATAGACGTTCACACGGCAACGATGAAGCAGCTAATCAACACGGAACGGAGAGAGTGGTGGCCAGTGCAGAGAAGGGCCCGACTCTCAGATCAGATGCCAGATCAGATGCCAGATCAGATGCCAAGTATGTTGACATCCGTCAGAATTCCACGACGCTAATCTGAGGAAGGGTCCAAGCGGGTGAGGTTCTCAGGCGCTGCAGATCCACAGTTTGCGCTGCGGAGGTGTGGGAACGTACAATGCTGCTCCTCGCCAGTTCATGGTTGACTCGACGTCGTAGCTGGTGGGACCGGTTTTCAGATTGAGAGGCTCCTTGAGCTCGCTTGATCTCGGCAGTTTCGCCAAGCCATAGGGGTCCAGATACTCATGAGTGAGAGGTGCCAAAAAGGAGCTAACTCACTAGTAGGAAAACATCGAACGAACTGCAATGTGCGGACTCGGATAGTGCTTGCGATTCGAGCGGAAAATGAATGACTACGATCCACGGCATATGACTGACTGACTGACTCACTAACTGACTGGCTGTACAGTAGCACTAGGGTCTAAGCCCCTTTCCGACTTACTAGTGGTACCGGTATATTTTCACTCAGTTGCTGCGGAGGAGCTTTCTCAACTAAACATGGTCGTCGTCGCTGAGGGTCCTGTCATGTGACGTGCGGGATTTAAGCCATTCGTCGAGTGGACGATTAGAGGAGGCCTTGGAGTAGGTACCGGTATGTCTAGCGGTGTAGCTGAGAAAGGCGTTCACTGCGGGTGAATTTGATAGAGCTGAGCATGCATGAAATTGTAGTTGAAGAAAGAAGGAGACAGGCCCGGTGGCCGACGAGAAGGTGTCAGGCGTGGGGTCTAACGTCTGTCTCACCTGGCCGCTCGGTCACTATCGCGACGCTGGGAAAAGCGATATCGTAAATGACATATACGTAAGACAGTGTCTCGCGCGCGCTCAGCGACTCAGCGAGATGTTTTGCGCTTAGCACATCGATGCAGTGCTTGCTGGCTGTCCTCGAGATCGTAGATGCTCAAGCCGTCTTGAAGCTTGGGTAGGTCCGTTGTGCGTGCAGTCAAGTCGCGGTGGTGTATGCGTGTGTGTGGGGGGAGTCCGGCGTATCCTCGAGCCAGATATTGATCCGAAGTTGGAGCAGGCGTTTCTGGTCTGGATGACTCCAATCGAGAGGGCTAGATATTAAGCAGAACCAGACCTATGGCGTATAGCTATGATCGAGATTCGGAGGTTTCATGCGGTGGCCTTGCAGCAGCGCATGCAACAGGCTAGGGAGAGAACGCCCTGCCAATGCATAGGTAGGTATCTTTGCGATGTCTGTCAAGGATAGGGAGGGATGGGGGTGGCAGATTTAGGCTTTCATCGAAGCAGTCGACATCCAATCCGAAGATTGCGCTTGTTGAAATATAAAGTGTAGGAGCTTGTGTAGGAGCGGCTGTAGGAGCTACGGTAGGAGCTCCATGTGCTGGATAGCGTCCGTGCTGCACTTGGTGTGGATGTGCCTCGATCGCGATGTTTCGGTCGGCGTGCTCGGACCAAGGGGTAGAGAAGTCATTGTTGTACGTACTTGTAGTAGGTAATGGTGGTGGTCGTAGTACCGGTAGTCGTAGATGTAGTTGTAATCACTACGTATATCTTGGGCTCAAAGACTGGGGCGGGCTGGGTGGCTGAGTTTGTCTTGGTCATGTATGTCAAGATAGTAGTAGTTGTACCGGTATAGGTACCGGTCGGTACCTATACGGTATCCGCGACGTGGAGATGGCAGAGGGTCACGAAGGACGAAGGCTGGGGCGAGACTCCGCGGGGGGGACGGATCTATGTTAATCCGGGAGTGTCTGCATAAACTATCCAGGTCAGTTTAGTGATTACCGGCGCAAACCGTTTGGGGGCTACGAGTAGTAGTGGTAGGAGGAGTAGTAGGAGTAGGAGTAGGAGTAGCAGGATTGGAGTGGGAGTAGTAGTAGTAGTAGTGGTGGTAGTCGTAGCAACAGGAGTAATAGTAGTAATAGTAGAAGAAGTAGTAGTAGTATC
The DNA here is from genome assembly GCF_022702325.1 of Drepanopeziza brunnea f. sp. 'multigermtubi'. Taxonomy (NCBI): domain Eukaryota; kingdom Fungi; phylum Ascomycota; class Leotiomycetes; order Helotiales; family Drepanopezizaceae; genus Drepanopeziza; species Drepanopeziza brunnea. Next base: position 1,370,445 of record NW_027094065.1, read on the forward strand.
GGTAGTAGTAGTAGTATCGGTAGTACGGTAGTAGCAGCAGCAGCAGCAGCAGTAGTAGTAGTAGTACCGGTAGTAGTAGTAGTACCGATAGTAGTAGTAGTGAGTCCAGGCCGTTCGAAATCGTCAAAAGATTCTTCAACAAATAATTGCAGAAGCGCCGTCGCAAGATTCTTCGACCATGATGAGTTTATATCCTCAACAAAAATCATCGTCATTATTATACCGTAATCACCATCCATCGACTATAAGTTGCCTGCCCTCCCCCAGTCTTTATGGTGCACGAACCACCTACCACCTCTCTCCACCACACTTGGTGCCCTCACCCCCTTCCCCCTTCCCCCATCCCCCATCCCCCCATCCCCCTTCCCCCTTCCCCCTTCCCCCGTCCCCCTCCCCACCACCTTCATCCATCCCACACAGGGCAACCAAAACCCAAACTGCCCTGCCCGTACTTCTCGGCCGCCGGACTCCTGCTGATAACAGGACCGCACTTCCCGACGTCCTTCAATCTCTACCACAATCTCGTCTTTTTCTGTATCCCTTATCCAAACCGCCTCCTACTGTGGTCGCACAAACCGAAAGCCGGTGTCCTGCTGCTTCAGCCGGCGCCGTTCGGTGCAGGCCTTTTTTCTCCCTCTCCTCTCTTCTCTCCTCTCCTCTCCTCTCCTCCCCTCTCCCCTCCTCCACTTTAGCATCGGTCAGGCGTTGGAATCTTTCAATTTGGAGTATCTATTTGGTCGCACTGGCATATACCACGGGCTGCATTTTGAGAACCGAAATGGGGATATAAAACCTCTCTGCCATTTCCACCGACTCGAAATCTCGACTCTGCAGTCGTCCGCGATTGCCAACAATCCATCACTAGCCTTCTTATCTCGAGGCTCCTCTATTCTCAAGGCTCATCCGTTCACAGTTGTGCGTACGCCATCCAGCCTCCATCCTCTATCCTCTATCCTCCTCAACTCCGAATCCAAATCCAAATTCCAAAAACCGCCAAGATGTTGATCAAGGGCGAAAAGTATGCCTGCGATGCATGCGTGAGAGGCCATCGGGTCAGCAATTGCCAGCACTCTGACCGGCCATTGCAACACATCAATAAAAAGGTACGCTTATCGTCCTCCCACGACAGATCTGTACTCATACGTCGCACCACAGGGTCGCCCAGTCTCCCAGTGCACTCATTGTCGAACACTTCGCAAGTCACGCTCCGCGCATGTACGCTGCGATTGTGGTGAGAAGGCGCATGCCAAGGGGGCTTGTGGACACGATACCGGTGCAGATAGTGAGCTTTCCATGATATACAAAGTTGAGACACGACGACCGCAGTTTCTGATCGTAGACATACAGATAGCTGCTGTTGCAGCCACACTGGCCGGTGTACCTGTGCTCTGAAGAAGGAACATTTGGATCCTGTCCCTGAAACAGATTCCGATAATCCGTCAATGTCCTCGGCCCCGAAAGCCGGGAAACCTAGACCCCGTGCTCTTACAGCACAATCTGACGGAGGTTTGACCGTTTTCACGAACGGTCACCACAAGCCGGTACACAAGCATAATAATATGGCCTCTAAATGCGGTTTGCCATACGTTGTCCCGAGGGCACACTCAATTCATGTTCCATCTCCCACTGGTCTCGCGAACAGATCTGTCGATAACCTCCCCTATACCAACACCATTGATGCGTTGCGTAGCGATTCACATATCAAGGATTCCATGTTCGGTGCACAGCAGGAGCAACGAATGGCTAAGTCTGAGCATGGGTCACCACTTGTGAGTCCACAACAAAACCAGTCAAATTTGGAATATTTGAACGGTCAGCTCCCACCCCTGGACTTGACAGTCATCCCCGATGACTTCAATTACCTGCTACCTGTGGATGGCCCCCCCGTATTCTCTGCCGGTCTCAGCTCAGGATCCATTGACTGGTCGCACTACGACGGGCTGGACTTTAATAGCGATAGCCTTGCCACGTCATCGTATAGCCAAGCTCCATCGTTCACTGGTTTCGATTTCGGCAGTATAGATCAACCTCAACCTGGTCTCGCATCGACATCGACATCTGGCGAAATTTCCGAAGTTGAAGACTATCTACCCTTGGCCGATACCACCAGTGGGACAAGACCATCTTTGCTCAAGAATCAATATGGCTCCGACCATGACAAATCCGACCTTGGAGACATTGATGGGTTCCGACTCAGCACAGCATCTTCGTACATTGGACTGCCCCAAGCTCAGCTGCTTGCGAGCAACAACTTTGATTCCCTCGACATGGATACTTTCTTGAACGGTGTCCAAACAACATCTGGTGCGTACGTGGACAACGGAATGTCAACGGCTGTTTACGTTGATGATGGCAAGACTGGTCCCTCTCCATCAACTTTCGATGACAGCACACACTTCCAGCTTCCCGAGGGAGAAAGTGACCCATTTTGGATTCAGAGTTTCTCACCTCTCGGCGTTCCCATCAACCAAGCACAAAGCGAAAATTTTGAAAACCCTCACTGGGCTCAATAACAACTGTGGAAAGGCAAAACTGGCCTCCGACGAAGAATCTTCTGTGATGTATCCGCCTACGACTCGATAAGTTTGTTCGTAATTGCATAGCATGGTTGTCTGAGTACCACCGCAATTTGGACAAAGTTCATAGATCCTCATTGTCACTTACATATTACCATAGAAGTGTATATAACGACAATACATAACGACAGTATTTGATTTTTTCCCGGCGAATTGTTCTGTCATTCGATTATTTTTCGGGCCGTGTAAACCTTTATAGTGTATCAAGGCATCTACTAACACGGCACAGACAATATCGTCTTCTCGTCTTGCCAGATCCACAGCATCTTCAACAGAGCATCCAGAACAGCTTAGTCGTGAACCACCCGATAACCAGAATAACCGTTGTTAGCATTCAATACCTTCATTACATATAGTATGTCATAATAAGGCCTCATGATTTTGTGGTTTCGGTTCTGCTCCTCTTGATCGTCAACGACAAGAATGTCTATTGAAGGGTCAGGCACTAGCGCCCCCATCTTTTTAACTGCCGGCCTTACTCTTCCCCCTCAAGATGTGCCGAAGCCTTCAACATGCCTGATCGCATGACATGCAGTGAGACCCCTCATTGCTAGGGTACTGGCCAGCCAGAAGCGAAAACTTTCCCCGAAGCCCATGGAAATCTTGGGATATCTGGCGAGATGGACGAAACCCATTACTTCAAGACTACGAATCGTGATCTAGATATGAGCTAGGCGAACGAAAAGAGAGGCTGTAGCGTAGCCATCTTTGACCCTGTACCAGATCTTGTCATCAGCGGTAGTGCAGAAAAAATTCTCCGAATTGGGACCCTCGTGCATCTCGACCTCGATTGCCCACCGGAAATCAAGAGGCCGATATTCATCATTAGGTTGACTGCTTGACGCAGAATCGACGCATGTTACCGGAAGCTGCAAAGCTTTATTCATCCGGCTGCTTGGGCAAGCGATTTGTATACAGCAGAATTACATACTGAAGCGGGCAGCGGAAATAAGCAGGTGTGAAGCAAGTAATGGCGTTATTGGGCTGATGCGCGGCCACTGTCGTGTTGGAGGAGGGGGTTTATGGCAGTGATGTGTTCTTCTTCGAAGGCAAGGAAGGAGTTGTGTCAAATCGAGGAAATCCAAACGTCCAGCCCGATCTAATGCAATCCTGTAAGGGCAGCCAAATAGACCCTGATGCTCCGATGCTGTCGGCCCTGGAAGTAACACATATGCATTTTCGTATGTTTTTGAATCCTCGGAAGGTCCGAATCTTCACGTTTCTTGACCCTTTATGCGCAACCTCATCTGCTCTTGGTCAATGCTCAAGTCGAAATTTCTTGATGTTCCTCTCCGGCGGAATCCTGGAGCCAGGGCCAAGTAAAAGTGTAGACAAGTACCTGCAGTAAAGTAGGAAACATAATGCGAGCGGCGCACAGCAGATGGTAATTCAGCACTGCCACTTCGCCGCTATGGCGCTGTGCTTCCAGCACCTACATATGCCCTTCTTTGTACATCCCATGATGACAAGAGAGGGAACCTGCGTACCGCTGGGTTGGAATGGCTGTTGGCTGTTGGCAATGGACTGTTGAACTGTGGAGTTGGAGTTGGAGTTGGAAATGAGGTTGGAAATGTGTAGAGTGGAAGTTCGATTTGGAAATGGGGTTGTGGATGCCCAGCCGAGGAGCTAGTCTAGTACTGGACCGCTTTTCTCTTAGCGCGTTTGCCAGGGTGAGGTCTCATCGGAGGGAAGCTTTTCCTCTCCCGAAAAACCATCGAAACATTAACCCGCGCCGCTCCTCTAAATACCTCTATTCAACCTTGCACTCTCACCCTCATCTTCAACCTCACCTTTGTCTGCACCCTGGATCACGCCTTTAGCGCGCTTTGTCGGCGGCCCCGGATCCAAGGTCGCGTAAATCTTCTCTTTGGTTAGGCAAGTAGGGAAATCCTTTGAGCCAGAGTTCGTGACACGCGAACCAACTGACTTCCTTCGACTTTGCGCCGACTGCTTTTTTTCATCCCAACCGGGAACAACAAGCTGCGCAGGACGCCAGACAAACATGCAGTCCTATCCCTCCCCAAATGCCGTTGCTGCGGATCAGGGCCCTTTCTTCTCCTCATCTTCGAACCAGCAACAACAGCAACACCAACAGTCCTCGCTCCCCACGCCCGATGACTTACAACTGACCGCGCAATTGTCGCGCAATCTTGCGCCGATGATGACCTCTGGTCCGGGTGGACACATGGCTGATGGTCAGGATGGGAGAAGTCAAGGTCAATCACACGCAAACCACCAGTATGAGCAGGACCAAGCTCATGCCGCCCACCTACATGCCGGCCATGGCTCTATGAACCAGATGGTAGCACAATATGATCCCCAGGATGGAACAATGGCACCGAGAAAACGAAGTAAAGTGTCGAGAGCGTGTGATGAGTGCCGGCGCAAGAAGGTCAAATGCGATGCGACAGGCGAGCCAGGAGACGATCAGTGTTCCAACTGCAAGCGGGTTGGCAATAATTGTCAGTTCAGCAGGGTACCTATGAAGAGAGGACCCAGCAAAGGGTATGTCCAAGAATGGCTGTCCAAAGCCCTGCCATGTGCTATGGTCCATTACAAGCTAACCGTAAACCGTAGGTACATCAAAGAGCTAGCAGACCGCATCGTCACTCTCGAAGGAGTAGTACAAGGCAGCGATGTGGCACCACAGTACTTACCACAACATGATAACCAGCCGCGGATATCTGAAGAGTACTCCCCTCCAACTGAAAACTCTAGGAAGCGGCAGTATTCAGCTGTCTCTGGCAGCGAGCAATATGGTTCCCCTCTTGTCGCTCAAAGACAACTACCTACATGGACTCAATCAGAGCCTCAGAGACACGTGCCACATCCTGGTCCTTCTTTTTCACCCTCTCAAACAGCTTCGGGCGAACACCATATATTCAGAGAACCCAACTACTCTCCTAATGGTCTTCACCCTAACCCTCAGTGGAGAATCGCCCCGGAGCCTGCACACCGATCAAACAATGCATTTGAGGCTGCTGCGCAAGAATCAAATCATCCAGACCATGTGTTGGATTGGGATGAATCAATTGTGGATGGGTGTGTGTTTTGAATATTTGTTAACGAAATTGGCTAATACATTCTAGGTACTTCAAGATGGTGCACTCTACTTTCCCAATTCTTTCAACCTCCAAGACTCGAGTTTTGAGCCGACTGATTGCTTGCCCCCAGACCTTACGAGAAGCTTTCTATGAAGCCCTTCATGCTGCAGTTCGTTCGTATCCTTCACCAAATCAGCATCGCGACGAGCAAGCAAGTAGCCCAAAAGCAGCTCAGCTCATCGCCCTGTCATCTCAAATCGATTTTGGATCGGCTCGATCGTTTCCGCTGAACATCATCTATTTACAAACCATGTTGCTCATGGCAGTTGAGGCCGGAAATCGAAGTTCAACAATTTCAGGTAGTAAAGGAGCTCTATCTCAGTCGGTCTGGCTTGGTAGCGCCGTTGGGCTAGCTTATTTGATGAAGCTGCATCTGCACAAAAAACGCGACATGAAAACCGAGAACGACCCTGACGCAGATGATGAGCTTGGCAGAAGATTATGGTGGAGTTTGGTCATTATGGATAGGTGGCATGCTTCGAGCACGTCCAGTCCAGTATTGATCCCCGACAGCAGCGTGGTTGTGTATCCAGAGGATCAGGCGCTGTTGGGAGACCGCATTTACCATCTAGCCCGTAAGTGTTGTACTTTTTGACTTGACAAAATGCTGATTTCTGGTGTCCAGGCCTATCAATCATCTTAGGTCACATATCTGCTGTCATGCTCGTCCCTACCGATCTCCCTCTGTTCAGTGTCGCGTCTGGACCAATCTACGGCACCCTTCTCAGAGGCGAGCTTGAGCGCTTTCGGGAGACGCTGCCTGCATCCTTCTTCCCGCCTTCTAACGCACCAGAGATTCATATCTGCTATTGGCATCTACGAATCCTGGTGGATCTCACACTTCCCGTCGTCGAGCCATCCGACCTCCTCGTCAGCGCCTCGAACATCGTCTCGCAGCTCATGAACAACCCAGGCCTCATCGCACCTCTGACTTACCATTCAACAACCCTAGCAGCATTGACACTGCTCGATCTCACAGAATACGAGGCCACCCGCGAGGAAGCGGAGCATGGTCTGCAAGCTCTGCTCGAAAGCCGTATCGCGCCCTCAGCAACAGATGCTGCAGTCGGGGATCTTATCGCCAACCGAAAGCAGCAGGCAGCCAATCTCGCTTCCACGGAGAGTAAACACGCAGCTGTCGCGAGCCAGAGTCTGCAGCGCCTCGCCGATCTGGCTACGGCGACCGAGGAGGGCAGGGATGTAGCGGTCAGCAACGAGAGGCAGCAGGGAGAGAGAGCCAGTGCTTCTGGTCCTGCAAGCGCGCGTTTCCAGAACTTTGCGCGGCTGAGAGAGGTCGTCAAGAACGGATACCTGAGCGTGCTCGGTGGTGAAGCGGCCCGGTAAACCCTTTTGTCGGCCAACCGTGGCGCATGCGATGATTTGTCTAAACGTTTAGACGCTTGCGGCATAATTTTTTACGTTGAGGGTGAGAGCCTGCGCTCACATCTGAGATAGGATGAGAGACGAAGTGTGATTGTTATTGTGATTGTATACCCCTGTATGTCTTTGTATGAGTTTCACGTCTTTCTCGTCATCATTTTCCTGGCGTGGTTTTAAAAAAAAGGAATCCTTGGGGCACTCGGGAGCATTTGAAAAATAGAACGGGAAAAGGGGCATCCATGAGCTCGTTCTCTACGGGCTCTCCGCACGCAGACCTGGTGTGTTAGCCGGGGGGTCGGATGGCATGGCATGGGATGGGATAGGTGTTTTCGGGGGCACTCGCCCACGCATGCACGCATGGGTATGCATGCGAGCAGGCAAGAAAGGTACGGCGTGGAGGAAATACAAAAGGATAATCAGGAGTTGGTCTTTCCCTTCTTTTTTTTTATATATATATGTAAGATTACAGGATCCTGGAAACGTTGTTCACCGTCTTCATCTTCGTCATGGACAGAGAAACAACCAACAACAAGGTCAATGATACGTTACGTTGAAGGAGCAAAGATGACCCACCTCTCCTTTTACGACAGTCTTTTGCAAAAAGTCTTGGTCCCATGCCATGGTCTGTGGTGGTTTCACTTTCCTTCGTGTAGATACTGCTCCTTGCTGTGTTTGCTGTTTGCTGTTTGCGAGCATACTATCACGGGTCTGGATCTCGCTCTCTCTCTCCAATCTCTCTCCAGTCTATAATCTCTCCTCCGTATGAGCTCTCTTCAGCAGCGAGAAGTCTAGGCAGGTTCTATCTATCTTTCTTTCCATCTCTATTATTACATATATATATATATATATATATATATACGTATATATATATATATCTCTCTCTCTCTTCGGCGTTTGGCAAGTCATAATCTTTTCTTCATTCGGGTGGGGAGTTGCTTGGAATATCCTGCGTATATACATACATCTTTCTTCTCTCAGCGGACCACGTCATCTTAGGTGATATGTAGCTTTCTTATGTGTGTATATACTTAGGTGGTTTATATACCTCGTATAAAAGCAGGACTTACTCGCCCGGGGTTGGGTTCGCGAGCGCAGCACTCACGCACTCACGCACTCACTCACTCACGCCTTGCTCGCGTGCGACTCCCGGGTCAGAGTATAACCGTAATGCCAGCCTTCTCTCCCCATATCTTCTCTGACTTTGTAGTTTGCCTCTGCTTCTTCCACTGCAAGTCACCAGATCAGCACTGCACTGCACGCCACATCACATCACATCACATCGTCTACGTCTAACCCCGACCAGGATACCTGAGATGCTGCAGAGGAGAAAGGAAAATGTCAGTAACCTACGAATCTCCATGTCAAGTTCGACAACACTACACCCTTCCTTCCACCCCAGCCGTCCCAAGGCCCCTAAGAATGGCACCGCGACCTGGCTGCCTCCCGCCCAGCTGCCCCTCTCTTCATCCCCTCTCGGTCCACCTGCATTGGCCAGCACAACCGCGCACGTATTCTCGAACGCTCGTGCCGTCATCATACTGCAGCAGATAGAACTCCGAGTCAGTAAACGCACATCTCGTCTCATACACCTTGATCGTCTCATAGATATATATATATATGAGACCGGATACTGAGAGTTATTGGGAAATAAGATCACGAGTGTACGATCGCTGTACCTACCTATCCAGAAACAGCTCCTCGGCCATCGGATTCCTCGCGAGGCCGGCAGGGCTGCAGTCCCCGAGCGTCCAGAAGGTCGGCACGACGATGATCTTTGCGCCGCCGGCGATCAGGCCGCGGAAGGCTTCGGGGAAGGCCAGGTCCCAGCAGATGAGCATGCCGACCTTCCCGAGCGGCGTGTCGAACGCTACGTCTTTCATTTCAATCCAAGTCAGCGTGGATTCTGCAGGGTCTCGGTCGGGAGCGCGGAGCGTGGTTGAAGATTTCTTGGGCTCTGGGTGAGGGTTTTGGTGTTGGAATGATGAGATGATAGGGGGAGAGGGAGGCATAGAATGCGTATCTGGTACGCACGGGGCTCATGGGTTGAGCTGGACAGGTGCGGACGTTCCGGGTGCCAGAGGTTCTTCTTCTGGTAGCTGCCTAGGATGCTTCCGTCGCTGCTGATGAAGTAGGCGATGTTCAGTAGGTCGTCGCCGTGTTTCTCGACGATGGTGCCGGGGACGATGCAGATGTTCAGCTCCTTCGCTAAAGCGCAGTAGGAGTCGAGATACTTCTGGTACTGGGCACAAAGGGGCACGAAGCCGGGGTCGTCGGGCACCCAGGAGGTTAGGCTGTGAGGAGTCAGTGTTGTTTGTTGAGGAGAGGAGAGGCATGATGGAATTACTGGTACTCAGGGAGGACGGCAAGCTGGATGGACTGTCTCGCTGCGTCGCGGATATACTTGACGGCTGCCGCGTGGTTGCCTTCGATGTCGAGGGGCTGAGTGAGTGCGGTGATTATAAGTAAGTGCTAGCTAGGGAAGCAGCATACCACTTGACAAAAGCCAACGGCATGAAAAGACCAAAAGCAAATCAAAGGTAGAGACGAAGCTCAATATACCTTAGGATGCAGCTGCACGACCGCAATCTTGTACACCGGCGCCATGATTTACCACAGGAAAGGTAGTAGTTGGTAAATTCAATGGCAAGCCAAACTCAACCAAGCCAAAATGATCAAGGTATGTAAGTGACAACAAGGAAGGAAAAGGGAACTGTGGTCGCGTTGCCTTTGCAGACAGAGTATTGGGGAAAGGAGAAGGTGGTCGGTCGTACTTGAGCCCCATATAAATATATACAAAGGAGGGGATACGAAGGAGGGGCTACCTACTACAATTGTAAGAGAAGTGGCGACTCATTATGTATTCACGGTATCGGCGGGGCACCCATCAATTCAACCAGCAAGGACCCAGGTGCATTGGTCTAGCGGTATGATTCTCGCTTAGGGTTCACCCTAAACATGTATGCGAGAGGTGTAAGTTCAACTCACCACTCGGTATGCTATACAAAAGCAGTACTAACAAAATTTCAGCCCCGGTTCAATCCCGGGATGCGCCCAACCTGTTACGGCTTTTTTTTTTTTTTTTTTTTTTTTTTTTTTCTTTCTTTCTCATTTTTATCCTAGTACTTTTTGGCTTTATTTTATACAAAAAAAATGAGATCTTCCCCTTGATCGGGTCTTGTAGGAATATGGATGCAATCGTCGGACTCGCTTAGGTGGGCCTCCTTCCATCCTTCAGCCTCAAAAGGGAGCCGACGATGATTATTCTTTCACGCAAGGGAGGCAAGGCACGCCCAAAATACCGGCGTGGTCAACTGAAGCATCATCGGCTTCAAGTAGGTATATCATTATGACATACCCTATGAAAACAAGATACCAAATTTCGTTGCAAAGCTCTGTCCCGACTCTCATCCATGATTAATTGACTGTAGACTCATCACTCACGCCAGCTATACAATTCGCCAAAGCGCCACAGCATCGTCACCCATGCGTCTCAAATGTATGCGCCTCGAGCCCATCCGTTACCAACGCCGGTGCCGAACCACAAACGCCCGCTCTGGTGATCATACCACCAACACATCTTTCACAAAAACAATAGTGCGTCCTAGATGCAGGTATCTACACAATTCGGTATCCAGATCATCCTAACTTGCTCCGTTCAACGTGCATCGTCTCCCACAAATCTGAGATCCAACGATCACGGGCATGCAGAGGTTGCTACAGGCTCCCGTCCAGCAGTCTCCCCTTTCTCTGCCGTGTCCTCTAATCCCGAGATGGCTGCCGCGGCGGGGAAATAGCTGTCATTTATGGATCTCGGCACATCTAGTCGTTCGTCATGAATGAGAGGTCGTTTCGTATCAGTTGGTGTCATAGAACCGCCAGACTCGCTCGAATCGTGACTAGAGCTTTTATCACGATTGTCGTCCAACCTCTGCGATGGCCTCTCTTCGCTTGGTGTCGTGGCCGCTGAGAGAACCGATGGCTGTGACCGGTGGAACCACCCGCCTCGCTCCCATTCACCTGGCTTGTAAAGACACGAGTTCCGCTTCTCGTTATCTACTATACCTAGCAAAAGTATGTTGAGTCGTTTGAAGTCAATCGGCTTGAGGATCCACCCATCGAAACCAGCGTTGATGTAAGTCTGACGCTCGCGCTCGAGAAGCGATGCAGATACAGCAAATATGGGTACTCTGCCGTTACCAGCTGCTCGAGGAGAGAGATCACTCTTCAGGTGTGACTTCTCATACGACCTAATCATCTTCGTAGATGTAAGTCCGTCAACAATTGGCATCTGAAGAAAAGTCAGTACAAATTTTCAAAACACTCAGCACTCCCAAATGTTGTGCACTCACTTGCATATCCATGAGCACCACATCGAAGAATGCCGCCTTCTCCCCATACGCACTGGCGCAATCTTCTCCATTGACTGTGTGGTGCACTTTATGGCCGCTTTTATCCAGCCTTTTCATCATGATTCGACTGTTGACGGGATCATCCTCCGCGACCAAGACCTGCAGATGTTCCGCATCAAGGGGTTTCGGTTTCTCGATTGCCTTCCGGTTTTGCTGTTCCGGAAGTTCAAAAAGAACCCTAGATGGTGTACTGAGAGTTTGTATTGGAGTGTCAAACTCATCTGGCATCCTGACCGCTTTCATCAGTGTTTTGTTATCAGTCACGTATTCAGACCCTGCTGGTCCCTCCAACGGCCTACGAAGATGCTCTGGTGCCCCAAAAGATCTTGATCTTGTCATCTTTCCTGGATTTGATGATGTTGTGCGGGCTGAGTTAGAACCCAGGCTAGGTACACTCTTCCGACTATGGCGACTCTCTCTGCTATTGGTCCGCTGCAGAGTTGTCTCTTCAGGTTCAGCCTCACCAACTGCTAACGGTCCTGAGATAGCATCAATGAGCCTGTCGACATCACTCTTCTTACTTGCGCTACTCTTGGTGCTGGAGCCGCTTCGGAAACTTTGAATACTACCCATCTCCTCGACACTTTGCCTGCGGTTGGTACTGTTCAGCTTCAAGGAGCTATTCTTTTCTATAAGCGTGAGTTCCGGTATCTCATCAGATAGTGGTGGGGTGGATAGTGGTAGTGGTGTTGGAGGCTTTGAAGGTGGTGCCTGCTCCCTGGACTCGTCGGTTTTGCTGGCGCCAACGGTGAACGGCAATTGCATAACAAATCGCGAACCTTTGCCTTCCTCTGATTTCAACCGGAGCTGGCCGTTCATATTTCGGATGGTCCTAGCCACCATTGCTAAGCCAAGACCTAGAGTTCGATGTTCTTTTCCTTGCTTGAAGACTTGGCGAGACTTGTTGGGCTCCTCAAATGACTCCTCGAAATCGCCTTCGGTAGACACTTGCTCGAGGTCCCTAAACAACGAATCCAGTACCTCGTTGGACATCCCGACTCCAGAATCTTGTATAATGATCTCAACCGTCGCACAGTCATTTTGTAGGCTTTCTAGCCACATTTCGATATGAATCCACCCGGTCTTCGTGTTCTGGACAGCATTTGCTGTAACATTCGCGATGACCTGTCTCACACGACGTTGATCGCCGTGGACGAATTGGGGGACCCCGGGATGCTCAGTGACTTCGTATACGAGACCTTTTCTCTTCGCATCCCCTCTGAATGAGTCAGTGGCCTCCTTAACCGTAGCTGAGAGGTCAAAAAGCTCGTCCTTGATGAGAGCTTGTCCTTCCTCTGTGTTTGTCAGATCAAGGAGGTCATTGATGACATAAATTAATGATTTTGAAGCTGAGTGAGATTTCGACAGGTTTTCTCTCGTTTCTTGATCGAGAGCGCCCTCAAGAGCTATCTCCAGATAGTTGATGATGGCGTTGAGAGGGGTTCTGACTTCGTGGGCTGAATTTGAAAGGAGAAGCTTCGTGAATTGGCTGCTTTGTAGTGCCGCTTCCTTCTGACGCCAGACCTCGATGAATTTTCCGTAAACTAGGCACAATACTGCTGCTGTCTCAACTTGCTCTTCTGTCCAATCGCGACATTTCCCGACCACCGTCTCGCTCCAGGTCTTGAAACTCTTCCTGGGCTCGAGATAGCCTTCTGTCCCTTCTTTAACAAACTTCTCATATGGATTACCAGCCCACTTAATTTCCTTTGTTTGCCCTCGGCGAAAGAAGACAATAAAATCTTTCCCTCCCACACTCAGAGGTACAAGTAAAAGGCCAGCAATTAGATTGAAGCCTGGCCGGTACTGCAGATCAGGGAAGTCGACTTTGATATCTTGTGATGTAATCACGGAGGTAATTTGTCGAAGCCGAAGATATTCCAACATCGCTAGTGCTTCCTGGGACTGTTCAATCTTGCCCATTATCTTAGTTTCACCTCGAATGGAGAGCAGTCCGAAGTCGGCATCGAAGAGCTTCAGCAGATCGTCTGATGACGCAATAATGTAACCAGACGGATTGGCCTCAGTTGGTACGGTATTGATGAGCTTCCGAGCTTGAAGCCGGGAGGCATAAGACAATCTCTCGATGTTTCTTGATGCTGTATCTCCTACCAGTCGACACATCTTCCGTATCGGGAAAGAAACCCGCATGCCTTTGCTCCCATAGGTATGGCATGCGATCAGACCCCATAGTTCGTTGAAGGCATTGATGGATATACTCATGCTCGAGCGCACAGCCATGTTAGCAAGGTATTTGATATGGATTGGAGACATTCTAGGGCACGGAGAGTCAGCAATTTCTTCATCAAAATGGTATCGAGGGAGGGAGGGAGGAGAGACGTCTCGACTCTCTCGGGTCGACCAGGAGTCGGATATATGAGGCTCTTCCTTCCTTTACATACGCTCGCAAATAGCTAAAAGATAGATCGAGAGGGTCTTCGAGATCTTCCACATTTCTACAGACAAGACGAGCTGTTTCCAAATCTCGATCGTAGAGAAGTCGCACTTTGTTGATTTTATACATATCACGAGCCTGCTTTGGAATATCCGACGCTGCATGATGTCAGTGTCAAACTTCACCAAAGCAACAAGGAAAATTGAAGAGCACGAGAATTTATCGGGAGGGGGGGGGGAGGCTCGATGGGAGAAGGTTACCGGGAAAATGCAAGCCTTTGTAGAGGTCCTTGGTCGCTCGCGGATCCACCAGCTCAGTAACCACGCGACCATTAAATCCGTGGTCGAATTGATAAACCATGACTCGGTGAAAGCCAGTCAATTCTTTTACCACCCCAACTAGGATTTTCAAGAAGATTTCAAGGTTCGGTGCAGCTGCCAGTTGTTCCTGGACTTGGGACATGATATTGAAGACTTCCATGGCCGCGGCCTCCCCTTTTCGTTTTCTTGCACTACGCAATACTCGCAAAGGCTTGCTCGATATGTGGGTACTCTCGTCGAACTCTTCCTGGGTCGGATTACTGTTTAGCGTATCCTCGGGTGGCTCCGGAGTATCGTGGTTTGGAGGAACAAGCGGATAAACTTGATCATCGTCAAGTTCAAACTCGCAGATTATCAAGTCTGGATTCGCTTGATTGATGTGCATTGCACACCACAGCTTCTGACTCCTCCTAGCTCCCGGTGCTCTGATGGAAATAGTGAAGACTTCCGGTCCATTAGTAGCAGGGTCTGCCTCTTCGTCCCGGATGAAATCTATGTGGTCCAAGACATTGTCGCACTGCTCCTCACTCAGGATATCGGTGAAGCTGTTCAGCCTGAACAAGTCCTGGGGCGAATACCCAATGATTCGCCGGGAATTCTCGCTAACAATTCGGACCAACAGCTCTCCTTCCTCACGTTCTTCCAACGCAACGAGCAGTCCAAAGCTTTGGATTGCCCCCGGAATATGTATGCTATGAACTCATGTTAGCAGCGCCTGGCACATGTCGGCGAGCAGTGTTACACACGGTTCATCTTCGCAACGTTGCAATGTTTCCCCATCACGGCCTGTGATAACAGCGTGACCTTCTGCAGTCACTATATGCTTAAATCTAGCAGTGACCAATCCTGGCATCGAGTCCTCTTCGATATCAGTGCCAAACGAAACCGACTTTCGACTCCCAGTGTCCGATTTGCCGTTAGACTTGTCCGACGTGGCGTCACTGAACAAGTGCATTCGAGATACCTCTGCACGTTTATCGATATCGCTGTGCATGGTAGAGACGGAAGATTTTCGTTTATCTCTAGGTTGCACCGATGCCGAGCGGGAACCTTGACTGGTCTTTCGACGTCCCCAGTACGAACCTTGGGTGGAGTCACTCCCTGTAGCGCTGGTAGGGAAGTAATCCGGGTGATCAATAGAATTTCGGCTTTGAAATATGTTTGGTATTTGCGTCGGATCTACGCTGATGGCACTTCTGATAGGGAACACTCGATCGCTTGTAGAGCCCTTACTGACAAGTTGATGGTCCGAACAGGCACTCCAAGAGGAAGTAGCACCATCTTGTACCATAGGAAGTACGAAACCATTGTGCACGTCTGATGCTGCCAATGGAGGTTTTTGTTTTTGAGAGCCATTCTCTAGTGACGGCTGTGACAGTGGAGACGTCGGAGGGGAAGAGAAATTGACGGCAACGGGTGACGCGGACCGTCTCGATGTTTCCTTGCCACCAGCCATATCCTCACCATC
This sequence comes from Drepanopeziza brunnea f. sp. 'multigermtubi', assembly GCF_022702325.1. Lineage (NCBI taxonomy): Eukaryota > Fungi > Ascomycota > Leotiomycetes > Helotiales > Drepanopezizaceae > Drepanopeziza > Drepanopeziza brunnea. The sequence continues at coordinate 1,386,097 of NW_027094065.1, forward strand.
CCGCATTCTGAGCAGCTCAAAGTCGCCGTCTCTATCGCGGTACCAAAGGGGTGGCGTCGAGTGCCTCGAATAATCGTCTTCGGCCTGCGGCACTGTAGTGCATGTGTTGACGATACAACTATCCCCGAGTATGCTTGGATTTCATGTAGGTGGTTTCGTTTCTCTCGACCGAGAAGGGAGGGGAAATTTGAGGCGCGATGGTCCGTCGACATGCGGGCTCAGCCGTTGATCTATCTAGCTCTAGATCTAGATCTAGATCAATCCGAGAGACAAGGCTACGGCGGGAAGGGGGGGGGGGGGGGGCAGAGGGAAGATGCGACCGCAAGCCGGCGTCGACTGGGTATCTCGTCGAAGCAGAGATGCTGGCTGGCGGCTTGTTTGCGTAGTGGCGATGAAGGAGGGAGAATGGGAGATCGAGGCTCGAGGGTTGAGGGTCGAGAGGGTGGAGGTCGGGCGAGAAGCAAAGGACAGCCACTAGAGCTCTTCCCACTTAGACCGGCCCTAGTTGGTGACCGGCAAATATCCAGTTGGTTTAATCTGCTCGGAAGGAAGGTCGGCCTGGCTACGGGAAGTAGTCACCGTAGTGGCAGCAGTACCGGTAGTAGTGTAGTATAGTAGCAACAGCTAGATCATGAAGGATAACTTCCAAAGGAGAAGAGCAGCTTCGAGGATTGATTGTATGGGTTGGGGGGGGGGATAGTCCACCCTCTCCCCTCTCTCTCTAGATCTGGCCGCCCGGCTGGGATGTGATAGTTGTAATGGAATGAAGGTTGATATGTTTAATCAACCGTCTTCTCTCTCCAAAGAAAGATAGCAAGAATGATAGCCAGAAAGCAAGAAACAAACAAGCAAACAAACAAACAAACAAATAGAGAAGTTTTGCCACCCTTTACTTAGGTAGGTAGTTAATCCTTACATTCTTCCATCATCGTGCCAAGGTGGGTCGGGTTGATCTGCAACCGGGGGCTCCACTCACTCGCCTTGAACTGTGCCGGCCTGAGGCACACTCTATATATACCGGTACAGTACTAAGTTCTTCGTGGGTACTACGGTACATAAGGTATACTTAGGTACTCTACCGATACCGCACTCACTGATGGCCAAAGAAACATCACATGTACTCCAGCACCGGTACTTACTGCCCTCCGTACTGACTGACTTGAAACCGACTCGCCCCATCTTCGACAGCGTGCAGAAACATAGAACCCTCCGCTTTTACTGGGCTTGGGAGTCGGGGTCTTACCAAGTACTACTACTACGTACTTCTCTTACTACTTACTTACAGAGAACAGTACCAAACTCTAAGGTCTGAAGTTCAGAGTCTAAAGTCTAAAGGCTAAAGCTCAATGGTCCAAGTCTAAAGTCTAATACAGTACAGTACCGGTACTTAAGTAAAGCTGGCCCCCCCTCCCGGCCCGGTTCGCCACTCGCTTGGAAATATGGTACCGATGCAGTGAGAAGAGAGACTCAGAGAGAGAGAGAAGACCCCTAGATCTGCTGCGCTCTGACATCACCAGCATGCGCCGCTTCCGGTTTCATACTGTACAGTCCAGCACGACAGCCCACCTGTCCGGGCGGAGTACCGTAGTGCGTCAACATCCCCAAAGATGGGGCTTGTGGCTTTGCTTCCCTGTCGCAGATCTATCCTTATCGCTTGAGCACCCGGGAATCGGGAGGTGGCAAAATCACGTGTATGCATTCAGTATCTACGGTATCTGCTCGCTTTCGTATTCGAGTTCGGCTGACTGTTCTGGTATTTTATGCTCTCTCCATGTAAGATCAAGTAACGAGGTGAGCGAGGTGGTATATACTAGGTATTCGCTTCATCGCGGAGTGGAAACACCGTTCGAAACCCGACAGAAAATCATGACCGACCCGACCGAATGACTTACCAAACGAAGGTACCAAGCCACCCTCCGGCAAGCTGATATACCTGATCGATTGACATCTTTAGAATCTGCATTGTTCCTTTGGACACTAGCCATTCAGTGCGTTTATGATGATCGTCTCAAGAGAGTCTTTGTTATTACATAAAGGGGTCGTAAGCGAGGGCCTGCCAAAGGGCCAGTTGCTCGCTCCCGTCTGGCCTACCCATACCTCTTCAACATGCCTCTTTTTCAAGATTAATCTTACAATCTCGCAGTGGCAGCAGGATCGGACTCCAAAGTTGTCAAGGTAAGGAGTATATCCATACATGATATCCTGAGGCCTTGAGAGCTACCACGTTTTCATTACCGAGCAGCTGGTGGAATCAGAGGGCACGCAGTTAAACAATCTATTGGTACTTTGGTTCTGCACTAAAAACGGTTTCCGAGTTACTCCTTCTGCCCTGCTGCAACTGTCCCTTTCCGGTTCCTCAGCCATGCCGATATTGTGGCTCAATGACGGTCAGAATCCAAGTGGATTACTTTCTCGCAACAATTTCCGAATAGCTTCCCCGCCAGCAGGCCAGGGTGCTTCGCAGAACCATGTCACCAACGTCCCAGGATTCATGGAGACATACGGAGGTAAGAAACAACCTGGGAAAAAAACTTCACGGCACGGAGTACAAACCAAATCAAGAGACACGGCTAACGTCACCAGAACATGGATTGCACAGTTACGGCACATGATCTCCGAACCCATCACCAACCAGCCTTCCAGCATCCCCGGAACTGCATACCTTCACCGGCGATAGCTCGTCGGAAGAGTCATTCCGTCCAGAGTTGCATTTCCCGAGGCAAGAGCCCAACACGGGCCCATCAACATCTTCATACCCGTCGTGGGCATCACAGAGGAGAGCAATTCCTAGCCAGCATGGAGACTTCCTGTCGACCTCTGCAAGAAAACCTACAACGCCAATGTTCGCGGCATATCTCTGACCATCAAGCACTTTCTGCTCTCGGCGGAAGAATTCCAAGTCCCAAACAATGGGCCGGAGATTAACAATTTGTCTCTCGTGGTCACGGGATCCGGATGCACGGAGTTTGGGCAAGCAGGACATGCTGAATATGCATCTGGCAAGGCAATGTTGCAGTAAGATCTAGCGAAGACGGTGAAGAATGAGATTACGAGGTTGCACAGCAAAGCGCGGATTAATGCCGTGGCACCAGGATGGGTCAACACCCCCCTACTCGAAAGACGTCTCGATGACTTAAAAGAACTGTATACAGAAGCTCGAGCGACAATTCCCTTGCGCGGAATGGCGCAGCCGAAGGGTGTGGCGAGAGCCATGGAATTCCTGTCAAGCCACAAAGCAGCATGCCATATCTCAGGAGAAAGTCTATCTGTTGATGGCGGCATGGAAGTAAGGGTGGTACCGACGACGGAACGAAGGCGTCCCCCGAGTCTACCGTCCTCCCTACAGAAAGCCCAATCCCGTTATTCCAGAACCTCTCGTCTTCGCCTCTCTCGCACCACCAGACGCAAGATCCAAATCATTCATGCTCAGCATCGACTTCGACGCCGTCAGTGGACTTTTAGGCACGGGAGCCAGCCCCCAAAACAACATCGCCGGCGATTCATTCGGTTTCTTCGCGTGTCAACCTCGAATCGATCACCAGAATAAGCGAGCTCTGAACATCCTCAGTACGCTTGCTGATACACAGTAACAAGCTGGCTAAGTCCGCGTCTCGCGCCTCCTCAAGCTCTTCAAGGATCACGGCATCGCTTCAAGCATAACCTAGTTCACTCCATGGAGAGCATCCCCTCCGAGACGCAGCAAATCCTCAACAGCGGCGCCGAGATAGCGTGTTTACACGGGTACACTCACGAAGGAGGAGCCCAAATGTCCGAAAGAGCAGGAGCGGGAAGTGATCGAGAAGTGTGTGCACCTCAACACGGCGCTGACAAGCCAGAAACCGCGAGGGTGGCGAGCGCCGCTGTCCCGGATCCCGGAAGCACACTACCGTGAAGGTTCTCGAGGAGTCTGGGTTCCTGTACGGTAAGATTTCCCTCCCACCACGCGGCGGATCGTCTCGAGAAGGTACACGGAGAGGAAAAGGCCCAGCGGCTGGTGCAGACTCCCTCGTCAACGCACCGCGACTACGAGCCGGATTTCCTGCCCGAAGCAGCACCCATTCAAACCCATCGACTACCCGCCCCGCCTCCCAGCGACGACGACGTGGACGAAGCCGCTTCCGCTATCATCGATGTCAATGGAGGAGACGCTCGTTGAGATGCTATGCAGCTGGTATGTGGAAGACAGAGCGCCCCCACAGTCCTCCTTCCCTTCCATGCAACTCACGTCCAGAAGTCATCAGTCCAAGACCGACATTCAAGTGTTTACATTATTTCTTACTAGCACACACACCCAGTGACACCAATGCAGTTCCTCCCGGCGACCTCTAATCCACACGGCTACGTTGGAGCTAGCATCATCCGTAAAATGTGGAAGGCGCGCTTCGATTACCTCTACAACGAGTACGACGAGCGCCGAATATAAGGGAAAGGAAACTTCCTGTCCCCGCTGGTGTTGCATCCCGATCCAAGTGGCATGGCGCATGTAATTGGGATGATCGACAGTATGTTTTAGATGGTTGTGGACTAAAAGGACTAAAGGGGACGAGGTAAAGTCTTGTACGTATGAAACGACGGCGAGGGGATGCAAGGAGAGGCAGAAGGTGTGACTTCGGCGACTGTAAATTGGATATAGCAGTGGCTGTGCTCCTGTGGAACTGTGTTGGTAGCTACTGCAATGTCCATTGCGCAGACTAAACTCGAAAGCCAGATCCCCAAGCCGTGTCTCGAGATATCACCGTCCGTATCCCTCTGGGTATCAAAACATCATACTTAACCGTAACCGTAAACGAACGCCGGGTCCAAAAAGCTATATGCCCAACGCCAAAGAGACCACTTGGTCTGACGAATTCAAGTCGTCATGACCCAGATGTGCTAGGTTCAGGCTCCTTTGCCCAGATATAATTTGTCCATTCGTCTTTAGGCCTTTTCATCCATCCCTGTGCATGCTTCCGATCCATGGCTTCTTGTAGATCCTGAGCATACAAAAATATCTCCTCCACACTCCTCTGCAGTGTTTGTGCCGCCTTCACGTAGCGGTCCTCTCCTACAGAAAGTCAGCATGGATGCAGCTAAAGCCTAAATCTGCATACCTCTCTCCTTCCTCATGCACTCGATGAAGATCTGTCTTTCTTCATCAGATAGTGGTCTGGACTTATCATTCATGTTGTTCCTCCCAAAAACACGGACTCGGTCATAAGCATCGTCATGACCATTTAAAAAGTGGTCAAACTGTTCCTCTGCAGCCAGATCTTCGGCAAAGGGGTCATTTTGGCTGTCGTTGTCCTGGGCTCCCCCGAAATATTCTTCGCTCGGCGGCTCATCGCTTCTGTAGGCACGATACATGGACTGAGTATTCTGGGTACCGTTCGCAGTCTTTGCAGCAATAATTTTGCTCAATATCTGTCCCCATCGTGGCTCTTCGAGGCGTTTATTGAATGCCTCTCTCTGTAATCGATTCGTCTCAACAATACGTGCATGAAGATCAGCTTGACGTCGCTTCTCTCTCTCTTCATCTATTTGCCGCTGTCGATGCTGTCGCTGCTCCCGCTTTTTAGCGGCTTCGATGCGACCCCTTTCATCTAGCTCGGCTGATAAAATTTTTCGTATCAAACGAACATTGGGCAGGAAATGGCGAGTAGGCTGCGTTATTTGATAAGAATCGGCCATCGAATTGCCTGGGGCTCTAGGCTGATGTTCTTTTGGCTGCAGAATTGCAGCTGTCGCAAGTTGCTCGAGGCAAGTGACTAGGTCTAGGAGTTGTTGGAGTGCAGGCGTCTCAATAGAAGGCACTGCAGGATGAACATCGACAGCCATTTGGATTACATCCACGAGTGGTGGGAAAATATTGAAGTAAAGATCTCGAAGCATCTTTTTCGACCTTGCTTCCTCGTCATATTCGATGCCGATGCTCGGATTTCCCAATCTTTTTTTCAAGATCGACTCAGTCTCGAGCTTGATTTCACGTATGAGAGATGCGACCAGGTTTATACATTCTGTAGGCTCTTGCTTGTTCTTGTTGTTTCGCAATATACCGTACGCCGATACCAGTTTGTTGATGGATTTAATCATCTTCTTCCCGTTGGTAGTCATCATTTTCTCTGTTTGTCTCAAATGGAACTTGCGCGTCTTAGTATCTTGACGGTGTCCAACTCTTCGGGCAATACGGGCTACTGATTCTAGTAAGGTGTTGTTAAAGAGCACCTCGGTTAAATCGTCTTCGGTCTCATCCTCCCCGGCCCCATTCTCCTCGACCCAATCTTCCTCGGCTTCGGATTCAGTAGCCTCCTTATCCAGAGCTTCACCTTCTGGTTGATTTGGTGATATCGCTTCGAGGTTTTGCTGAGCATGGTTCGAGTCAACAACGATGTTTTGTCCAGTGACTTTGATAGGACTTGGGTTCATGAGGATTTGGCTGTAGCCCTGATCGTCATCTTCATCTTCGTCCACAGCTGGTGTCTCGGGAGCGGATCCTCGTGCCTCATCTGCGGGGAATACTTTCTCAACTTCTCCTCGGGTCTCTTCTTCATCAACCGGTACATCTTCCTCGATTTCTGCATCCTCGGCACCTGAGCCTTCCTCCGAAACTGTTGCTTTGTTTGGTACCACAGGTTTTTGAGGTAATGCTGGAATTTGTTTTATTCTTCGTACTGCCTCTTTTGGAATGATATCTGGCATGGAGATAGAATTCTTAGGAGGACGTCCTCTTCCTCGTTTTGCGGGCTGGTTCGTGGTATTCAGACGGTCTTCTGCCTCACTGGAATTTGCGAGCGGAGATGTGCGTTTTGCGACAGAAGTTGCTGGGACAGCTGGAATCGGTTTCGAAGTCTTTCGCGGCCGACCTCTTCCCCGTTTTGTGGGCTCCAGGGAGGTACTCTGAGCCACCTCGGTCGTACCTACAGCATTAACATTTGGCATGGCTACCTTCTCTTGTGGCCTCGAACTGTCCCCGGTATAGTACTGCGAAGAAGCAACGACAGGTAGCCTACCCTGGCTGATTATTGGTGCGACGATTGGAGTTTTTGCCTGTGTGTTCCTTTTAGACCGTCTCTTGGGATTGTTGACACGAATCTCGGCTTTGTCCTCGCTGAAGATTTCGTAGATATCTCCTCGTGCTGCGCTCCGCTTCAGGCTTCTGAAGTGTGTGGTAGAGGTATTCCTTGTAGAGTTCGGTATAGAAGATGGAGTGCTCAATTCGTCGTCTCTTGGGGGAGGTGCATCATCCGCCCGCTCCTCCACGTCCTGGATCTGGTTCGTCCCCCCGACGAGAGAATGCGCTTTACGACCGGCCATGACTCCACCCTTGAAGGCGATACTATCCGAGATGTTTCCCGTCCGTTTTGAATTAAAGTGTTAGACGAGACGGTAAATAAAATCTGGAGCTGCACGTCGTACCGGTCCTTTGCGCCTGGAGCGGGTTACTTGGCCAGACTGAGCTTTGTTGCGATCAGCCGGCTAAACACTTTCCCAAGTACCAGGTACGATTCTCAACGATATTTTCCGCAGCTATGTGGCGTAATGACATGCTGTGTTCGACGGGGTGGAGATGTCAGAGTGAGGTAGTTAAGGGAGTGGGTATAGCTATATCAGCGGCTTGACGTTGAAATTCACCCTAGCCCGTGTCGCGCTAAGTAATCGAGCTGGGGTCACTAGCGCCCAATACAGGACTGCAAGTCATATCCGTATACTCGAGGCTCATGAACCCGAAAGTCATCATCCATTGACCAACTTCAGCACTTTGATGAAAAAATGGCATCGGAATCCCAGAAGCCTCAGCAAATTCCGCGTGGTATGGCCGCTAGAAGCTTGCCTATTCTAGATCCAAGCAAATCACACGCCTTCGTAAAACCATCAAAGAGGATAAACGAAGGCCATGACGTGCCCTCCTTTCTCACCTCTCAAGCATATCATGATATTGGCGTCTTTATCATGCAGCTCAACGTAGCGATGTGCCCCAGAAAGTCCTCCGAGCAAGGGCAAGACCAGATATGGCAACTGGATTCCCCCATCACATTGCCTGAGCCAGTTGGAAAGATACAAAAGTTGCTTCAAAGCATAGACGCCATCATCGAGGAGGCTCCGCCCGACGCAGGTCCTCGAAGATTTGGAAATATAAGCTTCAGAAAATGGTACGAGATTCTCGAATCACGTATCACCGCTCTTCTCCAAACGCATCTCCCACAGAATGTGCTTGAGTTCAAGAGCACATCTGAAAGTGGCGTATCAGTTCTGGACGAAATAACTCCTTACCTCATGGGTGGGTTTGGTAGTTCACAAAGGTTAGATTACGGTACTGGTCATGAACTTAGCTTTCTTGCGTTTTTAGGCTGCATCTGGAAGCTGGGAGGCTTTACCACAACACCTTCGTGCGAGGGTTCACTGGAAAGAAGCATCGTTCTGGGAATCATTGAACCGTATGTACCACAATCTCCTTCCTCTGACTTTACCTAATGTCCTGGCAGCTATTTGAGAGTTGTTCGTCGTTTGATTCTCACATATACCCTGGAGCCAGCTGGCTCGCATGGAGTGTGGGGCTTAGATGATCATTCATTCCTGCCTTACATCTTTGGCTCTGCCCAATATTGCCCGCCTATCGCGGAGAATGACCCGATGCCAGTTGAAGGAGCTCTGATCAACGCCCCGAATCCTGGAGACATTGCAAAGAAGAGTGTTGTCGACCGAGAAAGAAGACATAACATGTATTTCTCGGCGGTGGGCTTCATCAACGATGTCAAGACTGGACCATTCTGGGAACACAGTCCTATTTTGTTTGACATTTCTGGGGTTAGATCAGGCTGGGGAAAGATCAATATGGTCTGGCGACAATCTGAATCTGAGAAAAATAAGTTTCTGACGTCAGCTTCACAGGGAATGATCAAAATGTTCAATGCGGAAGTTTTATCAAAGTTCCCGGTAAGCAACTGCCTTCCTCTGGGTACAAGGAGGGAGTCCTCCCCTCTACATGCAGCATAATTCTGACCCTACCAGGTTGTGCAACATTTTCCTTTCGGATCTCTTTTCAGCTGGGACCAAGATCCGAATGCCGGCCATGTCGCACCTTCAGTCCATATGTCGAACCAACCACCTAGTAGCTCAAGCTCAAGCTCAAGCTCAGGACCTGCGACTATTCGACAGCCAGTGGAATCCACACGGGTTCCTTGGGTGCATCCTTCTGGTGGAGCATTGGGTGCAACAGCAGCTCCATGGGCTGGAACGCCGTCTCAGAGTGCTACTGGAGCACCGGCGCTTACCCGAGCTCCTTGGGCAACTTCGAATAGGGGACAACCACCAAGTGCTGATGGGCCAACAAGCGCGACCTGGGTAGATCAGAAAGGTTCGAGGAGGTAGTTGATAAGATGGTTGGGAGACAAATACCACGAGTTTTAGCATTGCGTTGGCGTGGGCCAACTTGTACCAGAAGTGGACGCACCAAGCGCTTCGTGCCGAAGGTGCATGGTTACTCTAGCTTCGGACTCAGTTTGAGCGTGGATAATGTCAATCTTCCTTAATCATCAAGAGAATATTGCCATTCAAAGTGTTCTAGAAAGCACAGAAGAAGAAGGAGAACAAGAAGAACACATCATGCGCATGTGAATGAAATGACGGTTGAATCAGACTAATCAATCTCTACTAGTGCGATAAGATTGAGTGTTCATACATACGGGTATGCGGGTGATACCCTTTCTTATCACGGAAGTGAAATAGGATTGCTTAAATTGCTTAGACAGATGGAAGATGCATCACTTCTGAGCATAGTAGTACGTACCACGGTACAGGCCTAAGTATTACCCCTCGAGGGTGCCTTAAAAGTTTAGTTTCCACTTTAAACCCCCTGTTTTCCATACCCTCGAGGGGTAATACTTACGCCTGCGACGTAGTAGTACTACTAGTTGTAAATTAATACAAAACTAAGGTGTGTTTGGCTTACAGTTGTAGGTCCGTGCAACGGAGCAATTAAGTTGATCCTAAACAGGATCGACTCGACTTGACAGTTAAAGTTGCACCGACCAAGGCCTGTTTGGCTCGCGACTAGCAAATTCCACGGTACAGGCCTAAGTATTACCCCTCGAGGGTGCCTCAAAAGTTTAGTTTCCACTTTAAACCCCCTGTTTTCCCTACCCTCGAGGGATAATACTTACGCCTGCGACGTAGTTGAATAGCAATTTGCAAGTTAGGACTTAGGAAGATAAAACTCATTCGTTATTACAACCACTCATTATTTGTTAATACATGGAATTCGACATCAATAATGCTACCATGTCGATCCTTTCAAATTCGAGATTTGCTATTACGGAGGCCCCTCTTGCGAGTCTCCTTCCTAAGTCCAAGCGTATCAGATCGGAAGTATGCTAGGGTATTTCTGCGAGATTATTCTTGTAATATTGAGCGGCGGCGCGAGCTCTTATTGCAGCGATGATGATCTTAAGATTGCGATTCCGGAAATTGCGCTTCTTCATAGTAGATTTCAACGAGGCCATGATGAAGAAGTTGTGTAGCCGAGAGGAAGTTGCGTGGTCGAGAATCAATAGAAAGAGAGTATAGAAAGAAGGTGGGGGAAGGGGAGGCGAGAAAAAAGCTTGCAACTTGAGCTTGCAGCTTGGGACTCAAGGGTGTGTATAGCTCGCAGTTGCACACGTCTGTGCGACTAAGCGGTTCAGTTGATCCTAAACAGGATCAACTCAACTCGATAGTGGAAGTTGCACGTTCCAAGCAAGGCCTGTATGGCTCGCAACTAGCAAATTGAATAGCAATCTGCTAATTGGTAATGGAACTTTCTGCTGCAACTTCGGTTTGTATGGTGCAACTACAAGTTGCAAGGTCAGATGCATCCTTTATAAGATTTACGTGCACGAGCCATACAGATTGCTCAATTCTTGCGTCTTGACGCGCAACTTGGAGATGCAAGAATATTTGGGTGGTGCAACTTAGCTTGCATCTGCGAGCCAAACACACCAAGGTGTGTTTGCAAAGCGATAAAGTGTAAAGTCAAATCTCAATACTTAGTGAACGCAATATCTTGACAAGTAGTACTACCTACCTTGGAGTTCGCGGCCGGGCTGAAGCGTTATAGTTTCTTTACATTCTTTTGAAGCGTATTACTTATAGAAATTTGATGTAGCGTTGCCGGTATCTGTTCCTACTGCGCATGGCGTGCCAAAGTCTCATTTAAACCAGATTCTACGGTAATACGGTACTGTATAGACGTAGTAAAAAAAGGATGCTTAGAGAATATTGCTATACGAACGTGCATTATACCTTAAAGGCAGGGGGTCATTTCAGCGATCCTTTGACCTCTTTTACAAAAGACAGTTATTGGACCGTCTAAAGTCAGTACAATTGCAACTCAAACAATTAAAACGTAGTGAAATATAGCTAAAAACTGTCTTAAATAATTATTTCGCTTAGGAGGAAGGACGTTCAACCTTTTTAATATGCAATTAAAAGGCTTTTTTTTAAATGGTGCGCAAGGAAAACTAGCTAAAAGAGAAATCATCGGCTGTCGAACAATTTCCAATGTAAGTTCAATTTGATTTATATAATATAAGGTTATGTTTATTAATTACGCGGAATACAGGCGGAAGCCAAGAACATCAATAGGTAGGAATCAAAGGCCTTTTAGAGATAAGAAATACGATAGACAAATGGGACGTCCTCAATTAGGCCCGCGCTCCTATATGTGTGAGTTGAATTATTATTGTTTATTACGCAAAGTTCATAATCTAAATAGCAAACAATCCTACTCAACGGCGAGCGGAAGATAACGAAATGGTATTGTGCTGTTGAAGCGGATAGTCGAAGGCTTGAAGATATAAGCAGAGTACAGAGTTACAGCGGCGCTGTACCTCTCTCTGTATACGTACCGGTAGTAGATTCCAAAAGCAACCTTAACGACAGATCAAACATGTGGAAAGTATAATTGGCCCCATCCATAAATCGGAGAGCGGTGGTTTCTGAATGGCTGAAAGCCCTGTCAGCTCCACTGCACAGACTAAATACTGGCTCAAAGATGCTTTTCAAAGCTGAATCCTCATAGGTTTATTGGTTTAAGCCCTGGTAAGAGCCCTTGCAAATATTTACTTTCCACATGTATTTAGGGGGGGGATAGGAGTAGTATTACTGTACTAACATTGTTGTTATTATTATTGCTGTTATCAATCAAGTTTTACTTCCGCTTCAAATATCTCAATAACCACAACCTTAGTTAAGGGAAGATGTCTTATAGATCGATAGGAAACAATCGAATCCACTAGATAAGGGAAGGAAATGATTGTTACATGACAGTTAGTAGTATAAAAAAGGTATTTTTAATGTTCTCATGTTCCTCGCTTATTCTAGTAATTTACTTGGCAATTCTGATATATACGTATGGAGGTACAGCGGTGGAGTTTTCCGACCTACTTGAGAAAGTAGCTTAATCGAGCAATAAATACCTTTACGGTCCTTCGCTGTATCGCTGAACTCGATACGCGTTTGAACCTTTATTTTCATGTATTCTACTCCGTACGATATGTTATTACCAATAGGCTGTAATCAAGGCTGATGGGAAATTTATCACACATAGAAATAAAAATAGCCCTTTTCTACACAGTATATATTGTATTGTCGAGTTCAGCAACACGAAGTGGAGGACCGTAACGGTATTGCTCGATGGAGATAGTCTCTCTAAGGTGGGTCGGAAAACTTAACCGCTGAACAGAACCTCCGTAAGGTAGTGAGTAGTGTTGTAGTAGTAGTAGTAGTAGTAGTAGTAGTAGTACCAGTACCGGTAGTACGTAGTACCTAGCATTGAGTGTGTTTTTGTGGGTCGTCCGGGGAGCAGCGCACAGACATGGCACTAAGTAATTAAGACCAGGCTGCCCTCACTCGACCGCGTTAAGTCGTGTCGGTTCACTTTTGCCTGCACCTGCACCTGCTCCTGCATCTGCACCCCTTCACCTTCTCTCCATCCATCTCCCCCTTCTCCCGACATCCAGTCCAGGTCGACGATCTCTTCCTTCCTCCATCTCCTCCTACAACAACTACATCGACAACCCCCAAACCCCCAAACCCATAACCCGTTCGCAATCGCTCTTTCCAAAATGCCTGGAATCCGTAAGTCAATCCAAACTACTTCCTTTATCTCTCCCGCCCCTTTCGCAGCATCGGCATCAGCATCAGTAGCTCATGCTATTCCCCTGTTTTTCTACGTCGTTATCAGACACCCCTATCCGCTGCATCGTTCCGCTGCGATGGGTACAGTTCCTCGTGCACGTTCTCCTGCACGGTCAGGTACATCTGCTAATACTGTCCGCCTGTCCCAGCACCCAACGCTTTCGCCGAGCTTAAGGCCAAGTTCAAGAGCCTGCTTAAGAGCAAAGGAAAGAAGGAGAAGACCGCCCAACCCACCGAGACAACAAACGGAGCCACTCCTACTGAGACTACTCCCGCCATTGTCGCCGCCGCAGCTACTGCCCGTCAGTGCCTTTGCTTATCCGACAATCTGGTTTATTTGCTGATATTCTCTCCCTGTAGCTGAAGTCAAGCCCGAGACAGTCGCTGCCAAGGTTGAAGAGCCCGCTGCTGGCGCAGCCCCAGTCGCTCCAGTTGTCGAGGCAACCAAGACCGAGACACCAGCTTCTGCTGAGCCAGCGAAGGTCGAGGTTACTCGTAAGTGCTTATGATGCCGATTGGCCCTATTCATACGCTGACAGATTCTTAGCAACCCCAGCAGTCGAGCCCGAGGTCAAGCAGGACGAGCCAGCCCCAGACCCAGTATGTCGTACCCCGCTGTATTCTCTACCATACCTTGGGAGTCGATATCGAATTTGCGCAAAGACTAATCTCAATAGGTTCCTAATCCAGCCGCCGCTGTCCAGATTGCAGCCCTGACCGGCCCAGCTATGGCTCCGGCTGTACCAAACCCTGCTTAGGCGCATTCCGAACATCGAAATCCTCGTATCATACGTATATTGGCGTTTTGATTCATGGTCGACACGAGTATTTGATGATGGTGAGGGGACGAGTGTAATGGCAGGATTCTGGGCTCGTAGTGGACAGGATACCATATCTGGTTTTGTTTCCTTGCGAGGACGGTGGTGGAGGTTTCCCTTTTCCTGAAATACCCCCTTGACGAGTACGGATCACAGATACCCTTGCGTGCGGCGAATAGTCTACAATCGATCCTTTTTCTACACTTGTGCTTGGCGATTTCAGATGTGGTTCCTCTGGTGTAAGAGGTGCTTATTGTCTTGTCGCTTTGAACCAGGCATTCTTGCCCTGCAGCCGGACTCTCATGATTTCAGATACCTATCCACTGTCACACCTGTTGCTAATGCTGAAACTAATTATAGCTTGGTGACTAGATCCACGGATATGGAAAGTAGACTTGCAGCTTTACGGGTTGTGCCGGAGACGTCTCCGAGGACTCCTCTCCTTTCCTTTGACCCTCTTATTCAGCAGTATGCACACCCCAGCGTCCTCCCTACTCCAGGCTTCAATTCACTCATTCTCTTCCCCAGACTACTTCTTTTCAAAATATTGCTTTTCTCTATGTCTACAACAATTTTAGGTGTGCTGTATGGGACCTATATTTGCTGTCCCGCTGTTATGCACCGAACCTGTAGACTCGGGTGGCGTGGAAACTGAGTCAACTAACGATGGTCAACGAATGCTTTACTTTAGACCCCAACAGAACGCAGTAAGTCGACACCTCCGCATTGGTCACTTGGAAAAGGAACAACGTTCTCTTTTCCAATGACTTGGAATTTGACTCAAGCTTAATTTAGCAATAGACAAATTGCGCCCTTTGAACAAGATCAAGTGCGTCACACGGTTCTGTCAAAGTATTCCCCTTCTTCCTTTGAGCGAGGCGTGGACTAAGACACCATCCAGTGTTTTCTTCCTCTCACAGCCGACGCAGGTAGCCAGCCATAGCTGGATTCAGCAGCGCGCTCCGACAGCATTTCATCCATATTTAGAAACAAGATTTGATTCGGCGGTATCGTTCTTGGCCCTGCAGATTAGTACCGAGGCATCTCTAGCGTAGTCATCGTTCTCAAACTATCGGCTTTGCATGAAGCGACGCTCTCGCTGTCGATGAGTGCCATGACTTGACAGCGGCTGCTGACTGAGAGTTGCCCAGGTGTCTGATCGGGTGTTCCAACCAGAGGCAGCATCACTACCCAAAGGTCCAGCATTCTCGCGTTCTCTCCGAACGGTTGGGAGCAGTGTACGCTACTTGTTGGCCGTGCTCCGAAGGGGTCAGTGGCTATCTATTCAGTGCTCGACGGTGGTGTGGTGCACCGACTCGGAGCCTACTGCGTTGCAAATCGGAAGTTGAGTTGTTGAGTCGACAACGAGGAATAATCAGTTATGTAAGCCTGGGGGCTCGGCACTAGCGGTTACGAAGAGCAGGCTGCGTCAAGGCAATGAGAGCTGGGTTCAGTGACTTGCGTGAAGTCCTGTACTCATGTCGTTTTAGTTTCCTATTCAGCCGGAACGTACTGCCTTGCACTCCATTTGTCGATTTTCATGCGGGAACGTCTGCTCCATTTCCACTCCTGCTGGGTAACAACCGTGGAGCTGAAAAGATCACAGGCAGAAGATTCGAGTCTGCTCCTGCGCTCTAGGATCCGTCACAGTTCAGCAGCATTCTCTGACTTGATCCGGTCTCCTCACACGTCGTCTGGCACCTGCTAGATCCTTAATACAGATAGCCTCCAGGCAGATAGTACACCATCGAGTTGTCCGCGATATTGCATTTCCCACTACGACAATAAACAACAGAAAAATCACGGCTCGATTCCGGTCTTTGGGCTGTTCTGCAGATTGCAGCGGCAGGAGGTTTCCCATTCAAATCCATATGCGGCTGCCCACAAGGCGGCAAAAGAGGATGGGCCGTGTCGGAAGGACGGACTGCTTTACTAGGGAGACTTTATTCTCTGGGACACAATGCCGTCAGCTCTTTACTGCAAGTTAATATACTTTGTACCAACCTGGGTTTGAATACTGAGTGCTGAACTCGACCTCGATTTCACACGAGGCTTTCATGTCAACCTCATCACCTACGGCTGAGCTATCTTCAACACTGCAATCTCCACCTTCTCCCACCGACTCTGTTCGCCGAGTACTCTCGAAGGCTGCTCAATGGATTTCGCGGTCCGGGTGAGAACAGAAGAGATTTATGTTTCTCTCTCCCAACTTGGCAGGATGGGCCTCCTCATGGCTACCGACACCGTCGTCGACTGCCTCAACTTTAACTTATTAACACATCCACTTTCTGTACGTAGTACCTTAGCAGTCTTACCCTCGGCTCATAACTCGGCAAATGCTGCGAGATGCCAATCTCTGGGTTCCTGGGCCCGGTGAACACTCCGTAGTTAAGCCCGATCCCGAATTTCACTTCCGACCCACTACGGGAAGTAGCCTAATCAAGCAATACCGGTAGCTTTCCGGATCCCACCTCGTATCGCTGAACGCGATACGCGCTCGAGTCATTGTTTTCGTATGCTCATTCTAGAACTACTTCTTCGTACGATACCTATGTCTGAGCGTAGTTGTCGGGCTGGAATCAATGCTGATTGGAAATTTGCAAAATGCTACTAGTATGATAGTTCTTTTCTATAGTTCAGCGACACGAAGCGGGGGACCGTCGAGGTAGGTAATGGCCTGCTCGATTTAGCCAAGTTTCCGAAGTGGGTTGGAGTACACAGTACCGGTATGTACCACACACCCACTGTACCTCCGTATGTATGTAATCTGGACGATGCATCATGCTGGTCGGCTGGGAGGCTGTGATGGCAGAGCAGACCTCGGCAGTTCAAGGGGTAGAAGTGGATGTAAGACTGCAGCTACTCGTTATCGACCGCTTCGCCGTCCTCGCAGTCGTTGTGGACGACATCAATACCGGTACCGGTATGCAGAGCCAAGTCGATGCTATCGAAAGCCGCTCTGACCACTTTGCAGATCCGAATATATTCCGTACTGTACTGTAGTTGTAAGACTCCCTATCAACTCAGCGCCTCTTCGTCGTAGTATCATTAGGGAGTTACTTCGTAAGTTGCTTGGTAAGTGAGCTGACAAGAAGCCTCGAGTTGCGTGTTCACTACGAAGATTCGAGTAGCGCAACTTTCTCACCTTATCTTGTACTACTACGTACTAGTAGTATATGTAGTACGTAGTACTACTACCGGTAGTACGTACGTACGTACTACGTAGTACTTCCCCCCCCTAAATAGTAGTAGTAGTACTACAAGTACGTACTACTAGAAGTACGTAGTAGTACGTAGTACGTAGTAAATGTAACACTGGGTCTTTTTTGGGCCTATTCCAGGGGGTACAGCAGGGAGTATAAAAAGGGGTAATAGTGGAGTGGACAAGGGTTTTAAGCCAATCGGAGCAAAAAAAGTATCAATCGATCGAGATTTTAGTAGTAGTAGTAGTAGTAGTAGTAGTAGTAGTAGTAGTAGTAGTACTACTACTACTAGTTGCATCTACTACTAGTAAGGAGATGGCCTTCCCAAAGCATCGATTACAGCTTTGATAACGCCTCTATCACGATTCGTATTGAGATTAGAATTCGCTATCAGGAATAGCGTCCTAAGCCTTTGATATAATTCCTCGTACTCTCTTGAAAGAGATCGATTGAGCATTACCAACAAATACGTAGTATTACTACATAGTACTACTACATAGTACTACTACGTATTACTACTACGTATAACTACTACGTATTACTACTACATAGTAGAAAATATCTCTTTGGAATATACTTCTCCATCCCACTTTAAACGCGTTCGATTAGATTTACTAGTGAATCGGGAGAATAAGAAGGCCAATCGATTACCGGAACATTCCATTGACAAACATTATCTTGCGTTTCGAACGATCGATGGCAAGAAGCTCCGCCGTGCTGCCGCCAAGCTGTTCGAATTCCCCTTTCTCGTTCTAGATCAAACCAAGTTTGTACATGCGGTAATATTACTGGACAGTACCGGTTGCCATACTTATTGCCTTCGATGCACGATGAAAAGCTATTTTGGTTTTCCTTTTCAGCGGGGACGTGAGCTCGGATACTAGTTGTAATATGCTTCGTTGACAGTATGCACGCTTGTACTACTGTACGTATCACGTGTAGTACTACGTACGTAGTACTAGTACGTTAACAAGTATGGAGTATCTACGGAGTACTCGTCCTATGGGAAACCCTCGCCTCTCATTGGTAAGTCAATCAATTAGTAGTACCGTGCGTGTGAATTTCGGAGAGAGGGCACGACGCTCGGGACCGGTAGCGAAACCGAACCGAGGTATATTAATGCCAGTGCTGATAAAACTTTTCCGGAGCCGTGGATAGCGCTCAGATGTACTACTAGTACGTAGTAATTCTACGCACAGTATTACTCTTCCTAGGAGAAGCTTGATCCCGGATATGGCCCGGGGAACGTCTGAAACAACTATTTTGAGTATTGACTTTCATGTCACTCTTTGGGTGCAAGAAACCCTTTCGGCTTTCAGCCACTTCGAAATCATGAGCAATTGGTACAACAGGGTCGAGACTTGCAAGTGTTGACAGTAGAGCGTTTCGCGCTTTCAAAATGTACTCCGCGGCCAGTGTTTCTCCCATTGCCAGCAGTATGGACACGAGATTCGGACCAAGGGACTTTCTTGGCTGCAGAGAAACGGAAAGTTACGCTCAAAGAGTGTTTATCGGCTATGCAAGACATACTACTACGTACTACAATAAACCATTCTTCTGCGTTGATTGCTTGCAGTCCTTACTGTAAGGAGGAATGCATGCGGGATTCCCGGAAACTCCATCTTGAATCTACAGAGTATAGGGTTTGGCCAATGATCAGTTTTAGAGTTCGTACCTGAACCCTCGCGACTCTGGTCGCAGCAATATATCTGCTACAAAGTAGTATCTTCTGGAGGGGATGTAATCTAATATCTGATATCCACGTTGGCGGGAGAAATGCATGCTCCACCAGGCCTTTGGATCAGAATACCGGTAGTACGGAGAGTACTCCTCCGTACAACTTTCCGGAGATGGACAGAGCCGACATATCGGAGGCATTGCCTACTTACCAAGGCCAACTACAGCTAGCTCGAGTAACGCGTATACCCCTAAGACTTCGCCGAGGCGACCGAACTGATTCATTCCAAACTCTGCCCCAGGTTTTTGCTTCGTGAGCTTTTGAATATGCCAATTTGAATCAAGTCATTCCTAGTCCGGTTGGGATCTTCCAAAAGTATCAACGGACCAAGCATTAAGTATAGCCGGCTCGCCCGCGGACCTTCTAAACCGAAACTCTTCGCCGACATAACGGCCATGCGTATACTTGACGCAGGGGCAAAGGCAAGAGGGACAAAGCGGCGGTGCTCAGATGTGCACTTACTACAATGTACCTACTACTACCGGTACTATGTATACATAGTAGTACGTACTACTAGTTGTCTAGCTAAATGGCGGCTCCACCCATTCGTGACGCAATCTGGAGGTTGAACTGGTTCAAGATGATTCCAAGAGACCCAGTAAGTCTCTTGTATTCCTGCGGTTAACTCCCCTTCCGAAGGCTTGTTTGGTTTCGACTATTTCGAAGGGGACCATTTCGAAGGGGACTATTTCGAAGGTACTACTACCTAGCTACAGTGGGGTAAGTGATGCTGAGAGCCAGGCTGAGCCAGCATGGCTTTGCTGCCGCATAGGGTTGAATTACCTGACCCGACGACTACTGACACTCAAAGTTGATAACGTACGGAGTATAGGTAGACGGGGACAGGTGCCATAATATTCCCCTCCTTGAACACAAGGACTCCTTGAGCAAAAGGAACAGAAGGACTCCTTGAACACAAGGAGTGATCCAAAGATGGCATGGATACTCCGTGCATTTTTGATGTATCCTGGCTCGTGCCACCATAGCCGAGCGGACATTGATTCAAGGAGGGAGATCGTTCTTACTGTGTTTGTGGGACGGCAGGGAACATGGAGCAAGTACCTAATACAAAACCTGCCAGAGGCCAGCACGGCTGCTCGGTAAAGCTCGACGATGTAACGGATATCCCTATTTCAAGAGGCTGCGGCATGGGGTCCTATGTACTACGTACATGATGGATCTGGATGTTATGACTGCCTTTCGGAATTTTTAGTAAGCGGCTGAATCATCGTCTCCGACCTCCAAATTTCCATGCAGGAGATCGAGAAGGCTGAAAATTCATGGTTTTGCAAAGCTTGCGTAATGTTTTCGCCATAGCCCGGCATTGCCGAGTTATAAACAACACAAGTATGTTCCCAAAAGCTTGGTTATCTACCTCGGTGTTATTACACAATGGGTTATTAAGATCAAATTAAACCTTATAAGACAACACCCTCGCAAGCGTTAGGAGAGAGAAACTCTTATAGACCAAATCCTTGTAAGGCCAGTGAGAGGTTTGGATTAAACAAAGTTTGGTGTTTGGCTGAAAGCGATGCTCGAGCCGATCGCCAATCCACCAGCCTCCAGGATCCTTGGACATGGGTATGCAGTCTTTCCTCGTCCTGGGATGAAATAGGTTTACAGAGTGGTTCACGATGGTACGATGACTCGCGAACCCCAGGTAGGGTAGTCCGTCATTCAAATATGCTATGTGTCCCACCCAGCTACCTTGACCTCAATCCACCCTTATCCCATTCTTGTGTGTATTTTGCGGTTTCCCAGCTTTGGACGACATAATATGCAAGGTGTCGCTCGCTCGAAAGGATGGTGAATGGATCTGGTTCTACTCGAGGGCCATTGATAGTTACTACGATCACAACTACTTTCGCCGTTGCTGCGTTTGCTGTTGCTGTAAGGCTTGTTGCGAGACTTGGATGTATCAAGAATGCTGGGAAAGATGACTTAGCTATTGTCATCGCACTGGTGAGATCTGATGAGAGCTTCTATGATGACAAGGTCTAACTTCTCCCAGTGCGCGGCTCTGGCACAGCTCGTGTCTACACTATTCCGTACGGATCTCCTACTCCCTTCTCCGTACGCCGTTCTGCGCAAAGTACTAACCTGTCGCAGAGGTCAAGAATGGATTGGGACAGCATGCCATTTACCTGAGCCTCGAAAATAATGAAGCAATCATGAGAGTATGCATCAGAGTTCGTCCAGAATGGGGGAGGCCTTGCTAACAATTCGAAGTGCCTCTGGGTCGCCATCATATTCTACAGCCTGGGCCTATGTACCGTCAAACTATCCATCGTCCTTCAATACTTGCGCGTCTTCCCTGCATTGAAGATGAAACGTATATGCTGGGCGACTATTGGTCTCATCAGCATCTACGGCATATTGGCGGTTCTCACGTCAATTTGGACCTGTGTCCCCATCTACGCTTTCTGGACTCTCCCATCTGTACCAGGTTAGTGCACTTTTGCTCCTGGGCTTTGATGATACAACAAGCGACGAGGCGAGTTTTCGCCATGATTCCTCCACTCCGGGCACTTTCGGGGAACAGCAGACTGATGTGATGAGTAGGCTCGCGGTGTATCAGCAAGACTGCGCTCTGGTTCTCCAATGCCGCATTCCATATTATGACAGATCTGATCGTCTTAATTCTACCGATGCCGTTACTACATAGTCTGAAGCTGCCGACCAAGCAAAAGATCGGCTTGATGTGCGTCTTTGCGCTCGGCGGATTGTAAGCTGTGATACTCGAAATGGTCAAAGTATGTTACTGATACTTCAAATAGTGTATGTATTGTCAGTGCCCTAAGACTGCAACGCCTGTATGTCGTCTCGAAATCCGATGACCTCCCATGTAAGCCAGACCGAATCCTATTACCAAACTCAGTAAACTAACCGACGAAACTCAGATGACAATGCTGCCACGGCGATATGGTCCGCGGTCGAAGTCAACACGGCTATAGTGTGCGCCTGTATGCCATCCATGTAAGACCACGGGGAATCATGTTCACCCCCTTTTCACTCTGTCTAACCCCGAGCCATCATCACATCCCTCATCGGCAGGAACTGACTCCCTCGTTCTCCAGGAAACCCGTCGTCTCTCGTCTCTTCCCCAGACTCCTCTCCACAAATCGCAGCAAGCATTATGGACACACATTCAAATCTCAGGGCCGACCCCCGATTTCCCGCTCGACCATGGGCCAGCCAATGCAGCTTGATGACATGGATTTCGACCGCGGGAAACCAACACAGGGACCCTCGACTGTAAAGACGAGTTGCGTCGTCATGAGCGAAAACCCGAGGGACAGTGACCCCGAGAGGGGCTGCACGGGGGAGCGTGCGACGGATATCTTTGTCACGACGAGTATCTATGTCACGGAAGACCTTGAACGGAAGAGCGATGTGGCCAGTAGTAGTGAGTGTCACAACGATACTGAGAGCGAAAAAGACTGTAAGCACGTTCGGGCCGTAGCCAATCCCCCCCCCCCCTCTCCCCAAACAGTGTCCCGGGAGTGATCTTGATCATGGAACCTACTCCCAAGACACGTAGAAATCAACAATCGCTAACTCTTCCTGGCCAAGCAGTAATTATTCAGAGGAACTAGATCCCTTTAGATAGGATGGATGCCTCAATTAGTATGAATTATGATATCCAAAGAGAGACGTAGAAATGGATCACTACTATCTTTCAACTGATGCCTGCAGTACAGTGACATGTGCAAAGTGCCTTTGAACTAACCTGCTTCCCGGCTCGTTGAGATTATTTGATTCACCACAGCAGGCGTGACGATTATTTAAACCACCATCAGACGCACTTGGCAGATAGTGTAAATAGTTCAAACTTGAAACAGGGGCAGAAAAGACTCCGATTGCTGTTGCGCTGCGTACAGTAAATCAGATTCTACGCGAAGCTTGGTGTTGACATTTTACCACGACAAGCGAGCAATGCTTACTGTTATCATTGCTGTACTGTGTACCTCTCATTTCGTGCTGCAAAGTAGTACAATGTACCGGTAGATTCCGTACCACGTAACGCGTGCATGGACCGTGAGTTCGCGCCTGGGTCATCCGAAGCTAAGAACCGTGGCCGCGGGTACGGAGGTCGGAGGTCGGAGGTCGGAGGTCGGAGGTCGGAAGTCGGAGCAGTCTAGTCTAGTACGCCCAAATTGTCCAGGCCTCGATTGAGCTAGAATTCATTCCCCTTTTCCCACTCTGAGTGGAAATCGCATTGCATTGCATTCATTGCATTGCATTCATTGCATTGCATTCATTGCATTGCGTTACGCCGCTCGACTTGATCAAACTGCCTTGCCTCTCATCCCTCTTTCCCACTCTCACACATCGATCCTATTCCTTCTGAGAAACAAACCGAGGCACAGAGCCAACCCAGCTCTACCCGACTCACGGCACGTCCCGTACCCACCTATCTGTCCAGTTGAGAGCTCGCGACAGCTATTACTACTACAACCAGTAAGCGGTGTACAGCACAGCAAGCAACGCAGAGCACGATGTAAGTCAAGACCTTGCCAGCTGTCTCTTTCTTCGGGGGGATCCAATGCCTGCATGTGCCGCCGTCACCGTGAAGGAATCAGTACGGTCTGATCTATTGGTGGGGGGTGACGTGTCGAACGAAAGCTTCTTCATTGTTGCTCTTGCAGGCAGCGGGAAAAGGGCGTCAAAAGGCAGTTCAGTTTACTTCACGCAAAGACTTTGGCAAGCTGCTAACGGTTCATCCCCATCTGCAGTCTATCGACAATTCCGATTTCGAACTATCCAAGTCGCCTAACTCTCCAGAACTCAGTATAATGGCGGACGTTGAGAACAAATCCCCCGAGCTTCCTAGCCCAGAGCTACCTCAGCACGAGGAAATACCTTCGGCTTCAGACAAGGACATCCTGTCTGGCGAGGAGACGCCTGGGATTGCCTCTGAAATCGAGATCGAGGCCGAGAAGAAAATTCCACTGAAGGAGACAGCGAATGGCAAGAAGGAAAATATCCCCACAAAGCGTGGTCTGGTCAAGCGTCCAGCTGTACCAACAACAGCAACTGGGTCGAAGCCCACAGCTTCCACTTCCTCTCGCACAGCTTCTAACGGTGGTCTCTCGAAGCCACCAACACGTGCGCCGGTTGCAACGGGTGCCCGGAAGCCAGCCAGCAGTGCGACTGGCCCTACATCATCGAGCTCGAGCCATCGTACCCAGCCATCAATTGGAGGTTCTGGTGATGAGAAGAAGAAGCCGCTCGCCGCCACCGCCCGGAGGACATCTCTGGCGCCTACGGGAGCCCATCAACCTCCGGGGAAGGTTGAAACACTCGCGGAAAAGCGAGCCAGCGCCTCTTCATCTGTATCTACGACTCGAAAGCCCGCTACCTCCACCAGCTCCTCGAGCCCTAAGTCAGTTGTGAAGCCCACCACATCCAGTGGCACCCGAACATCCGGAATCGCAAGCAGCACAACCAACAGATCTGCTCCCGTCTCAAAGCCCGCCAGCTCTTCGGTTGCTGATGCGAAGAAACGTCTGTCTGCTATTGCCGGAACGCCAGCTACGAAATCTTCAGCCCGACCTACTAGTCATGTATCGGCTGCGGCACCGTCGAAGGAAAGCGAGGAATTAAAGGCTAAGTTGGAAGACAGCGAGACTCGCGTTGAGGAGCTCAAGAAGGAGATCGAATCCTCACAGGAAAAGTTGTTAGAACTCGGTACACAAGTAGAGGAGGAGGCCAAGCGAGTCACCGAAGCAGAGGAGAAAATCAAGACTCAGCACAGTGAGATTGTCGAGAAGTTGCATGCAAAGCACAAGGCGGATGTCGAGGAACTGCAAGCACAATTGGTAGAGGCTGAGAAGGCTCAGGCTGCGGCCCAGGAGTCATCGTTGAAGGCTATCGAGCAGGCACAACAAACAGCCACCATAAAGGGTGCTTCAGAGACGGCTGAGGCTCTTGAGAAGCTGAAGGCCGAGCACGCATCTGCATTGGCAGTACTCAACAGCGAGTTTGAGACTGCGAAGAGTGCTCATCAATCTGCTATGAGTGGCGCTTTAGAGAAGGAAGCCGAGATTACAGCATTGAAGTCTCAGATTTCCGAGGCTGTAAGTTGGGGACACTACATTTCTTCCCTCGTTTTAACAGCCGCAATTTCTCTCTCTCAACCTTGTTCTTCCAATCAATCTTTGGGGGCACTTGCTGATCGTGTTTCGTAGAACGCGGCTCTGGAATCTCTCAAGGCCGAACACCAGCAGACTTTGAGCGATTTGAAGCAGTCCTTGGCTGCTGAGCATGAGTCCGCACTTGCAGCTATGAAGGCGGCTCACACAGCACAGCTTACGAATGGATCCACCGAGATAACCGCTACCTACGAGAAGCAAATTGCAGATCTGACTCAAAAGCACGAAGCTACGACTGGTGAGCTCCAGAGTAAGATTGAGGAATTCACATCTGCCCAAGCCGCCCTGGAAGCCAGCCACAAGCAGAAGCACGAAAGCCACCAGAAGGAGTCCGTGGCAAAAGTATCCAAACTTGAGGCAGAGCTCGCTATTCTGAAAGAAAAGTCCGAGAAAGATTCTGAATCACTGACTCATTCCGCAAAAGAGGTTGAGGGGCTTAACGTGAAGTTGGAGTCAACAGGAAAGCAACTGTTGTCGGCGCAGGATGAATTGGCCATTGCGACCAAAGCACTGGCAGCTATTGAAGCCAAAAACTCCGCGGGCGAGGAAGCTCTGGCAGCCGCCCAAATCGAACTAGCGAAAGCAAAGGAAGAAGTCACAAGCCTTCGGAAGATCATGGAGACATTTGATGCGGATAGTAAGAGCCAAGCGGAGATACACAGCAAGCTTACAGCCGAACTTTCTTCCACAGCGCAGAGCTTGGAAGAGAAGACAAAGGAGATTTCTGCACTGAATGAGAGACACCGCAAGGAGCTGGAAACTATCTCTTCCGACTACCAGGCTGAGATCGATGCATTGCAGGGAATTTCGGAAATCAGAGTAGAATACGAAGAACTGAAGGTGAAGCATCAGGAACTGACAAAATCTCTCGAAGATGCCTCCGCAGCTCATGCCAGGGAGGTTGAGGCTCTCCAAGCCACGCATGAAGAACTCATCAAATCCCATGCAGATGCCACAGGAAACCACGCCGAGCAATTGGAGAAGATTAAGCAAGATCATGCTGCAGCGGTCGTCGCGTTGGACAACAAGGGAAAGGAACACCAAAAGATGATCGAGGATTTGAAGGCGACACAAGTAAGTCCCTCTAATACTTCTGTCCAAATTGATAGCTATTTCCCTTTATCGTACCGAAACAGCCCTCGAAGATGCTACTAACTCATGCTGTAAAGGCAAAGGATTTGGGTGATGCCCACGACAGAGCCACCACGGCCCAGATTGCTATTCATACCGCTGAGCTCAAGCAGATCCAGGAAGGCCATGCCGAAGCTCTCTCCGCTTTGAAGCAACAAATCGGGATAGATCATTCAGCCGAGCTGCAAAAGCTTCAAGCCTCTCACGCAGAAGCCATTGCCAATCTGACACAACAGCATTCTGCAAGTCAGACATCTGCACTTTCCGATGCGGAGGCACTCAAGGTAAGATCCGAGCTGGGGCTGATTTCATGGCCAATACTAATTGTAGATAGGATGCCGAAGCTGCTCTGAGAGCAGAGATCTCCAAGACCAATACTGAGTTATTAAAGGCACAAGACGAGCTGGAAGCCTTGAGGCAAGATCTTGCTATCGAAAAGATGGCAAAGGCAGAGGCCCAAGCCGAGCTGGATTCTGCAATGAACAAACGAGCAGACACCTCGGAGGTTGATTCTTTGCGAAGAGAGTTACAAGCTTTGAAGGATCAGCATCAAGCGGCTTTGATGACGGCCCAGCAGGAATCAGCAAAGGCTACTGAAGAGCACCTCGAAACCAGGGCATCTCTGGAAAAGGCCTATGCCGAGCTCGAGAGACAGAAATCAGAAAGCCGCAATGATTACAAAGATATGCATGAATCCATGACAGAAATGGTCGAGGAGGCAAACAAGAAAGCTGCGGATTTGGAAGCACGGACAAAGGAGCTTGAGGCCAATCTCAAAGTGAAGAATGCTGAGCTCGCCGAGGCCAAAGTAAAATAACCCTAATCAACACCCGTACGATTATACTGATATCTTGCACAGGTCACAAATGCTCCCCTAGCTGCGCCAAAGACTCCAACGATCGGCAAATCACCCGGCCTTGCCGCAAGTCGATACGCCGAAGAAAGCGACATTAACCCAGAAGTAAAGGCGGAAGGTGAGCATGATAGTTCATCAGCCGCGTTGGCATCGGTCCGACAACCCTCTCCTAAACTTTGTCTTCTCATTGCCTCCTCTCCTCTATTGCTGAATACTATTTCCTCGACTACCCGTACCGAGAAACGCGAAAGAAGAACCAGCTCACTGACGGATAATTTTTGAGCGAGTATAGTTGGCGAAAGCTAAAATCGCTCTCGAGCAAATGGATCAGATGAACGAGGATCTAAAGAGAGAAAACCTGAGGTATGATCTAGAATTGATCTTGGGTTACTTCCGATACTCCTCTAATCACATACGACAGATCTCTTCAGTCTATTTCCAACAATCCACCATCACCTTCACCTCAACATGTTTGAGCCTCATCGGCCCGACCCCACGATATCCCAGAAACAAATCCTCTGAATCGGAATCCAACAATTTCGACTCGAATGAACACATAATGAATGGCCTTTGGCCTTCCTTTGCTTCTTCTCTTTGACTTCATCACCTGCTCGGAAATTGGCATTCGATACCCCAACCCCTATACCCGTTTGTCTTGTGCCTGCACATAAGCCGTTTTTGAAAGAAGCTCTCAGTCTTTGTTTTGGCGATCGATAGGATGAGCCCTGCAGTGGCGGTGGTCGCGGCTCGTTTCCATGGTTGGTGAAACACTTTGATTTGTATGTACTGTATGCGGACGCATGGATGGGTGGATGGGGTGGTGACAGAAGTGGTAGATGAGTTGAATCCTTACTATTATTTGCTGTATGCAAATTTGATCTCGGACTGGTACGAAGACTTAAGGAATAATAGCAGTTTTCATTCTTGAGCCCGGTTCTGGTACTGAACCATCGAATTCCTGGTTTTTGCCTGCTCCGTTTGTTACCGTGGCTAGAAAGCAGAAAGTTAAAGTCTGGGTCGGATTTTGATATTAATTTGGCGCTGAAGCGTCTTCTGATGTTCGAGGGCTTTTTCTAGTGAGGTTGAGGCTGACTTGCATGTTTGCAAAAAGATATAGATCTGCACCTACAAGTCCAACTTGGGCGTAACTCAACTCACATTTCAAGAAATTCGAATTCAAATCCGGCTTACTACGTACGATATGCAGTATTGACGATCCGACGACCTCCGGGACTAATGAGAGAGAGCCCTTTGCCCGCGAACTTACTGATGTGGATGATGAGTTTTCATTTCACCACCTACTTTTTGTTGCTGTTGTTGTTGTTGTTGTTGTTGTTGTTGTTGTTGTCGTTGTCGCTTACTTCAACTTGAAGGCCTGCACCGATACCGATCGATGTATATGGAGACAGAGCTCGGTTGATGGTTGCGCAAGCGAGCGAGCCCCTTTGTTTACTTATAGCGCCACGCACGGAACTGCAACGAAAGCAGCCGTGCGTCCGCCGCGCCTTCTCGTTCTAGCCCGCATCACGGTTTCGGGAAGGAGAGGGGGATCTATCCGAGTGAGAATTGCTTCCGGGAAGAAGAGCGGATGACGAAAAAGCTGGGAGAGGGAAGGGAAGAGAAGGTATGATATCGCTGGACATACAAATATTCATCTTACCATTTTATATATCCGGCAGAGCTCCAGGGTATGAAAAGCTCCTACCGTATGCACCTGGCCAACATGTTGCAGAAGTCGGGGCGGGGCGTGTGACACTTTTGTATCACTTCAGAATTCGCCTGTGGCGAGTGATCCTTTCTTTCCACTGCTGGCAGGCTCCCACACCAGATTCAGACCAAGGGGAGAGAGAGAGAGATGGAGGCTAATAACGTAAAGAATGGCACATACGACCATAGACTGAAGAGAACAGGGAACCCCGTCTGCTCTTCCGCACTTAAGCTTCAGATCGGCGGTTTAGTAGTTGGGTGGGTGACCACCAGCGAATACCCGCTGTTGTATGTGATCTTTTTGCCTTCTGTGAAGGCAGGTAGGCAGGTGGTGGGAAGGTCCGCTTGTATCATGGGCGCCTTGTTTTTTTTTTGATATATCAAACGACTTGCCTTATCGAGACCTCTGAGCCAGTGATAATATTGAATAAGGAGATGGAGGGAAGAATATCCTCGCTTGAGGTACGCAATGCCCTTTCACCAAGACTGGGTGGAAATGCGTATAGCTGTGTCCAGGGAACGTACGCTGCTCCAGGAACACATATGGAGGGAGGACCCGATAGAAGAACTCTCTAAGCAAGTGTCAATTGAATGTACAAATATGTATGTTCAGGTCGGATTGCTTAGCTACACCTCCAACTTCATTCATCACGCCAATTTTCCGGGCACAAATGGGTGCCCTGCGCTCAATCCCCCATCGACCGCCCAGGCCTGACCATTAACATAACTGCTCTCGTCACTGCCCAAGAACAATGCTACCCTTGCAACCTCATCGGCATGTGCTCCTCTCCGCAGTGGGTTCAACTGACCGATCTTCTTCTCTGTCCCCTTCGCCCTAGCAGCTTCGTACATAATGGCTGTCATACCGGTTTCGATCACGCCAGGGCATATAGCATTGATCCTAATGCCTGTGCCAGCCAGCTGATACGAGATCGTTTGGGCGACTGATACCACAGCAGATTTCGAGGCAGAGTAGTCGGTAGAGCCTGCATTGGATCGGAGACCTGCCACGGAGGCAGTGACGACTATGCTACCTCCCGGGTACTTCTTTTCTTCCGACGTTAACATCATCGCAGGCGCTGAGTACTTCGCTGCGAGGTGCACGCTGTATGAGCACAATGTCAACACAGCCCGACACCTCTGCAAAAGCTAGGATCTGCCTACCTAACAACATTTGTCTTTAACGTATGCATAAACTCATCCGAAGAAATATCCGTAAACATCTTTGGTTGTCCGACAATGCCAGCATTCGCAAAGAAGATATCCAAGCGTCCATAGGTCAACACCGCCTCGTCTACAACAGACTTCACAGCGTCCTCGTCTGCGGCATCGAACATCCGGACGTGGATGTCGACATTCGGGTATAATGACACAATCTCACGCTTATGTGTCTCTAGATGCGAGTCGCTGAAGTCGCATATATAGACCGCCTTTGCGCCATTCTGGGCGAACTGATGTGCTGATGCGCGACCGATCCCGAGAGGAGAGTTTGTCCCTGTGAGAGGAGAGGGAAGTCAGGCCTGGGCCATTGGACGGTGAGAGGGATACTGACCTGTCACAATGACGACTTTGCCTTGGATCCTGGGTCCGGCAGAGTCGGGTGCTATCTTCTTGAGCTTTGGGATACCTTCATATGTGCCTTGGTCTCCAACTGGGTTTACCAGTTGCTCGCTCAGAGCTGCCAGCCTTCTCTTTGCAGTAGTAGCAGACATGATGAGATATATATATGTATGTATGTATGAATGAAGGGTTAAAGAGGAGATTAGATAGACAAGTCGTGAATGGACAGACAAGAGAAAGAAAACCAGTGCGAGTATCCGCACAGTACTGGACCTACCTTGGGGGTTGTTCTGGATCTGCAGCGGGGGAAGCTCGCATGATGAGCCGACAAAAGCTAGAGAGGCCGAGGATAAAATGATATTCCGAGGGTCATATTTAGCCATAAACAGGTGTGTTGATATCACACCTGTATGTACCCGGTATGATGAGCAGCATGCATCCAGGAAAGAAGTGTGAGTGAGCCATTATTCTCGTGCTCACTCAACCTAAAAATCACGCAAAAGTTAGAGTAACGCTTGAGAGGAAGGAGAGAGGTACAAGTTAGCTAGTTGCATTTTTTTTACGTATATCCGTATAGAGAAATATGTAGATATAGAACCTGTTGCTCTATCAACACATTCCCAAAGGCCTAGCTACCTAGGTACGGTACCTACCGTATGTCTTGTCTTGCCGTCCCACTCCTTACCTCCGCGCCGCATTGTACTTAGGCGAGATTTCATGATGGGATTCTCAAACTCTATCTCTGACTTGCACACCAAGCTACAACCACAACATACACAGCTCGACCACCACCTTCTAAAGCAAGTCTACACCCTATGCAATCCCGCATTCACAGAAGCCTCCTATGTTTCCTGCCACGTCGACGCTTTCCAGACGACGGTGAGGAGGTTGTCGCTCGACTGTTGCAATCCGCCGGAGGAGGCATATGTTAATTGCGACGAAGGGTGGCTTGTCAAGACCATGGATCTAGATGCTGTCCCCAACTCGATGGAAAGATCGGCTTCTCAACACTCGACCACATCTAGGGCGAGCTCCCGATCGCACACTGTCCGGGCCAAGCCTCGCAAATATACCTCCTACATGTCCAGCAGTGCATCCTCGATATCCGACAAGTCCTTGACGTCGTTCCCCTCCTTTTCCCCAGAGTTACCCCAGGACTCGCGACCTCCGACCCTCCGGACGGTGGATGGCGCTGCGAGTGCCTCGCGCAAGAGCTCTGATCCTCTCTCGATAGTTGAGAGCTTGACTACCTCGTTGTCGACTGAGCACAATCGCTCTGCGCTATTCGACGATGCGCCGCTGGCCAGCAGTTCCATTCCTGGATCTATACACCTTGCAAACGACGACCACATCGAGAGGCTGATGGCGCGGAACGGGGCAGTCTCGTTGGTCAGGCAGATCGCAGGAGACTTGGCTCAACGAGATGTGCAGATAGCTTCGCTGAGGCGGAAGGCCGAGAACAGGGAACGGGCTCTAAGGAAGATCATACTCGAGTGCGGCTTGTCGAACCTAGACTTGGAGACCCGGCTGCGTGCTATCGAAAATGAACGAAGGTCGCCGGCCGACTCGACCAATGGGGATCTTGTTACAGAGGACAATGGTCTTGAGGATCTGATGAGTGATGCTTTGGGCGGGTCTATGGCACAGGAGGGGAATGGAACGACAGATCGCGATGCTACAATACGAGCGGCAGCAAAACTGAAAGCACTGGAGGACAAGTCTGCTCCTGCCCAGAAGGGATGGAAAGATTACATCTGGGGTGGTGTAAGTAGGAAGACAAGCCGAGCAAGCAGTGTCAGTGGTGATGTTGTCGCTGCGAGTGGGTCAATAGGGACGGAAAGGGGAGCAAGTACAGCAACCGGTCGGAAGTCAGTCCTACAAAATGGTCTCTTCCAGCCGCCTAATACCATGAGAAGTCCAAGTCGGGCTTCCAGCCAACTTTCGAGCGCTCTTGCCGCATCAAACGGTGAGCGGAAGCCATCTTCTGGATTTGCAGCGTTGGCCTTGAAACTCGTTGCGGGCACCACCATGACTGGCCGAGATGACAACGGACGAGGGCGGGCAAGTAGTACGGGAACGACACCGCCTGGGAGGGCACAATCAACAGCCAGTGCGAAAACTACCGCGTCTGCTAGGACTGCTCCAGTCAAACCGGCTCCGAAGACGATACCTAGCAATCGTCGACCGACTGGTGCGAATGCCAACACTGTTAGAGGGCCCCCAGACAGGTGGGATACTATGGGCGCTAGCCCACAGAACATCAATCCTAGCAGTGGTGCTGATAACTATGGCCCCGTAGAGATGGACACGATCCTGGATCCGGAGGATCAGCCGCCTACCATCACCCAAATCTACAACAACCCATACAACCCCGAATTCCTTACGGACCGATTTGGATTCATCTATGACCAGCGTCGAAAGAAGAGACAGCGCGAAGCAGCTGAGAAGATGCAGAAAACGAAACGAGGTAGCCGCGTCGAAATGTTGAGCAGTGCTAGAAGTGGGATTTCTGCTGGCATTGCAGACGCAGATACGAATGCTGAAGAGGACAGACCCGATACCCCGACATCCACCGAAGAAAGGCTCGATGATGGCCAACCTGCCAAAAGATGGCAAGACTATCTAAAAGTCGCAACGTTTCCTACAGAGTTGCTATCGCACACTCCTTCCAGTGGTGTACCTGCATTCGAAGTGATGGAGGGTAGCGAGATGCCACGATCTCCAGGAATCGTGACTGAAGAGCGAGGCTTCGTACCATCTGCTACCACCGTAGCGCCCCAGTCCTCCGTAGCAGTAGTTTCTGAGCTTGCCACAATCTCCAAGCCTGCTGCATCTGAACTAGTCCCCTCGGAATCCACAGATCCCCATCAAGAAGATGCCGAGCCTGTCAAATTATTGTTGAAGCAACTGGGAGAAGTTCATGACTCACTTCAGCAAGCTAAGACACCTCGATGGAACGACTTTCTGAGGAAGGTCAGAGCTGAACGGAAGCGTGACGGTGAAGCCGCAGCTGCAGCACTGGCCAGTACAGTAAATAAGGGTTCTCATCGACCGATAGCGGTTATGCCGGAAGCTACTCTGACCGATGGAGAAATCATTGGTGTGGCGGGCTTGGGTAACAAAGGCAAAGTTGGACGTGCGAAATGGAATGAGTTCAAAGCTCTGGTCCTGGGAGGCATCCCGGTAGCATACCGAGCCAAAATATGGGCTGAATGTTCCGGAGCCGCAGCTCTACGGATCCCAGGGTACTACGAAGACCTCGTTGCGCAAAGAGATGGAGACGACGATCCGGCGATTGTGGCGCAGATCCGAATGGATATTCACCGTACTTTGACAGACAACATTTTTTTCCGAAAAGGGCCTGGAGTTGTCAAGTTGAGCGAAGTTTTGTTGGCGTACTCACGAAGGAATAAGGAGGTTGGATATTGTCAGGGTATGAATTTAATCACGGCATGCTTGCTCCTTATAATGCCGACAGCGGAAGACGCTTTCTGGGTACTGACCAGCATCATCGAGAACATCCTGCCGCAAGGATATTACGACCATAGTCTCCTTGCCTCTCGAGCTGATCAACAAGTCCTCCGGCAGTACGTGACCGAGATTTTGCCCAAGCTCTCTTCTCATTTGGACGATCTAAGCATAGAGCTCGAAGCTCTGACATTCCAGTGGTTCCTGTCGGTGTTCACCGATTGTCTCTCGGCTGAAGCTCTTTTCCGCGTCTGGGATGTCGTCTTTTGCACGAACGATGGCAGCACCTTCCTTTTTCAAGTCGCGCTCGCCCTATTGAAGCTCAACGAAACTCAACTCTTGCAATGCTCGACTCCAGCCTCGATCTACACCTACATCAACCACCAGATGACAAATCACGCCATCAGCATTGATGGTTTGATACATGCGTCCGAGGGCTTGAGGAAGGTCGTCAAAAGAGAGGAAGTTGAGACTAGAAGAGTAAAGGCCATCGAAGCCGAAAAAGATCTCATCAAGCAGCGCGAAGAGCGCAATGCTCTCCGAAAATTGCAGAGAGCTGCCGCCGCTGAAGCAGCAACCCAACCTCCTGATGAGGTTGCGGAAGTGCCTCCACCGTCGAGTCCAGCGCCAACAACGCAATTGGTAGTAGATTCTGATGGACTGGAGGGAACGATGGTGATAACGCCGATGCCGGTTGATGAGGAAAGGGATTTGGGGCTGGGGTTGGGGCTGGAATGATTGCTTTTGAAGAAAGCTACTTTAGATTGGTGTGAGTATGTGGCTTGAGGGGAACACGAGCGGTTCCCTTTTGTATCTGTGCGGGTTTGGGAGTGCTACTCATGATACCCCTTGGTTGTTTGGCTTTGATGTAGATGGGTGGTCGTTGGTGATAGACGCAATAATGAAGTCGTGAAAATTCCAAAAAATGATTCGAATACGGCTTCTGATGATAACATACTCTTGGCTGCCGTTATACTTCGCCCGTACATGTAATTGATTTTCGAATGATACTTCCGAGAGGTCGAGGGTGTTAGATTTACTTTACTTGTGTTTACTGACCTTCCTATAGAACTCATGTCCAGATCAGGTCGGATCCTCGTCCGCGACCCCAAAGCAAGGATCTTATCACACTTGCTTTTGAGAAAAAAATATAAATATATATATAAATACGTATATACGTGCGTATGGTAAATTTCAGCTCACCAGCTGGGTAACCAAAACAGGTGGAGGGACTGACGGGCATACCGTATCGGAAATCGCGATCACCGACGTATTCGAGCGAGTGTATCTATCATGCGCCTCCTCCTTGATTTTGGCTGAGACTCTCCCAGGCTATGAATCTTGTCACTTGTGATATGTGATATCTTATCGAATGCGGCATATCATTTTGCTTGTTTGGAAAGTCGGGAAGAGAGGGGTTGTTGATACCTACTGGGGAAGTGTAGTACCCAGTCTCGAGAAGCGAAAGTTTTTTTGGGGGGGCCAGTGAAAATTCCGTTCGTTCAGCCGCTGCATTAGCCGCTAGATCTTAGGTGATGATATGAGGGAGTTGTTCAGAAGCGGAAAACTTTAGGTTTAGGTCTCGAAGAGATGGTGGAAGCCTGGAGTGTGAGAGAGAGACCTGTTTATCACAGCGGCTAGCCGGTGGTGTCTCGACCAGGCAACTAGTAGCCACTATTCGACCCCCACGCTAGAGCGCAGCAAGAGAAAATTCTCTTTCGACTCATCAATCCATGGCAGAATATGCAGGTGTATATATTTCCGTAGGCGGCTGGATGGCTGGCCCAACTAGTCAAGCTGATGGTGGGTGGTCGGCTTGAGTGATGTGAACATCGAAGACGCAATGCCAAACACCAGGTGCGAAAGTCTTGACAAGCTCAACATGCTCAACTTTAGCAACACGGCCATCGTTCCCTGACATGATCCATGACGCAAATTTCTCCTCGATTTCCCGTCTCCTAGTCTGGATGTCACTGACCCCCACATTCTCATGGAGATGGAGCCACCCGTCGTCTCCCCTCAGAATCCGGAGGGTCTTGTCCCAGACCGGCTCACTTGTCGGTAACAAACCGCAATTCACATGCCTGATATTATCTAGATCCAGAGCTCTTGATTTTTGGATTCTGTCCGCGGCCATCGAGTTATCCTCCAAAAACATGACGATTTGCTCGTCAAATGCACCAAAATCGGTGCCATCTTTGACAACCTTCACAGACCAGCCATTTGCCACTGCGCCTCTCCTCAGGCCTTCGACAGACCAGGGGTTCAACTCCCACCCAACCACTCTTTTCATTCCCATCTTAGCGTAGCTGAAAACAAAGTATCCGATGCCCGCGTAGAGATCAACCGCGGTGGCGCTCTTCAGCTGTTCCCTGCGCAACGAATTCGCTCCTGATTTTGGACTGTGAAAATCAAGGAGTCGTGCTTTCTCCTTGACGTTTCCGCGACTGAACATGGTGTACCGAGGTGCCCAGACCTGAGTGATACCATTCTGCTTCGTGCTGACCCAAAACGCGTCTTCAAAGTCCTTCTCTGCGGGCTCCAGGTCTGGGGATGATCGCGGGCCGAAGTCACCGTATAGCATAACTAAACCGCTGGGGGTCCTAAGAATATTCTCGGCATCCGCTGGTTCCGATGTACTCGGTGTTCTCTGATCTGGTTCAGAGCCAGTAGTAGTCTTGTGTAGAGGGATCCCAGAATTGATCGCAAGATGGGTGAGGATACCCTTTCCTTCTCGCTTCTCGATGTTTTGCAGCATCAATTTCCATAGCTCGTCGGCCTTCGACGACATGACTTCGAGACGGATGATCTCCCACCACTCCGGGCCAAAGCTCCCCGCCGGCAAAAGAACCATCGGGGCATAAACTACCCATCTCTTGGGTATGCTAGAGAGCAAAATTTCCGCATCAAGCTCGAAGCTCTCCAGTGACCCGAGAGGGAACGAAGCTAGCCATGATTTGACTGCCGTCTCGATCGGATTGGCTGGCTTCGGTTTTGGGGGTCTCTTTAACGTCGAGGAGACGTGCGGCATACAGATATTTGATATCGTCATCTGATGATCACTGAGTATATTATGAGACTTCTCACGAGATGAAAATAGCCAGCAGTGGCACTCATCTGGCAACGTGTCCAATTTCTGAGAGTAAAAAGTTCCTCCTGACCACTCGATGCTGGCAAGAGCTTGAATTCAGAACCTATAATATATCAAGTAACTAGCTCTGCAACGGATTTCTAGCAACGATCGGAATGCTCCCGCTTAATTTGCTCCGGGGTTCCCACGATGCATTGATAACCGAGACGGAAGAAAGTGTCGCCTTTTTGTGGGCCACACGTGGTCGCTAAATATGCTGTTTCTCCGGTCAAATATATAGGTAGGGTATATATATTTCACTACTTAATTACTTACTAATTTAAGTCCTTCGAAACGGTTTAAAATTCGGGGACGGCCTTAAGACGGCCATAAGACGGTCTTAATATGGTCCCAAAACGCTCGGAGACGGTCTTTTCGTAAAAAGACCGACTTTTTATAAACGACAATCCAATCGATCAAGACGGTCTTATTTTAATAATAATCTTCTAATGACAAGACGAGCTTTTATAAAAGACGATTTTATCGATTAGAATGATTTTATTTGGGCCACGATTTTATCGTTTGTTTTCAAATTCTATATTAATCTTAAATATCGGCCTAGAGTGATCCACCGGCTATGCCAATCTATTAAGATCGTTTTTAAAAGAGATGATTATCGGACGATCGGCTAACCGTCTAAAAGCTCTTGCATTCCTCTTCAAGGTAACCGCTCGATTCACATTCAAGGTAATGCTACGGTAAAGGCAATCAATGATTTTTGCTACCAGTGGTCTTCCTATCGGTACCAAGCGACTTCTGATAACCTTCCAGATCTGAACGGGTGCAGCCAAGGAGACAAATCAGCAAGAGATATCTGATGATATCCATATGAAATTAGAGACAATCAATGGAAGTGATCAAAAGGGAGCCTTCTTATTGTTGGATGTTGAGACAGAACGCCAACCGATGACATGCACCAAGTCCTTGGTACGTGTCTGTCTACATGTCTATGTAAGCCGAGAACGATCTATAAGTGAGACAGGACGCCAGCCTACTCAGTCTATACAACTTTCCAGACGCGCTTCTCTTCACTATTTTGATGTCCATTCCGGCACAACTCTATTCAGGTAACTCATGAACTTTGCCAACCCAACGGCATGCTCGACGTTTCCCTCAGGATCTGTCACCTTCTCAGGCCACGCGATGCCAGCGGCATACAACCCCTTGACCTTCTCTCCGCTAGTATCCACAAAGCCAGCAGTGCAATCGTTGTGACGGACTTCTAGTCTCTTTCCACCTTGCTCCAATATCGGGATTTTGTTCTGGTGGAAACCGATTGCTTGGACTACGTGAGAGCATGCTGGGAGGTGTTCTAGGTAGGTGTCTTGCTCTTTATCTCTAGTCGTGCTGACCTTCTCGAGAAATCTGCTCACATCGGAAGAGGGCAAGACATCTTCTTCGAGATTCTCCTTGGCCCATGTTGCAACAGCACCTTTCAAACCAGTGTTGTCGCGGAAGATCCAGCCGTCGCGCTCTTCGGCGTAGCGTAGGGGATGGCGAGTGAACCACTTGATACGGAGATGAGGATGCGATGAGCTGGCAAGATTGTATAAGTTACGGAGCACGAGGATAGCGCTGTGGGAGGCTCCGATCACGCCTACTGTTTGCTTTTCGGTGGAAGGGAGGATCTTGGCGAGAAGTGGGGGATTCAGGGCGGGGTCCAGTCCGATTTCCTTGACACTGGTGACAGGGAGAGGCCCAGTACTGGGCGCGGCGCCTGTGCATAGGACTAGAAGATTCGCCGAAACTGTGGAGGGTCCGGGGAATTTTTCGTCTGGCGATGTAATGGTGACGCTCCAGTTGTTTAGCTTGTTGATATCAGCCAACAGATCCTAGACAGCATCGATATGTGAAGATGACTTACATCTGACCACGACGCACCGGATACTTCCCCGAGCTGCTTATGAACTCCTCTCGATTCATTCAGACCTTTGGTGAGCATGAGGCAAAGGTCGGCTGCTTCGGCAATCTGACATGTGTTCTCCCGGTCGAGGTCTTGCAGATGTGTGTACGCGTTCGGCGCTGGAGTCTCCTTGGCCACGGCCAGGAAGGCCGAAACACCCTCAGCATATGATATGAAGCGCTTGACTTTGGTGTTACTGTTGCTCCGTCAGATCACGTGGCGACCGTTGCAGAAAGACAAGAATATACCTTGGGACCTCCCGGTAGTACTTATTCAGTCGTCCACCCTGTAATTCATGATCAACCCATAATATAGGCGCCTTATTCTGCTCCAGAAGATTGCCTACTACGGCAATTCCAGCAGGCCCTACAGCTAAGATGTCAACAAGAGAGCTGAACATCGATGGCGTGCTCGAGTCTATCCCCAAAGAAGTGGGAAACATCCATGTAGGAGAGCGTCGAACTCAATTTGCACCAATAAAACGCGTGAGTGGATGGATATAAGAGGTTTTGGCTTACCGGCACCGACTACCACTGCCTCGTACTTAGTTGTAGTATCGCTCTTCATCTCGAACATGTTTCTCGTTCCTTGATATCGAGTACAAGTTGAATTCAACGACCAGAGCCGAGTCGAGCGCGAGAGTAGCATCCTGACTGGCGCCGCGCGCATTAAAGAGGCCATTTTGCCAGGAGAATCCCAAGACTCTTGTCGATTTAAATGCAGGAGCCCAAGGGTGAACCTACCCCTGGGGCGTGGGATGAGCGAGCTGCAGGTCGCCGATTACTCTCTGCACGCAGTGTTTGAAGGTCGGCGATAGGGGAACATGCGCCCCAAGTGGATGAAGGGGTTGGGATATCAAAATCCTGAATTTCCAAGGGGTGGTAAACCACAGGGGGGGAGAGGACGAGTGGTTGATGTTTGCTTGGGCAGATTACAGAGTAAAAATTTGCAAGTTTAAGGTTCCAGCTCTTTAAAGGCTTCTTCTGGCTACATTTGCCACCATCAACAACAGGTCGAAACACTTGCACAATTACAGGCCTTTATCACATCATATTAACCATTTGGGCACAGCCTGTGTAGTTGTTTACTAGTTAGTCACTAATTACTTCTCTGTTTTGCTGACACGGACCAGGCGTCTTACCATCAGCAATCCCTAGTAAGTATTCTTCTGTGCTTCGGTATTTGTTTGGGAGACCAGGCGGTGTGAAGAGCCGGCGGACATTCAGAGTTCGTGATAAAGTTTCGTAGTAGTGCTTTGAGAAACCATATTGCGTGGAGCGAGTAGATAAGAGAAATTTGACTGTACCTACTACTACTCTCCCCCCCCATGAATAAATGTCGGACCCAGTTTAGGCCCATAAATCATAGAGCGGTGGTTTCTTAATGGCTCAAAGCCTTGTCAACTCCACTATATAGACTAAATACCGGTTCAAAGATACTTTTCAAAGCCGAATCCTTATAAGTTGATTGGTTTAAGCCTTGGTAAGATCCCTTGCGAAATTATACTTTCGACATTTATTCATGGGGGGGGAGAGTATCTGCAGATCATGAGATCGGCTGAGTTTTATGCCAGTCATGCCTATACGTGATGCGGCCTGAGGTACACCCAGACGTGGATTTTAGCCAAAAGTTTCCTCAACTACTCTGTTGTACGGGTAAAAAGTAGGCGGAAATGGTGGGCCACCTCGCAATTTATTTGGAGGCGAAGGGGAGAATTGCAGAGGTGGAATGGCAAGAATGAACCTAAAGCTCCCCTCGGTGCTAAACCTCCTTTTTCTACTTAACGTACAGCGCTGCGTCTCCTTTCTATTTCCCTTGTGATCGTTAAACAGTAGACAAGAGGAGCGCTCAAAGATGGGGCCGGCCTAAGGAGTGCTCCCAGCGCACTTGCTAAGGGGGTTCCGAAGAAGAACAAGCAAAGAGGTTCCTGATTTCTACGGAGTAACAGTTTGTTTACTCCCTTTCGAAAGGGGTCGAGAGAAGTGAGAATAGTCTCTGGGCTCAGGCTAGACTTCTAGCTTTCTATTCGTTCTTCTTTTTGCTTTGCACACGATAACTCCCTTGCATAGACAATAACTCTGTAAAGAACCTTATGCTGGATGGATTGGGGGTTTACTGTAATAATCTGTGGCGACAAAGCATGACCATCCACCAGAGAATTTCGTATAGGAAGTCCGAAGGAAACTAGACAGCACATCCTCATTGGTCCTTCTTGCTCTGAGCAGCAACTCGACGCTTCTGTCTCCTTACCAACTCAAATCCCAGATATCCCGCCCAACACGCTATCGCTAGGATGCTATACGCGAAAGGAGGCAACCATCGCTTCTCTACCAATTTTTCCGAAGACAAATCGGTCATTTTCGACATGTAGATGGTAAATCCGGCATCGTAGACTATTATGAGAATCGTATAAACGAACATCGACAGCTGTATGCAACCCCTTCGTGGAGCATCAGCCATAGCTGCGATAATCTGGTCGAGCCTCCCGGCCATCTTCACGTTCGAAAACTCATCCTTGACTCGCTGGATTCCGGCAGTGCCCATTTCCCTGATATCCTTGTCGGAAAGTTTGTGCAAGACATTGTCCATTACTGCGGTCCAGCCTTCAGTATCCTCCGGCGAGCAGAGCCACCCGGTCTTGCCTTGCACGACTGTTTCGAGTGGTCCTCCAGTGTTTGCAGCTAAGACGGGTACCCCAGCCAGCATTGCTTCCAGTGGAACAATTCCAAAGTGCTCGTTCGAGGGGGTGTATACAAGGAGGCGAGCCGACTTGAGAAGTATATCCTTCAGCGTGTTAGGCACAGATAAGAGGAACAAAATGTCAACATCTTCGGGGACATTTAGTGCTGTAACGACGGTCTTCGTGGTTGCGGTCTTGAGACCTAGGGATTCGGCTAGTTGGACTAGGTCCTTGTGATAGACAACATTTTCTGACACACGATTGTCATAACCACCTGGTGCAGCAGGTTAGTGATAGGCTTTGTATCTCCCGCCAATATCGCTTACCTGCAAGAAGCAACATAACCCCTTCTCGACCTTTCTTGCCCAAACCGGCGTATGCTTTGATCGCAAGGCCAATATCCTTCTTCCGCTCAAACCGATTTATGCTCAACAGAATACGTTTGTCCTGCCAAGCCGCAACAGGCCCATCTATAATCTCATTCTTCTTCTCCTTAATATCCACACAAGGATACACAATTTGCAAGTCCTTCTCCGCCACCAGATCCGGCCACACTCTCCCGACAATGCCTTTCGTGAACCCGGAATTGACAGCTACCGAGTCGGCGAAACTCATACTCCATTGTTCGATAAAATCAAAGGGTATTCTGTACAGCCGTTTCCACCATGCTGATCGACCTTGCGCCAGCAGAAGATCCGGAAAATGGCAGTAGAATAGTATGCGCGTTTCAGGGTACAGGTATGCCAGCCAAGGCACGCCGGCACTCAACTGGTCGACGAAGAAGGCATCCGGCTTCAATTTGCTGAGCTCGGAGTTGTGGTATGTTGCGATAATGATATGGAGCTGGCGAAGGATTGCGCATAGGATGGAGAATCGGGAGAAAATGGAGGCGGGAATCAACCACTTGCCACGAACGCGCACATCGAGAGTACCTGATATATCCCGTCAGCTTACCTGACTTTACACAGCCAATTCTCCATACCATCTCGAGCTTCATCAAAGCAGTGCTTGGGATCGCAGTGGCTGGTAAAGATAACGACTTTGTGCCCGCGGTTCTGAAGTCCTACAGCTGCATCGATAACCAATCTTTCAGCGCCGCCGATACCCAGATCGGGGTGAAAGAAGACTATGCTCTTCTTCTTTTCCACTTCTGCCGCCATTGTTCTGATGGAAAGGGATCAACGGAGGGGAGTGTGTTCTTCCTGACAGATTATCTGGCGGTTTCGAAGCACAAACGAATCCATCGCAGCCTCGCGCTAAGATTGACCGGTCATACTGGTATTACTCGTGCGGCCAGCATACCGTAGTAACTCATAAGAGTCGACCTACGCTAGCCGTTTAGCGTCTTTGGTAAGCAAGGGGGATTAATGGTTACGCCGCTCCGAGAAGCGGCCGCATATCAAAATCCTAAATCGCGTTTGGTGCAATCCGTTTGCACTGAATATTTGACCTTGTTATTTGCAACCGTCAACGTGTATATAATTATTTAGAACTAAGGTTGCTAAACAAAAGCTCGGTCCTGAATTAACTATAAGAAAAGCACATGCGTTGGACTCTTCGAATGCTTCATTATATAGTGAGCGCGCTCCTTGAGCACGACCTGGAAAGAAGCGTAAGACATGGGCTCAATATAAAGCTGGAATAACCTATTGCAGTATATACAACTCGACTTCTTATTATATACCCGAAAGTATATTAAGCTAAAGCACGAAAGGTAGACGTGATATTGCTTATCTATTTTTATAAGATCGCACGGAAAATCCTATTGCCCGCCTATCCGAAGCGCGACCGCCTTGCTGCTCGCAAACGATAGAATGACGCTGTAAAAGCATATGTATAATACGAATACGTTTCTCTCATATGAAAACAAGCTGCTAAGTATATCTTAGAAGATCAATGAAACTGCGATTAAAAAGTAATGGAAAGAGCCAGATAAGATTCTTAGTTTGGTAAGAGCATCTCGCTTAGGACCAACTTCATATGCTGCATTCTTCGGTAACATTTATTGCTTTATGATTGACTGATAATAAACGGTATTTATCGCAAAGACTTAATCGCGAGGAAAGCATGTCGTCCTACCAGGAGCGGCGTGACCATTTATCCACCATGCTTGCCAAGGACGCTAAACGGCTAGCGTAGGTCGACCCTCACGAGTTACTACGAAGTACTGTATGGTACAGTATCTGTCCCCATGTCGAAAATCGTCCTAAATTCACCGGTACAACGCGGAGTCAAATTTCTTAAATATACGCGTAGTCAATCACACCGAGCTTCACAGCCTCTTTCTCCGGTTTAAACAAGATCAACGCATGGGGACAGATATGCTGGCCGCACGAATACCTGGCTAGCTTTTTAGCACTGGGAAATTTGCAAGGTATATTGGAAACGTCTGTTTTTTTTTGGCCAAATCCCATTAGTTTGCCGACTTATCCGGTACGTGAGTTCTAGTATACAAATCTAATATACTACTACAAATCTAATATATAAGTCTAATATAAATCTAAATTATAATGTATAACTATATTATGTAATTCTAATTAATCAATGTTTCTAACATATAATTGACGAGCCATTCCCTTCCGATTGTGCTACTTAAGTCACCTAGAGTCCGGACTTCCAGGATGTCCTTTAATATTCCAAGTTTCCCATTTAATAGGTTCGGCCGAAAATTCCCTCAGCTCAGCTTCTGATGCAAAGCATTTAGCCCATAAATCCAATCGATCATCGTCATATACCACTCTCATTGGGATAACCATTTGCAGTTGCCGCTTCCTTCCTTCAACCCATGAGAAGCGCAGCGCTTTATTGGGCTCATCAGCTTGACCCCATGGCCAGCGCAGCGTTTGCTTGAGCCTTGACAATACTTGTTGTGACTTGATGTACTCTACGAGGACTTTTTCGTCTTTGCCCCATAGTCGTATTCGCCCTGAACCACCACGCGAAGTCTGTTCTTGCGGAAGAGTATCATCCGAAGTCTCTGGTTCATAAAATTTCGGGATATAGACTTTGTCGGCTTTTTTCAACTTCCACTTTCTCGCTTTGATAGCACAAAACCAAGTGCCTTCTCGATTCGCCAAGCCCTCAGGTTTGTTTCCTATTTAAATTATTAGCTCCGCGTAATAAGTAAGCATTTATACAATAGATCAACTCACTCATATAAATGCCATCTCCTAAAGGATTAATGGATCGGATTTGCTGTATATAAAGCTTGTTGTTTTTATTGATATCCCGAGCCTGATCCTATAATTCGCGTGATTAGTATAAGCTTATGCTGTATAAATCAAGTGAAACTTA
Source organism: Drepanopeziza brunnea f. sp. 'multigermtubi' (assembly GCF_022702325.1). Classification (NCBI taxonomy): domain Eukaryota; kingdom Fungi; phylum Ascomycota; class Leotiomycetes; order Helotiales; family Drepanopezizaceae; genus Drepanopeziza; species Drepanopeziza brunnea. The sequence goes on from NW_027094065.1 coordinate 1,430,889, forward strand.
CACTAGTAACTGCTGTATAGCCGATAACTATTTCTTTGCGCCAAAACATGGCTTGAGCTTCGTTGAAGAAAAAGCTCAGGATCATTAAGATCGCAAAGATAGACTTTGATCGTGGCATCGTCTTTATAGTTAACGAAGAGGGATAAGCTTGCAAAGGAAGAGAGAGGATGATGAATTGAATCTGAAGCGATGAGTTGAAGCCAAAGCAGAAGAGATGCAAGAAGAAATATATATCTCTTTCAATATCGTTTTCGAAATTATTACGTCAACTATAAATAATCGTACGGCTAATAATAATCGGCGCACTGGCCATTAAATTTGTACCACGGTACAGGCGTAAGTATTAACCCGGGTGCCTCAAAAGTTTAGTTTCCACTCTAAACCCCCTGGTTTCCCTACCCTCGAGGGGTAATACTTACGCCTGCGACGTAGTATCTTTATTCTTGCATTATTCCTGTATAGAAAATCTTCTTAATTATCAACTATTTGTAGTATTGCAATCTTACTTTCCAATTTGTAATAAAAGGTCGGATTTGATCGGGTGCTTGAATAATTTCGTGCGGCCTGTTGACAATCAAATAATTATCTCTCGATCCCTTGCATTCCTCCCTCTTCCCGCTCATCTCCATCGCATGATCGTGAAGGAGCGTACAGAATTCAGCGGGTCAAATTTAGCTGAATCGATTGATTTTAATAATTAATCGACGAAAGCGTTGACGTTCGTAAGGTGGTAGCGACACAGAGGAAATATGTTGGCACGGATTTATTAAATTATGATTAAAGCGGATCGTATCCTATTATAAGACGGTCTAATCGTCGGTTACCTTGAATTTAATTTGTAAAAAATCCCGACCTGGCACCACCAAGGCGGGACACCCAGCGAGGCGGGACAGCAAGGCGGGACAGCAAGGCGGGACAGCAACGGTATACCACTTACCACGGTACAGGCCTAAGTATTACCCCTCGAGGGTGCCTTAAAAGTTTAGTTTCCACTTTAAACCCCCTGTTTTCCCTACCCTCGAGGGGTAATACTTACGCCTGCGACGTAGTATTAAACAACAACTATTAATATAAATAAACTTATATGCTTAGAAAACTTTGTTTTAAAAATGTAAATTGAAAATATAAAGATGCATTTATTTTTGGTGATATAATACATTAAAATGTAATGAAAATATAGCTAAAAACTGTCCAAAATAATTCAAATTCACTTGTTTGCTGCGAATATCTTAATAAGAACAGCCTTAATAAAAAAACGTCACATAGATCGAACATAAATGATTTACTTTATTCTACTACCATAAGTAATAAACATCAAATAAAAGTTGGTAATAATGCACGTATTTTTTTAATAGGTTTAAATAAATGTCCGGTTTTAATGTTCTTCTTTTATTCTAGTAAAGGGCTACGATTCTTTACTTGTACGAGGTGCCCTTTACGAACCTTTAGCTCTTTTTCTTTTTTTTTCTTGCGGTAAAAAGAAAGATAAAAAGTCTAAAGAGCCGAAATTGAATCATCGATATGCGACGTCTTTTCGAAAAGATTTTCTTTTACCGGCGATTCCGAACCTTTTTTTTTTTTTTTTCTTAAATACTACGTCGATTACGATTTATATTTAACGGGCATACCGATTGAAAAGATTAAAAGAATTTGCGATAAAAAAGGAACGTATATAAAAGATAAGATGAGAAAGGCTTAGTTCGATTAATCGAAAACACGGTATTGCGCTTTCGAAAAAGCGTTTTGCAAATACACCGGCTTTATTTATGTTGTTGTTGTTGTTGTTGTTGTTGTATTTATTAACGTCGGGCGGGTATCCAAAACGCAATGCTTGGACTTTGGGGACCTCTTATGGGGTACGGCGACGTGCTAAGTAAAGGAATTATATACAAAGTACTATCTAATCGAGAGTAAAAACCACGTTGGGGAAAACCTCTCGTCAAATAGCTGAACACTTGTAAAACCCTTAAAAGCAATTCATAATAATGTGCATCGAGTTTTCTCTCGACAACTGTCGAATACGTGTGGCCTTACGAGCGGCCTCGATCCGTATAATACAAACATCGTTCTCTTTCGTCGTAGAGCTAAGAAGGCTCGCGTTCGTAGCCCTTGGGTAGAGCCGGTGTGTTTGCAGAACGCTCTTTCGAAAGCGCAGTACCGTGTTTTCGATCAATCGAACTAAGCTCTTCTTATCTCATCTCTTATACACGTTCCTCTTTTATCGCAAATCCTCTTAGTCTTTTCAGTCGGTATGCCCGTCAGGTATAGATCGTAGTCGGCGTAGTATTCGAGAAGAAAGAGGAGAGAGGTTCGGAATCGCCGGTAAAAGAAAAATCTTTTCGAGGAGACGTCGCATGTCGATGATTCAATTTCGGCTCTCTAGAGTCTTTATCTCTCTTTCTACCGCAAGAGAAAGAAAGAAAAGAGCTGAAGGTTCGTAAGGGGCACCTCGTACAAGTAAAGAATCGTAGCCCCGACCGGCTTTATTTAAAAGCTACGAACGTAAGCTTTTTTAGCTTTACGACGAAAAAGAAAGATGTTTGTATTATACGGATCGAGGCCGCTCGTAAAACTATACGTATTCGACAGTCGTCCAAAGAAAACTCGACGTATAGCATTATAAATTGCTTTTAAAAGGTTTATAAATGTTTAGTTATTTAACGAAAGGTTCTCTCAATGTAGTTTTTATTTTTAATTAAATAGTACTTTAAATATAACTCCTTTACTTAATACGTCGCCACACTTTATAAGAGGTCCTTAAGGTCCAAGCATTGCGTTTTGGATACTCGCCCGACGTTAATAAATACAATAACAATAATAATAACAACAACTTTTATTCTAGTATTTACGCGGCAATTCTGATATATACCTACGCATTAATAAAATCGAAAAGTACAAAGCAAAAGTACCATTTTTATTACTTTCACTCAACACAATAAAATAAAGAATAACTTGTAATTAAAATTCGACTAATTGATTATTAATATCAAACTCAATGCGGTGCGTCGTCTTATACAAAAATAATTACTATATAATGGCTGGTTGATTTTCTACCTATTAAAAAGGAGCATATTTTACTGTCCCGCCTTGGTGGTGCCGACTTGCTATAGCAAGTCGGTCAGTTCTTTCGAATTAGAATTAAAGAAACCGGAGATTAGGTGCGATCTTTTTGTAAATTACCGTACATTGATAATCTCACGTTAATAGATACTGAGCGCACTAAATCTTTAAACAGATAATATTGTGTTAAAGATTATACCTCGTTACATATGATCATTAGACCATCTTCAAAAATTAAGACTAAGTGACATAAAGGTATAGCTAAAAAAATTGATCGGGGACGATGAACCCACCTGCCTTTAAGGTAATGTCACTGAGAGCCCGCAGGTAAACAGTCAGCGCACTGACTATTATTATCTGGACCTTTGCGCAGGTAAGAAAGGGACCCATTCCGTAGGCATTAATTCAGCCTTGCAGGCAGACCTCAAAGTGCCATGAGATCTAAGGTAGGACAATCAGAGAAAGACAATTTTGTTATTCGGAAGCTGATATCCAGACATGCTTATTTCCATCCTTGCATAGATAAGAAAGATCTGTCGAACTCAAAGTGATTAGTAGGTAACCAACCGCCGGTCCTCAAGAAAACGGGGCCGAGGTCCACGTCCAGCCCATCATCACACATGCCGGATTAGTATCCTCAACCTCGCCTCCGAGGAGCTCCAAGGAGCCGAATTATAGAAGCTATCCAAGAAAGCCATTTATTTCCCTCGAAACCCTTTCAAAATGGCAGCCTCCCTCTTTACAGTTCCAATTATCAACCCTTCATCCCCCAAAGCCTCCCCCTCAGGAACAGTAGTCTGCAGCTCCCCCTCTGCAGGCATCTACATCCTAACCTTCACCTCACCCCCGGACAACCGCCTCCTAACCTCCTTCTTCCAATCGCTGCTCCTCGCCTTTGACATTCTCGAGTTCTCATACCCGCCCGGCTGCGTCATAACCACGTCCGGAGTCCAAAAATTCTACAGCAACGGCTTGGATCTGGAACATGCGTCCAGCACCGAGGGGTTCTTCCCGGATAGCATGTTCGCCCTCTTCAGAAGACTCTTGACGTGTGTAATCTCTTATGCCTAGACCTTATTCCCTCCCTCATGCTGAATTGGATCCTTACTGAAATGCTTTCGATGAAACAGATACCCCATGCCAACCGTAGCCCTGATTAACGGCCACGCCTTCGCCGGCGGCTTCATGTTAGCCATGTACCACGACTACCTGATCATGAACCCCTCACGTGGCTATCTCTGCCTCAACGAGCTTGACCTCGGCGTCCCGCTCCAGCCAGCAATGTCCTCCGTCTTCCGTCAGAAACTCGCGCCTGCGGTCTACAAAGCCATGGTTCTGGAAGCGAAACGCTTCTCCGGCGCTCAGGCGCTAGAGGATGGAATCGTGGACGGACTGGGGGGCATGGAAGAGGCGTTGAGGTTTGTGGAGGAGAGGAAATTGATGGAGAAGAGCAAGACTGGGGTGTACGGACTGTTGAAGAAGGAAATGTGGAGGGAGAGCTTGGGGTATCTTGAAAAGGAGGGATATGAGAGGGAGGTGGCGAAGAGTGAGGCGTATTTGAAAAGGGAGGAGGGGAGGAAAGTGGTGGGTGGTAAGAGGGTTGCCGAATGGACGAAGAATGCCGGGAAAGCCAAGTTGTAACGGTAGAATACTGTGTGAGGTATGTGTATGTGAGTACAATCGAGTGGATAGCTGAGGAAGGGAAGAGCTGGGTGAGAAGTGTAAAATAAGGTATCATTTGTCATTAGCGATACATCCAAAAGAAAATACACATGAACTCCAGCCCAATGCCATCAGACCCCAACACCGCGCTATTTTACAACACAACCATGAACCCGTAACACATGATAGCCTGACTCCCACTTGAACAACTAGGCAAAACTGTCTTCCGCTTGCCATACCGGAGAGGGAGGGATCGGTTCAGTTTTAGGCTCGGGAGTTACTGTGTCCTCCGAAGCTTCCTCCACTTGCTCCTCCGAATGCGACTGATTGGGATCATACTCGAAAATACCAACTTCCACCAATGCATCAAAAACCATATCTTTGCGTGTCAGCAAGGCCCGCTCGACATCCAATCCATCGAGAACCCTCATCCGCAAACAGCTGCTCAACACCATAACCTCGAATGTCCGTCGCAACATCCTCGTATCCATGTCTAAGCATGCAACATATCTGACATCTTTCTCTCTGTCCGCTTTGCCAAGAGTGAAAGGCTCGACAGCCGCCTTCTCCTCGTCATTATGAAGTCCGACCATCCGAGATTCTATGATCGGGGGGTAAAATCCTTGCGTTAGTGAATTGTTCCTCAAATCGGCTGTTGTGATGCCTGGAAATTGTGCCAGCACGCATGCCGTTGATCGTAGTCTCACCAGCCTGTTGCCCGCCAGAAGTAGCTTTTTCAGACGCTGAATCCCGATCAATGGCTTGATATCCTTCAAAGCGTTGAAGTTCAAATTCAAGACTCTAACGTTTGTGAACACCTGTCCGAAATCTACCGGAAGAGTTTCCAAGCCACAATTTGCGAGCTCCAAGTATTGCAGGTTGAGGAAATCAGCTTGAGGTTCGAAGGAGCCGAGATAATTGCCAGACAGGAAGAGCTTGCGGATTTCGAAGGCTTCGGAGATGAAGGATGGGTTAATAACAGCACCTTCCTGCTGTTCTCGCATTGACAAACTATCGAGGTACTTTGTCCTCAGAAGACCCGACACCGTTCCGAGGCGGTTTCTATCAAGATACAGAAGGCGGAGATTTGGGAATAGGCTCACATCGATCGCTTCGAGGTTGTTCCCACTCAACTTCAAGTATTTCAAAGTTGACATGGTCTGCGCGGCGTCCATCGAAATGTCGCATAGAGAATTGTCCTCCAAATTGAGAGTCACTAGGGACCGTAACTCCTGGAGACCACGAAGGGTGCAAACTTGATTGTCTTTCAGGTCGAGATCAGTGAGTCGTTGTAAATTGGTGCCCCCCAAGTCGAGAGAACGAACGGAATTTCCTCGCAACCGAAGGCTAAGAAGTCCATCAAGTTGACTTACTCCATCCAAGCCAGAGATTTTGTTATTGTCTGCTCTCAAACTTCTCAAATGAACGAGTGACTTGAATGCTGATAATGACTCCAACCCGTTGTTCGAGACGTCGATGTATTGTAGGTTATGAAGATGCTTCCATGTGACAAGATCGGTGAGACAATTATGCGCGATACGAAGGTGTCGAACTGTCTTCGGTACTCCATCTAGCTGTTCAATCTGGTTGTGTGAGACGTCGAGTTCTTCTAGCTCCTCACAGAATTCATCGAGCTTATGGATGTTCGTGAGCCTTTTGTCCTTGAGAGTGAGTTCCTTCATGTGCTCCCAGAATGGTTCATAAGGTTCCACCTCAGTGAGTTTCTCAACCAGCCCCTTTATCGACAGGGAGAGTGTTTTCTTCGCATCGTTGCCAAGAGCGAATCGACTTCTTTGCGCGACATAACTGACATCAAGCCCGAGAGACTGATCAGCTTGGTGCACAGTGAAATCAGAGAGAGGCGTTAGAGTAAGAGTTCCAATTTCATGACTTGGGCGGGGTGTTACAAGAGTGGCATTCGAAGACTGTCTTGGAGCGACGGGTGTCGACACAACGATGCTGATACTTCTCCGTTGGCGGTCTTTGGCATTTTCTATGATCGAATCTTCATCTTGCTCGTCAATTCGTGAAACAGGCCGAGCTTGGAACTTGTGACCGCCCACGGACATGCGGCGAGAGGTACTTCTTATAGCACTGCGGATCTTGGTTGAAATATTTCTCTGGCTAGGCTCGGGGTCATTTTTCGCGACAATGATGCTGTCTTCACCAACACTATTGTCAACATCTTGTGCAGAGTGACCGGCAGCTTCGACATCCTGTTCAAAGCTACTGTCGACGTCGTATCCAGGAGCTTGAATGACCGATGCAAGGGGCGATGAGAAAGAGATAGTAACGTTGCGTCTCCGTGGGCTGTCTGGATCGACCCGATCCTCATATATCGAAATTTCCCTTTCGACCTCCTCTACAATCTCTTGCTTCTCGGAGTACTCGGTTTTTCGGCTGTGTCTGATACTCTCATATTCGATGGGATCATGTTTTCTCACGGCTGACTTGGTAATGCTTTCAGGGAGGCCGAGTTCTGGTACAGATTGAGCGACCTTGACTGGCTCCGGTGATCGTTTCTGCTCCTGAATCTGCGATAGCTGCCTAGGAGGAATGAATTGTGGTTGTGTATAGAGTTTCACCCCACTGAATTGCCCATCTTCTCGGGTTTCCTGGGCTAACCTCTCTTCTTGTTTGAGCTTGGCTGCTACCGCTTTGATTCTTTGCAGCTCTTGCGTCTCATCGACAGAAAGATCAGGTATGTCACCAAACGGGTCGTCATCCGTCTCGTCGGATGGAATAAAATTCTTAGCACCATTCTCAGCGCTGGCACTCTTGCTCTTGATCCACTTCTTGCTCTCATGATCAAACACCATTCCGGCTAGTTGTTCTGGTATCAGGTGAGAGACGGTGTGGGGAGCGATGACACGACGTGAGTCTGATCCTCTCGAGGAGCCCGTAGGAATAGACCGCGCTGTCGATTGACCTGAAGAGGCCGAGGAACCATGGGAAGGAAATTCAACATCGTTTCGATCCCCGTCACCAGTGTGTATCGTTGAAGTTGAATGCTTGCGCTTCCGATATAAATCTGGATTTTCTGATATTCGAATATTTGGCGGGTCACTCTCCGTAGTGCCTGGATTCAACGACTGCATGGATAGCCTATGGATAGTCTCATCCGTTCTACGATCAAGATCTTTTGCCTCATCAGCGGCCTCTTTGGCCATTGCAATAGATCTCATCGAAGATGCAATGACACCATCAATGTCACTCTTCTCCTGATACTTTCGCAAGTGGTCTAGCAAGGCAGGGTCCTCCTGCTTATGGGGCAGTCGTGACACAGGCTTTCCGTCTCGACTTGGTGGTCTGGAAAATGGTTCCACGGTGGACTCTTGATATGAATCATCAAGCTCCTCCAGCCCACCACTAAGCTGGGGACCGCTCTCGGTGGATTTGGCGCGATCGTTTTCTGATTCCGACTCTTCCACGCTGGCCAAACCGCTTCTTGGTCTTGTCTTGTCACGAATGCCTGCCATAATCATCTTTGCTTCATCCAGGAAGTCTTGGGTAGTAATAGAACCCTTACGACTGTCATCAAGCATGTTTTTGCCGACTCCAAGAGTTGCAGAATTTTTGAACGGTCCGGTAGCATCAAGTTCTGCTTGTATCTTGGCTATCTTCTGCTCCTGCAGCAGTCTCGCTTGCTCAGAATTGGTCAACTTCGCTTCTAAAGACGGTGCACGTTCATGCTGTAGACTACTACGTTGACTCGGCGTTGGTGTTCGCGGCCTAAGAATTTGACGCATAGCAAGCACTGTCGGATTCGCTGCTTGCTGATCGTCACCGTGCTTTGCATCTTTTCGTTTCTTCCCTACCACAGATTGCATTTGTTGGTGAGTTTCCCTCAGGGAATCTAGATCACTCAAAATCTCTTTTTCGTCGGCGTGCACACTATCGACACTATCGACACTATCGACCCTGTTCAAAGTCCTCCGACGTTTTGGAGTTGGGTCCTTCAAAGGTGTTTTAGGAAGTCGCTTACCTTCCGAGTCGCCGTTCCGCTTCCTCGGTGTCTTGAGATCTTCTGGTTCATCTGGACTACTGTTTGGACTCTGAGAGCTGCTGCTTTCTGGTCGAACACTATTTCTAATGCTTGCAGTTTGTCGCGTCGAACTGGTGATGGTCGTGTACTTGGCTCGATGATGGACAGTTGCATCTTCACTTAGATCCGGCGAAGGCTCGAGTTGAAATTTGAATGAGGTCTGGGTATGACGGTTGAGAACTGGTAAGGCGACGTTTTCCTGTTCTCCGTCTTTGAATTCAGCTGAATTGAAAGATAATCCTTCGCTAAACTGGAAGCTGTCTAATTCACCTGCCCCAAAACTGCTCATCTTTCGTTTTGATTTTCGTTTTGGAAGACTGTGATTTGAATGTTTATCCGTCATCGGCTCAAAAGCGTCGTTCGTCCCAGGACGGTTTGGTTCTTGAGTCTGTTCAGGCAAGTCATCGCCACTATGATCAATATCGCCCTCGAATTGACTAAGCCTTCTCAGCAACTTCTGATTGGTGAAAGTATCATATGTACCGAAAATCTTCAGTGGGCTGCCTGAATTGCTTTTACTTTTCGTCGGGCTCTGTTGAGGTGTTCGCAGCTCTGTAGCTGGTATTTGATCTGGCTCGGCGGCTTGATGCTCGTTGGAAATCCGCGTTTTCCGAATGTTAGGGAGCTTTTTTGGTGTGATAGCCTGCATTGAAGATTCCGGCATCATCACTGATTCGTCGACAGCCGAAAGAGAGGACGGGCTTAACATGCGTTTTTGAAATGAGCCCTCCTGAGATTGACCACCCCTCCTCAGGTTGACAAATCGACCATTGTGAGCAAAGTCGTCCGTGCCAACAGTCGTGTCTAACGGAGCTGCTCCCGAAATATCATCTACATCCTGATCCGAATGGCCAGGGGTACTCCCACGAATACTGGCAAGTTTTCTCTCCAATTCGTCCAGAGGAAGGTTCAATGCCGCATAGTCTATTTTTCCGTCCGCGGTATTGTGACGTGCAACGTAAACAGGGCTGAATTCCTCATTACGCATATCGATCTGTCCACTGACAGTTCGACCTGGGTCCTGGAGGCGCAAGGCTGATGACTCCGGCTCAGATATGGAATCAGAGCGCATGTTTACATCCTGACTTTGCCGGAAAGATATCTTGGAGGGCTGAAACATGCTACTCTGGCTCAAGTCATTCACCGAAAATTCGCTTCCGCCTTGATTTGCAAGCCTATAATTCATGCCTCGTGGCTGCTGCCGATCTTGAGTGCCTTGTGGTTCCTCGTCCATAAATTGGCCGCTCTCCTGCCCACGGTCCTTGTGGTACGGGGGAGGGCTCGATGGCATGGCTATGCTACCGTCCTCAGGTGTTTGCGCCGCTCCCAATTTGCTCGGTGACATCGATTGAGTGGGGGGAGGCCGGAACATGTTTTCAAGGCCAGCGGGACTGAAGAGGTCGCACTGCTCTCCGTACGCAACGTCTCCATGAAGGAGGCGTCGTTTCCACTCCGGGGTTTCGTGTATTCCCTTTTTCGGAGACAGACTGGCAGATTTATGCTCAACGGTATGGTACTGCACTGATTGGGTCGTAGATGCCGAGAATGTCCGTGACAAACGTCGTCCACGGGTGCCGTTGCTGATCTCACGAAGTTTTGACTGCCGACCTTGCACGCGCTGCGATAAGGGGATGTTCGTTTCGTTCGTGCTCCGCTCGTTCAGCGGGCTTTCTTCACAGTTCTGAGGGGCGGTCCATGTTTGCCGCCGTACGTTGTATTTCGGTATGCGACTCGACGCGGCCCGCGTTTTTTGGGAGGAGTCGGAGGTGCTTTTCGAGAGTGACGGTAGCGAGGGCGCAGGAGATCCAGAAGAGCGCGGCTGAGAGACCCAATCTTCGGACAAAGAGTCTAGCCATGCATGATCCATTGCGACAGACTTCGAGTTGGGTTTGCAATGGGTTACGGCCGTGCCATGAATGCGACTGTTGCAGTCGAGTACGAGAGGTCGTCGGCGGGGTATCGAAGTACAGTAAAAAAAAGATGCAGTCGGGTAGGGCGAGAAAATTGAAACTCAGAATAAGGGAGAGAAATGAATAGCTGGTGGATTGGGATAAGGTCCGGGCGATCGACGCGGTTTTGTTGTATTTTCTTTTCGATGCCTCACGCGCTCGCTGGTGTTGGTTGTATTCTCGAATCATCACCGTGCCAACGTAAATACTATTAGCTCGAAATAGACCCCTCACATGTTTACCTAGGTACCTCTTCTCACATAAGAGGTCCGTTCTCCTGGAGATCGGTTCTTTAAGTGGCTCAGTAGTATTCTTACTAGAATCCGCATTTATATTCCTTTATTTATGTAGATCTTGCCTTGCGATATGAGAAAATGCATATACGACATTATAAATATCGCCGTTATTGACAGAAAATATCTGGGTAGTTCTCAGGGACTGTCCTTTCCCTATTGAACCGACCGAGCAAGCCACAAACACGTCCTTGTATGAATGGACAACGTAAGTGTTGCACCGATCTACGGTAGATAATCAATGTCCTGCAGACTATCAAATCAGAGTTTCCCTTAATCCCGAAGCCAATCCAATACCTTCCGTGACACTTTTTCCATTCAGCTTTGCACACTACGGACCACCACTTTACACGAGATTGCACGAAACACGGAACACGTCCCTCGGCCAACGACAATCGACTTCAATCAGCGCTCTACAACCCGCTATCCAGCTCGATGTAGCACCGTGAGGTGCCCTATAATTGCGCCCCGGTCAACTCAACATGAAGCAGTGCCAGAGCTCCTACGATTCTGCGGAGGTAGAGGAGGAACCCTACTACTGCTCACCGGTCTGCGCCCCAGATGATATTCTCTGCTCAGGTTCAGACGCAGAAGACACCCCAGACGAGGTTCACAAGAAGCATCTGCGTTACGAGGCAGCGGCCCAAAGAGTAGCAACAGGTCACTTACCGGCAATACTATCTGCGAGGTTGAAAGGGCCGTTTTCGAAGGAGGGGGGATGGATCAATCCCTGGAGGTACAGGCCCAAGAAGAAGCAAGATGATGCATGGTGGCAGCCTGGCTCAGAGGATATGCTGTTTACTCGCGCAAATGTGATGAAGAGAGCGGCAGCGCATGGTTTGGGTTATTTGACTCCAGCGGATGCTCTTCGGTGGTGCAAAGATACGGCAAAAGCTGAGGCAGATGCTATCATCGAGACGAATATCGCAAGCGGAGCACTAGTGAGATCCGTTGAGCGAGACGAGTTCAATGACGATGAAGAGGGGGAAGAGAACCTGCCCGCAATAGATAATCGCCACCAAGTATCAACGAAACACAGACCGAAAAGTTCGGGACCAGCCTCGTCCGCCACGCACGATCTCTCGATGCTCAATAACTTCGGCAAAACACCACATACTGATGAAGTCCTGGAAGCAAATACAAAACTCATGAAGCGGGCAGCAGACTCACAGTGGCTTAAAGGATCGTACGTATCTAAACGGGCTCGATGGGAGGGTGCAGCCGTGGATTCGCCAACACCGCTTCCTGATGTGCTGGACCGAAACCGGCGGAGACGCCAATTACCTACCAAAGTTCCAGGCCTGGGAGGAGTGGGAGCTCATTGCCCGTCTCGTTTTTCAGCGGGATCCCCAGGCATACCCCAGGGCGCTCGAAAACCACAGCTGCCCACTCATCAGACTCCACAGCAAGCCACAGGGTCTAAGGTTCGGGCTGACCATGAACCTGTTGCCATCTTTGGTCTTGCAAACAGGTCATCACAGCTTGGACAACTAGATTTCGACAGCCAGGAGGATGATATTGATGAGCTCCAGAGCATATCACAGGAAAATGATCATCGAACCACTTCGCGAGGGTCTAGTATCAAAGCACGGAAGACTTCAAGGAACTTGGGAGACCGTTCATTTTCTGATCTCGAGCCGGATGATCTGATAGCTATAACACCTGGTACCAAGCAAAGTCACAGAATGCAGTCCAACACCTTGCAAAGGTCACACACATCGAGCTCAAGGCCTTATGAACTACCAACACTTCCGCGAAGAAAGCCTCGCCCGGATTTGAATAGATCTTCACATGAAGAAGAAGGCAGCTTTGTTACGGAAGTTGCGCCGTCTTCTAGGAATCTGGAAAAATTTCAGTTTAGGAGAAGAACAAGATACACCCAGCAACCGAAGAGCGAAGCGACCACGAGGGATTCCATCAAAATAGAAGACGATGAGAGTGTAGCCTCGGGCGAGTCGACACAGCAGGCGCATGAAGCGCAGAATATACTATCCAAACCAATGGAATTACCGGAGATTCCTTATACACATCCCGTATTACCAGTACAGCATCCACTAGGCTTAGCTGAAGTCCCTCCGATTCTTGGGAAATCAGACAGCCAGACAACACCTCCCCGAAGCGACAAATCTCTTAGCTGGGACAAGAATCATAATGGACAAGCACCGTCTCTTTCACAGGCAGCGGAGAGTTCTCACCCTCAATCTCCTCCCAAGTCCAACGCTTCTGCAATTGATACGCCTGTACCCAAACCTAAAAGGGCCGGTCCGCCCCGTTCTCCTTCTGTGCAAAACGATAATTTGACTACCCCATTGCAAGATCACACGATTGCCATGGATTTCGTTCTCGGCTTGCCAGACATACCCCCTGCGAGCCCGTGGAAAATGCCTGGGTTTGACGACTTCAATCTCTCCCAAAGGTTTAGAATGTCTCTTCAAGGATCTCCAAAACCGACTCCGCAAAAACGTCCAGAACGGGCTCAGAAGCTTCTGGGCATCAATGGCCTGGCCAAATCACCGCCTCCAATAAGACATATTCCCCGAAACCCCCCCGAGGAGTCTCCAAGGCTTCAGGCGATCACCAAGTTGGCCGAGTCATCGCAGAACATGTACGATTTCAGCACTCAATCCTACAATACCACTCCGCCAGGATCTTTACCTGCTGCTGGGCAGACTCCCACGTGTCCCTTAATCGGACTGGACACTAGAGAAACGGAGAACACTACGGGCATAGAGGACGTGTCTACCGACGAGATGGCCAGAATCCAGATAGAGCTGTCACAGATCTGTTCCAGCTCTAGCCATGGTGGGGGCCCTCATAGCAGCCCGAGGCAGGCGTCTCAAGACTGTCCGCACGAATATTCAGTGGTGGTCGAGCAGCCTTCGAGGCCACAGTCAGACATTATCCAGGGCTCTACACCCACAGGCCGTGCCGGATCTCAGTCAAAGGAGCAATCTTCGGTAGAGATAAATACCGCCGGACCGGTCTTGGAAACTACTAAAATCGTTACCGCTGGATACGCCATGTCTTCCGTAGAAAGTGACGGAGAGAAATTTCATTCGTCATCCGTCTTGGTACCCCTGGCGGGCGAGGACACAATTACCCCTCCAGAATTAGCCTCAAAGGCAGATGTGGAGATCCCTGAGTTGAGCGACCATATCCAAGTAGAGTCCGATGCCGCTGCCTTGCCAGATGAATCGCCCGATCGCGATGCCGATGGACAGGAAAGAAACGAGCCCTCTGCCGATTTTGTACAACCCGAGCCTGATGTCAACGAACATCAGACTAGACAATTCGCTGTTGATATGGAGCCCGAGCTGGATGTTAATGGAGGTGCCGGTCAGCCCATTTCCGGCGCCAGTCCACGTTCGGAGTCAAGCTGGGAAGGGTGCAGCCCGCAAAGCCCCTGGGCAGCGGAAGGCTTGAAGGCACTATCGATGAATTCGGTTGAGCAGCCAGACCAGGACATGACCTTCCAAGCACATGAAGGATACTCCCAGGAAGCATCTGTTGCGCGATCTGTTGCAACATCGGACCGGGAGACATTAGCCTCGGGCTGGGAACATATCCAGCGACCACGGACACCTCGTAGAGATTCTACTGTATCATCGCAAAGCGATAACTCCAAAGCCTGGGAAATCACAGAGCGACCGCAGACACCTGACGATAGCGGCATCACACCTTTTGAAACTTTCGCTTCTCCAGCAAGATCTCCCGAAAGAAGCACAGCTGACCCGGGCAATAATGACTTGATGAATACCCAGACCATTGTGGAAGCAGCGTTGAAGAATCCATGGACAAGTGTTACAAAGAACACATCAGTAGCCAAAGCCAAGAAGCGGGTATCTTTTGGCGTCTTAGAGGAGGAGGAGGATCCTACGGAGCACGAACAGACCCGGTTTGCCGTGCGATTTTCTCCTCCCCCACAAGCAGCGCATGACCAGCATGATGAAGAAGATATCTTCCACGATGGAACAGTCATAACAAATACTTTCCGTAAACACTTCGTGGCGGTCACTCGACCAGGAGTATTCAAACGTATTTTACCAGAACACAAAGCTTCTCAGCCAACCAGCAGCCCCGGGCCAGAAGCACAAGCAGAGGCCTTCCTTGCAGCTGATCACAACTTATCTGAAGGGCGAAGCTGGTCGATAACTTCCAAGCGTGTTTCCTCTCACTATCTGGAGACTCGAGGCGATTCAAACAGCAACATATGGAATGAGTGCGAGAAAGACGACCCTATGCTCATGAACCCATTCGCCATGACTCCAAAGGTGAGGAGCACGAATTCCGCATCGAGTTTCAACATGGACGATGTACTCGGGGCTGCCGCAGACTTTCTAGGAGATTGGTCTGTGGATTCTGAGCTCAAGAAGGCCAAGGAGCCGCAGGAAGAGGCGCGAAGGGAGCCACGAATGCGTGGGAGTACTGGCACAGGGCATAGAAGGAGGAAGCTGTTTGGACTGGTGTAGTAGATAACGAGCTTGCGCAGAAGATCACAATGAATGTGGGATTTTGGGAGAGGGCTTATTCTTAGCTGATAGGGTAGCAGGTAGCATGGGCATGGGCATGGGGAACAGGTGCTACGGAGTTTGACTTGACATGATACCCCCGATGGATGTTTATGGACATTTGTAGTTAATGAAGCCGATGCTGTTGCATATGATACTTGCCTCTGTCTCCGGCTGGTTGGATTGTTCAGACGAGGTATGTAGCTGCTGAGTGACCAGCGTAATGAGCGCTTCGACTGCTCTAACGATATAGTATCTCGTCAAGGTGGATCCTTGTGTCTCTCCCGGCATTGCCCCATGGGACTCCATCAACAATTCATCAGTGCAACTACGTCTTGGACCTCTACCGCCGGCAGACGGGACGTACCCTGTGGAGATTTGTGGTAATAGGTCATACGGAGCTATGTAGCTACCTGCCTGCCTACCTAACCTACCGACCTAGCTATCTACTCTCTGCACCACCGACAATGTCAATATCAAGAGAGGCGGTCAGCGAGGATCAGTTAATGATGTTTTTAATTTCTTCTCTTTGAGCCCGCCCGCGTTGCGTATTGATACCGGTAGGTTGCTATCGAGAAGAAGATCCATTTGTTTTTGTACCCAGCGCACTGGCCTGACGTTCTCTCCTAAGGCTGGGCCACGAGGTACCGGTACGGTATCTGATGATAGTCAGGGGTTTAAGTTTTTAAAGTGTGGCGATGCCAGAATCTGGGGGGGCCGTCCTGGTACTTGGGTACGGGAATTTGGCCAGGCCTGGTGGGTGCTCAATGATGAAACATTGACGTGCAAGTCGCGACTGCATTTACCTACCAGTCTGTACCTTACTACTACTGCTGCTACTGCTACTGCTACTGCTACTACTACTTCACAGATTTCCCTCCCTCACTTGCCAACCAACACCCAACAACCAACAACCAACAACCAACCAACGACCAGACCACCCCTCTACATCTACATCTACATCTACACCTACACCACCTTACCCAACCAATACATACTCCTTCGATCTCGGGCAACCTGGGTAACACGGAGTCTGTGTCGAGCCGCTGTGGTGGTTTTGAAAACAACAACTCCCTCTGCAGATTACTACCCATTGAAGCCCCGTACCTGCGAATCAATCCCTCCCACATTGCAAGGCGACTCGATAGATGAGCTCCTCATGTCAAGTTCGTCCCTAGAGCCCGAAAATGTCGCGCCCACCGCCGCCACGACGCCCGAGAGCAATCAGAACCAAAGCAGGCCGTGGAATCTACCTCCACGAGTCCAGTCCAGCTCCTTGTTGACACAGGCACTCACCACGAACTACGAGACGGATGAGCAATTAAAAATCCCCTCTACTCAATCGCCAGATACATATTCACCGCCCGTGCAATCCTCACTACCTCACAATGACACCGAGCGCATTGCCATGACCAGTATTGAAGGCGGCCTTTCGTCAAACATTACTGTAAATACAGGCCACATACTGCCAGGAGATTCAGCAGGAGATATGACTACAGCCTCGACCCTGTCCAGTTTCTTCGATACGAGAGGTGTTGATTCGCTTCTCATGAGCCACAAGGACCTGTTGAATACCAGCAAAGCGCGCGGGACCTCTTCAGAACGTACAGACAAGGAGAAAAGGATACAAGAACTTCCTAAGGGCATAATCTCGTCAAATTCTGGTGACACTGGTCTCTCACGACCTGCAACTCCTTTGAGACCACCCTCTACTGGCTCAATATCCGCGAAGCCTCCAACCGAAGGGGTCCGCGCAGAGTACCGATCGTGGAGAGATGCTCGCCCCGCCATGGCTGCAGAGAAGGCATGGTCCATCGGAGAGCATGGCAGCCATAATATTCAAGGTGGTCAGGTCGAGAAGTCTATTGCTGAAGCACTTGCCGGTGTCGAACCAAACAACCGGAGCAGGAAAGCAAGTCATAGTCTGCGATTTTTCAAAGAGGGCCTTCCCGAAGACAAGTCTTTCAAGAAGGACTCTAAGAGTAAGGGAACTTCTAAGGAGGGCTTGAGCCGGGGTAAGAGCCCCAATGAGATGAAATTTAAAAGCGGACCTCATTCACCACGCGAAGGTAGCACACCCCATAGCTCTAGCCCATCTTTCGACAATAAGCCAAATCCTTTTGAGCCCATTATGGAGCATGAGGCTTCCATAACATCACATAACTTTAGCCAGCCTTCAAATCCCACAGATGGACTTGCTACTGCGGAAGGCTATTTTGATAGCTCACATAATATCGAGATGGTATCAGAAGAGCAGCTGAAGACCATGCCAGTCCAGCTGCTTGCTGAAATCCGAAAACACCACAATCTGACTCCTGGCGCTACAAAGGGATCCTCTTTCTCACGAAGCATTCCCGTTACTGCCTCGGAGAGACCACAGTCCGTGATTACAAAGTCGGAATCAGCTGGAGAAGGGTCCATTGTAACCCCTAGCGTCGAATTTGAAAAGCCTTCTGACGAACACGACGGAACCAATGTCAAGGTTGCCGACGAGGAAGATGATTCGGGGGAGGAGCAAATATCTTCGGCTCTCTTTGTACCTCACAAGACTCATTATGAATCTCCTGAGCGTGAGAGGCGTATGAGGCTAGGTAGCCTTAGCAATGCTGAGGCCAGCGAGATTAACCCAGAGAATTCGCAATGGTTGGAAGAACATGCAGTCCCCTCTTGTGATGTGGATGGGAAGTGCACAAGCCAGGAGGCTAGATCTGGGCTACAGACGTCGCCTGTAGCCACAAAGCCATCAACTCCACATATCGATTCTGTGGTGCCTCCACCTAGCGCCAAAGCCCCTGCTTACACTGAACGTGATTCTGAAGATGACGGTGGATACACAACGCTTGGGGAAGAGTCTGTTATCACTGACGACGACACGGAAACTACCCCCACTGGATCTTTGAAGGTCAGCAGCCAGGTACCGACCGCGGCCAATCAACGTCTACATGATCACCAGCAAAAGCCGAAGCAACCTCTGGAGACCATCGAACTGATACCCTATCGCCATCAAGTCGGAGGCCATACAACAATGTGGCGGTTCTCTAGGCGAGCGGTGTGCAAGCAGCTGAACAACCAGGAGAACAAATTCTATGAGACTGTCGAATCGCACCACCCGGAGTTATTGAAGTTTCTACCAAGGTATGTATTCCCAATTTCCCCTCTCGTCCCGTGGGGCCGTGAAGCTGAGTCTTATCAAGACACAAACACACCACCTCAATGCCATACTATTCGGAGAAGTTCTATTGCTGACGGAACAACTTCCATTTTGCTTCAGGTACATTGGAGTCCTCAATGTCACGTTTGAAAAGCAAATTCGGCGCAGGTCAACGAAAAAAGAAGACCCTGATGCGGCCAACGAACGTCAAGACCTTGCTCAAAATGAGTTGGAAGATAAGTTCGATGGGGTCGTTCATAACAAAGCTGTCAAAGAGAATGTTCCAGCAGCAGATCAAGAAGAGATGCGGGTCATAAGCCAATCTCTCAATTCTTCTCCTCAGACAATTCCAACCGTCACGGTTGCAGATAATAGGCATATTCTGCCATCAAGCTTCTTGAAGCCTCGCCCCTTAAGTGCTGACTCGAAACTTCCGTCCTTAAGCGACAATATCACCGCACAGACATCGTCAGCACGCAACCTTGGCTCATTCGGCGTTCAGGTTTCCGGCGGCGAGTCTCTTCATCGCCCCGCGCTTTACGACAAGCCTGCTCACAGCTGGGGTGCAACAACAGTTAATAAGGACTTGCGCAATGAGGTGTTTGCTGATGCATTCCTGGGTCAGCCAATCCCAATTCAGAGTTACAAAAAGCCTGCATCTCGAAACCGGACATTGCCTCACCGAAAGGGGTCTACGTTGCGCCCTTCGAACTCCGAATCAAGCTTGCAGACTGCCCAGCAAATCCAGACTGCTTCAAAGCCGGCCGAGGCATCGATTCGGAAGAAGGCGATCAAGACAGCTGCCGAGCGTATGACTGGCTTGACGTCCATGACGGAGGCTGAGGCTGAGGGGACTGGGTCTGATTGCCAGGTCGCAGAGGAGGGAGAGACTGTGTTCGATGAGAAAGCCGGCACGAGTGCACCCGAACCTGAGATAATCCACTCCGACGGCACTCGAGCAAGCAAGCGTCAAAGGCGTTACTCGAGCGGTGG
The DNA here is from genome assembly GCF_022702325.1 of Drepanopeziza brunnea f. sp. 'multigermtubi'. Taxonomy (NCBI): domain Eukaryota; kingdom Fungi; phylum Ascomycota; class Leotiomycetes; order Helotiales; family Drepanopezizaceae; genus Drepanopeziza; species Drepanopeziza brunnea. Next base: position 1,450,550 of record NW_027094065.1, read on the forward strand.
TCTCCGTCGGAGACCCTCGGAGGTAGCGGAAGATCGAGGCAATCTCAAGTACTTCGAAGAAGCAGATGACGCCGGTTACAAGGGCGATGCCGAGGAGGAAGTCTTTGCCATGGATGCGGAACCTGTAGTAAAATCTTCTGAGGCTGCTCAAGCAGAATCCCATGCGTCTGCCGATGTCAAAGTGGACGATGTAAATCACATGTCTGATACATCCATGGAAGTTGGACCCGGCCGTATGCTTCCTGCTGGTCCTGAAGAGCCACCATCCAAGTTCCTGAACATGCCTCGGCCAGTGAACCCGAAAGAAGCACGGGCTCAGCCCGGTTCACGTGTAGAATACTTCCTCCTCCTCGAAGACTTGACAGCTGGCATGAAGCGACCCTGCATCATGGACCTCAAGATGGGTACTCGACAATACGGCGTCGACGCGAATGAAAAGAAACAGCAGTCGCAACGTCGCAAATGCGCAGCCACTACATCTAAGGAATTGGGAGTTAGAGTGTGTGGGCTGCAGGTCTGGGATGTGAAGACTCAGACGTACATTTTTCAAGATAAGTACTTTGGGAGAGACCTAAAGGTTGGGGCGGAATTTCGCAATGCGTTGAAGAGATTCTTGTATGATGGGATCGACTACTCGAGTGTGTTGCGCCACATCCCGACGATTTTGCAGAAGCTCTCCAAACTAGAAGTCATAATTCGAGGGCTTGCGGGCTATCGATTTTATGCCGCCAGTCTCTTGATGTTCTATGATGGTAATACCGGTGAGGTTGTAGGAGAAAGCGAAAAAGAGGATGAGAAGGAAGTGCGTGTCAAGCCCAAGGAGATTGACTTCAAAATTGCAGATTTCGCAAACTGCGTCACGACGGAGGATTTTTCTGACGACAGAGCTTGTCCTCCCTCGCATCCTGAATCGCCCGACAACGGCTTTCTTCGGGGCCTGAGGAGTTTGCGACAGTATTTCTTAGCAATTCAGATGGAAGTGCGTGCCGAAATGGGGTTAGCGGAGTTTTCGGAGGCAGAGCGCAATGGTGTTGACGAGACTGACGATGAGGGAAGGGTCAGTTACTGAGCGGCATTGTATATTTTTTGTAGTTTCTTTTTGTTGTTTTATTATTTCCACGGCGTCGGCAGGACTTTGTTTCGGTCGTGGTTTACTTTGCTCCAACGGCATCCAATCTCTCCTCTTCTTTTGATTTGGAGTCTGAGGAGTATGATTGGGATGGTAAGCGAGGCGTTCTTGCTTGCAAGGGCATGAGCGTTTTGGTATTGGCGTTCGAAGTATTAGATACCTTTATATTTTTGAGGGGGCTCTCGCGAGCTGCGGTTTATTAGTTCAATGATACCTCGATGCCTGTCTATGGACTTCTATCGTTTTCCGAATGTAATGAACCACTGTAATGAATACTGCTCAAGATCATGTTGTTGTTATGGAATGGAAAAGAGACCCATAGAGGACTGCCACCATGACATTTGAAGACGCTGAATGTAAGATTTCACTTGCTCCGACTGTGATTTTGCGTAGAGAATATATCCTTAGATAGCGGTACCACTGAATTGGCGCTCATATACCTACCTACTCAATACGTGTTATTGGACCAGCAGAAACTCTGTTGACTCTCGGCAAGAAAGGGGGGCTCGGCTCGGGTAACAATTGGCGGCTCACGTCACACGTGTCGTCGTAGCAACTGAAACACGACGTCAACACGCTTGAAGGGAATCTACGGTACGGTAGGCCAACGACAAAGTTGGCCCATCAACACGCCGGATCCACCCTTGCTGTCATTTTCATATCTCTGCCCCGCTTGCTATTCAATTGCTCGCAAACCAATTGCCAACATGGGGCAGACGGTCATCGATCTAGTTTCGTCTCCGGAACAACCGCCGAAGCGCCCTGCCGCGCTATCAGCGGCCCCGACTCCGGCGAAGAAGCAGCCTCTGAAGGCGGCAAGCGATGGGTTCGTCGAGCTTTCCTCCTCTGGCGATGAGGGTCTACAGTCGCCGAGGTTAACGGTAAAGGCTGCGCCGAGGAAAACTGCCGCTGCGACGTGCGCGAAGGCCAGCACGGCGACCACAGTTGCGGAACCGGCAGTCGCCACGTCCTCGAAAGCAGACACGTCGAGCGGCGGCGCGACGGGACCAGCCTCGGGACTCGTAACAGGGAGTACCGAATTTCACTTCCTGTCGGACGACTTCGACAGTACGGTCAATCTCGACTCCAGCAGATTACAACCCGACGACGACGAGGACCACGACGACCCTTTCGCGGACGATCTGCCCCCCTTTAAGAAACGAAAGGTTTCCCCTCCGCCGACGATACCAGAGCCTGCGAAGCGCCTGTCAGCTGGACCGGCATTCAAGAAAGCGGCTAGCAGGGTGTTGGAGTCGGACCCAGTGGTGTTTACGAGCTCACCTGATCCTTTCGTCGAAGCTGCGAGGCGGCGGGCGCAGAAAAGGAGCTCTGATAAGAAGTATGATTCGGAGGAAGACGTGTTTGAGGATATCGGCCGGGGGGGTAACTTCAGGGGGAAGGGTCATACACTAGGAAGTGCAGAGTCCGATGTTGGCGATGATGGTTCGGACTCGGATCTTCCTGATATTGCGCAGCTTCCGCTGAATCCTATCCCGAAATTATCGAGGACTTCGAGTTCTCAGAGAGCGCTCGATAAGTATAACGCCGACAAGCTGAAGGAGAAGGCTACGAAAGAGAAGGCTCCGAAGGTGAAGACTGCGAAGGAGAAGACCACGAAGGGAAAGGTGGACCTGTCGAAAAGCAAGGAGGAGAAAGCAGCTGCACAAGCCGAGAAAGCGAAGGAGAAAGCAGCCGCCAAAGCAGCCGAGAAAGAGGCGAAAGCCATCGAGAAGGAGAGGAAGAAGCACGAGAAGGAACTGGCTGCCGAGCTGGCGAAAGTCAATCTCTTGAAGACGGATAAGAAAGTGTCGACGCCGGAAATGATTGTTGATCTCCCGTCGTCGCTGAATCCGATATTGAGGGAGCAGACGTCTACGATGTTGCGGGCACTGAGCGTTGAGCATACTACGTGTGAGAGTGAGGTGCCTCTCATCAAGTGGAGGAGGAAGGTCGAGGCCGAGTACGATGCGGATGCGGATCATTATGTACCTGTTGCGAAGTATATCCGGGATGAATCTCACGCCATGTGTGTTTTGACTGCGCAGGCGCTGGTTAATCTGATCACTGGCCCTGAAAGCGGAGACCTGGACGCTCACGTTTTGAAATTGCAGACGCGACTCGGCTCGTGCAAAATCATATACTTGATTGAAGGTTACAACACGTGGATGAAAAAGAACAAGAACAAGCTGATCAGACAATACGACTCGGCTGTCCGAAGCCATGATAGTTTGCCGGACGGGCCCCAGAACGCCAGCCAGAAATCGAGGAGGAAGAAGAAGGAGCCGGACTATGTGGCCGAGGAACAGATTGAAGATGCCATGCTCCGATTGCAAATCGTGCACGAGGTGTTGATCCATCATACGAACTCGATGGTCGAAACCGCCGAGTGGATTGTGAACTTTACACAGCACATCTCGTCCGTCCCCTACAAGTAAGCGCTCCTCCTCCTCTCCTCTTCTACCATCAAGCATCCTCCCCGCCCTCCAGCCCAACTCTCTCCCTCTTTCTCTACCCGCCAGTGTGCTCATCAACGACACGCCCCAGAACCCAGAAGTTTACCCTCGACACCGCCTTCTGCGTGGACACGGGCCAAGTCAAGACGGGCCTCGACGCCGCGGACACGTACCAGAAGATGCTCGAGCAGATCCAGCTCGTCACGCCCGCCGCCGCCCTCGGCATCATGGACAGGTACCCCACGGTGCCGGAGCTGGTCCGGGGCCTGCGGGAGGACGGGCCGGGCGCGCTGCAGGAGTGCAGGAAGGCGTCGAACCGGAACGGGTCGTTCGCCGACCGCAAGGTTGGGCCGGCTATCAGCAAGAGGGTGTGGAAGGTGTTCTTGGGCACCGATCCCGATAGTTGGGACGTGTAGTTTGATTTTGGGGGGGAAGGCGGGAATTGGAGAGAGAGAGGGAGGGGGGGGGGGGAGTTGTATACCCAATACCCATATGTATCGTACCGTACCTGAAGTCTTTGTTCCACTGTTGATTCAGACATCTATCTTACCGCACAAGTTCCCCCCTCCCTCCCCCTCTCCATTCCTGTTCTCCCACCCTCGCCCGATCTCGAAAGAAGCAAGCACGAAGCGCCTCATGACCTAAAAAATCAGCCATCCAACCAACCAGCAAATCAATCAATCAATCAAATCTCCTCATCTCATCTCCTCACCTCCTCCCAGCACGGCACCGCACGGCACGGCACGGCACGGCACCGCACGGCACTGCCGGCTTTCAATCAAAAGATTTCCGAATCTGGTTACCAACCAAAAAGAAAAAAAAAAAAAAAAAAAAAAGAGCTGGATTTGGTACTTCTTGTGGGTAGGTAGGTAGGTAGGTAGGTAGGTATCCGTAGGCTGAGCATGAATGAAAAAGCCAGATCAGATACCTAGGTAGATAGATGAAATCGAGAGAGAGAGAGAGAGAGAGAGAGAGAGAGAGAGAGAGAGAGAGAGAGAGAGAGAGAGAGAGAGAGAGAGAGACTCCGCCCGCTCGCCTTTCATTTCCTCTTCCTTTGTTTAATCTACATTATATTAGATTAGATTAGATCACATTGCATCACATCAAATAAAAGAAAACCAGAAACCAGATCAGGTCAGATCAGATCAGATCGAGGTCAAAGGCATCCCATCCATCCATCCATCCCCGTAGAAAGAACAGGACAAAAGGACAACACAAGTCAAGCAGCCGGAACCTTCTCCCATATATACTATAATCTATCGTTGGTTTTGATGTTCAGTATTCTAACTGCTGCTGCTACATACACGCCGGGTATTACCACGCGGAACAAGTAACGAGAATAACAGGGGAGAAAAACCCTTCATCCACACTCTGGCGTGAAGTCGACTTGGGTACAAGCGGAGCCACCCCATCTTCCCCGCTTGCTTTCGTCTCCTCGTACATCTATCCTCACTCTGACCTCCATGCTCCAAAGTAAGAAGTGGAAGGCTCTAGCTAAACCAAAAAGCAAAAAAGTACACGCAAGACAAACAATACCAGCCCCGGACGCCCCCCTTTCTGTAAATGAAGTTACACATGCTGAAACATCCCTTGAAAATCACTCATGTCAAGAACTGGAACCGAATCTGGGACACGCGTTACTGGCCACCCAGAGCGCTCAACCGGACACCAGCAGGTCTGCGCATCATATTCGGCTTCCCTGCGTACTCGGACCCACTGCGCTCATCTCCGCTCCTTCCCCGAAGCTCCTCGTCACTATCCTCGACAATCTTTGTGGGGATGTCCGTTCCGATGGTGTATTGCTGGCTGCCCCGTTCAGGGGTGGTCGCTGTGCTTGCAATCGACATAGAGGTGCTGGACCGGTTGTGGATGAGGTCCGGGGTTGGAGGGATACTCGACGTCCGGAGAAAGGACCGTTGCCGGCTACTTTCCTCGCCGGTGTCGGATCCTCCGTTGGAGTGTCCGTCGTCGCTAGCTGAGAGGGTGGAGAGGTTACTCGAACGGTGCTGACCGCGAGCTTCCTTCAACGCCAGCTCTTCAGCCTCGACCTCGGCATCGTGGGCGAGTTGGAGACCCTCAACCGCCGCCGCGCATTGCTCGCTGATGTTCCGGATAATGTGGGCGATGGCATCGGTCTTGTCCTTCAGGTGGCGATCGGCAACATCTACGATACTCATCTGGCTGTATCGCTTGCTGTTTCGGAGACCCTTGCGGAGACGGTCTTCCATTCCGGGCGTCATGTCGTCACCACTGGTGCCGTTCCCGCAGGCGCGCGACGAAGATCGGGATTCCGCTGATGACAGCTCGCCGCTTTCATCGACCTTGCTTTCCTCAACGATGTCCCGGAGATCGGCCTCCTCCTCCTCGAAACCGTGCTCGATGTATTCGACCAGCTCTGGACTCTTGCCGAGCGTTCGGACGATGTGCTCCATGTGGTGTGTCTGGCCACTGATCAGGGCGCGGAGGTGCAGAACCACACGCTGTGCCTCATCTCGTTGACGGAGAATGGTGACATTGGTGTGTTGTAGAGCACTGAGCTCCTTCTTGTTGCGCTTGCGCTCGCGCTCCAGCTCCTCGGCAATCTCTTGCTGAAGAACCAAGGCTTCGAGAGCGTCGTCACGTTGCTTCTCGGTCCCAGAAAGACGGGCGGTGAGACGGGCTGCGTCATCCTTCTGTTGGTCAATGAGGCCAGAGAGGCGTCTGTTCTCGCGCTTGTGATTTTCGATCTTGACCTTGAGATCTTGAGTCTCCTTGGTAAGTTGCTCCGCAAACGCCTGGAATTTGAGAAACTAGGGCTGTTAGCAAATTGAGGCAGATACCAAGTGAGACAACATACCTGCTGCTTCCAGCTCTCGAGCTCTTCGACGAGAAAGTTGTTTCGCTTAGTGACCTTGCCAAGCTCGGTATCCATACGACCTTTTAGGTTGATAAAATCTTGCCAGGCCTCGAGAGCATCCCGGGAGTACTGGTTCCTCTCACGGACAATCTCATTCAAGTGCCTCATGGAAACCTTGGTCATGAGCGGTTTCTTGACGGCCCCCCCAAAGACGGCCTTCATTCCGGTGTTGCGGCCCTGTATGGAACGATGATCAGCAGTGTGCCCCGTCTCCCCGATGGGATCATGAGATCCGATTGACTTACCATCTTCTCGCAGACGTGGTCCATCACAGCCATGATCGCGTCCTGGTTCCACCAGTCAGGGTCCTGGATGGATTCCACCTCCCCGCGCATCACAATGATCTGCCCAGCAGGAACCAACTTCCCGCCGCCGTAGGCAGATCGGAGATGCTGCGGTACGCCAGAGGGCGTGACGTCTCCATTCAGGGCCTGGGTCAGCCGGTTGACCATCTTGGATCGCTGACCAGCGGTCAGCGCCGTGGGGGGGCTCGAGGTCAGCACGAAGTTGCGGTCCAGATCAACCACCAAGGCATCGGTGGGTGCGGTGAAGAGGGACCTGCACTCGGCGGTGATGCCCAGGATGTAGGGACCGGGTTCCTGGACCAGCTCCTTCGCGTGCCTGGCGTGTACCACTGGGACGTACAGACCGCTCCACTCGTACACACGAACGCAGTATCGGATCGTCTCCGCTGCCGTGGTGAGCATCGCTGGGTAGTGGCTGACAAACACAATGCGGCGCGTCGGGGACAGTGCTGCCTCGATCACACCAACGATGTTGGGCACCGACAAGCAGGAGAAGAGGGGCCACATGGCGAAGTTCTGGAAGCCAGTGGGGGAGGAAGGAAACTGGTAGCATAGTGCGTAGTCTTTCATATCGATCCGGACCAGGTCGTTCAGCCTCGGGGCTGGGAAGCTGAGAATGCGAGAAACCTCCTCGGCGTGGAAGAGGTTCGTGGCCTTGTTCCAGTGGATCCACATACCACGGAGGTAGTCCCCCAAGAGGTTGTACAGCGGGTACCGGGAGAGAAAAGAGAGGCAGTACGGGATCCAGTACGTCTCATCGGGGGAATCGTAGAAATCGGGTTCGGTCCTCTTTCGGAGGTCTCGAATGGTCTCGGCTCGCTTGTCATCCGCACGCGACCACACGCGGAGCGCGATACCGTAAAGCGTGTGGGAGGAATCCTGCTGGAGAACAAAGGAGTGGTGCACACAGTGCGGCTGGTTGCGTCCAGTGCAGATTTCCACATCGTGCGGGAAACAGGCCTGGATGCGTCAACACACGGATTGGTCAGGAGGTGAATCGTGGGGGGTGGGCCGAGCTTACCCTCATGGCCGCGTGGAGCACTCTCGCGATCTCGTTATCCTGTTCCAATCTCGGGCTGCTCCCGAGGATCTCCGGCAGCCAGAACTGGCCCACCGCTCCCTTCATGTGCCCTATCTTTCCCTGTGCTGGTGCAGGTGCCTTGACCCATTGCGACGGCTCCCGCCCGACACCACATACCATGTAGGCATGCGTGAGGGTCTTCGGCGTCCTTTGCTGGGGCTTGACGGCGAGTGACGAGGGAATGGGCTGAGTGATGCGGGAGTGTAGGGAAGAGGTTCGGCTTGGGATGATCAAATTATTGTCGGTCTGGTCGCGCGTTCCGGGACGAGTCTCGCGATCTCCCGTCCGCGGACGAACGAAAGAGGAGTGGTTGTGCAGAGATGGGGCCATGGTTGAAGCTGGGGATATGTGTTCGGGTTCGGGTTCGGGAGTAGGGTATGGTGTTCCGAAGGCGGCGAGATTGATTCAATCGCTCGGGATCTGACGTTCCGAAAGGGGCCTGGGTATGGGATTGAAGAATCCCAAAGCGCCAAGACCAAACAATAGGACACCGGCTGGCGTATGGGAGTGTCGCGAAGAGGGGACTCGACTTCAGACGGAGGGAGGTAAGGAGCGTGGCCGGAGTGGAATGGATTGGGTGCTCTGACTCCAATCGAATGGAATCGGGATCCGGAGCTATCTAATGACGGGCAGATGCTTGTGCTGTCTTGTTGTAGATGTTGATGTTGTTGCTGTTGCTGTTGCTGTTACTGCTGTTGCTGTTACTGCTGCTTTGCTCTGTGCTCTCCCTCTCTCTCTCTCCCTCTCACGCAAGCTACAAAGCAAAGCTCGTTTCAAATCGACTCGACTCGGCTCGGCTCGACTCGACTCGACCCTTGGCCACAGTTGACGCCGGACAACGAGTGGAAAGGGGAGCTGGCTGGCAGTACTGTAGATTCGATGGTGGTGCAGGCCCACGACTGGGGTGATGTGGTTGTAGTGCAGGAGAAGGGAGGGGGAGGTGGACAGGAGAGAGAAAGAAGAAAAGGAGATGGGGATGGGGATGAACAAGAGAGATGGACAAGGAAATAGACAAGGAAATGGACAAGGAGATGGACAAGGAGGGACAAGGAGATGGACAAGGAGATGGAGACAAGGAGGTGGACAAGGAGATGGGGGGGGAGGGGGGGGCGAGAGAGAGCGTGAGAGAGTGAGAGAGCGAGAGAGAGAGAGAAGAGAGAGACAAGTCGCAGAGAGTGGACCAAGACACGGGTCCCAAGTTCCAAAGGGCTGATTACTATACTGGTACTAGTACTGGACTAGGGATGCCGGTCCTGCAGCCGTAGACCGCATGCCACTTTGGGTGCTTAAGCCCCCCCCATTCAAGATCGATCTACCAGGTACCTACAACTGAGGTACGTAAGGTAGTACTACTACTTAGGTACTACTACTCTGTACTACTCCGTATTACCGACAACTACGGTACAGTGCAACGAGACCGACAACGAGGTTCCCGGGAAATCTATTACTACGTACGTACTACGTTCGTACTACTTTCCAGTGCCGTACTGTAGTGGTACGTACGTACCGTAGTAGTAGTACTGTACTTATTCGAGCCTGCATATGCGCACGGGTATTGGGCCCCTCACTGTCCCCTACTGTACCAAGTATGGTCCACCAGGAATCCGGTATGGCCGGTGTCTGTCTGCCTGCCTGTCTGTCCGTCCGTCCGTCCGTCCGTCCTCGAGGCACCTACCGGACAGCCAGTACTCACTCAGTACCTACTACTACTACTTTAGTCTCTCCGAGTCCCTGCACAGGATGAAGCCTGCAGAGGATGGCTAAGCTACGGGAGGCTTCTTTTGGCACCCATCCCATCAAATGAACCTTCTTCGACGCCCGCTGCATCCATCGTGGTAGTCGTTGTTGCTGTCAGCACCGCGAGGAAGCAGGAAGGGGAGCTTTCTCGTGATGATTAATGATCGAGACGAGGCGGATTGATGGCCATCGTGATATCGACTCACTCAGCCATCCAGGTCCACGTCCAGGTCCACGTCCACGTCCTCGTCCAGCGTAAAAGCGGCCTCCCCCTCCCAACGCCGTAAATGCCAATGCCAATGCCAATGCCAATGCCAAGCCAAGCCAAAGCAGCGGCCGCGGTTCTGGTCCCGGGCTAGTGCCAGTGCCTGACGCTTGTACCGTACAGTAGTCCATAAGCGTAAGTAGCTCAGGGGTAAGCTAGTAAGTACTACTAAGTAAGCAGGTAGAGCCGATCGGAGTTTGACATCGAGTCCAGCCCAGTCCCGTGACCAGATCAGACCAGTCCAGTCCAGTCCGCTCCCACGTTTTCGATCCCGCTCCACACCTTTCCAATCCCCCATTCCACGCGTGCCATGCCATGCCATGCCATGCCGTCCCGTCCCATACCGTCCCATACCGTCCCACACCACACCATAAGAAGAAGCAAACAAACAAACAATCCAATCCAATCCAATCCAATCCAATCAAACTAAACAAACCAAACAAACCAAACAAACCAAACAAACCAAACAAACCAAACAAACCAAACAAACCAAAAGACAAACAAAAAAAAAGAAAAGAAAAAGAAAAAACACGCAGCCTCCACCACCCCAACTACACCCCTCAAAAGCCAGGTCGCCCTAACCGATCCGACCCGATCGCCACACTTACCTACCTACCGTAGCTACCGTACGTAGTCCATTCAAACAACTAGTAGTACCTAGTAGTAGTACCTAGTAGTAGTACCGTACCAAGTACTACTACGTACCAAGTACATGTCACCCCCTCCCCCTCCCCAACCGCCCACCACCGCCTCCATTCTTTAATTCTCTTCTCTCCCCTCCCCCTCTCCCCCTCTCTCTCCCTCTCTCTAGCTTCTCTCGTAGCTCGCTACAGTAGCTACCGTACATCATCATCATCATCACGCTTTCGCTTCAGGAGGGGCAACGTAGGTACTACGTACGTAAGCCTACGGTATCCGTACTTATCCGTATCCGTACCCTACCCTACCTTACCCTACCTTACTTCGTGACCGAAGTACGGTACCTACCTACTACTACGTACCTACTACCGGTACCGGTACCGGTACTGTACGTAAAAGCACTACGTACCTTACGTAGTAAGCGCGTGCTACTACTACTACTACTACTACTACTACTACTACTAGCTGCGACCGGCATGACACGGTGGCGGGCGTTCGGTCGTTCGGTCATTCGTTCGTTCGTCCGTTCGTTCGTCCGTTCTCGGTCGTTCGTTCGGTCGGTCACTCGGAAGTACTACGTACGTACCGGTAGTAGTACGAATCTGGAATTTGGGTTTGCGCACGTGTGTGGTTGTGTGGGGGGTTTGCTTTTGCTTTTGCTTTTGCTTTTGCTTTTGCTTTTGCTTTTGGAATTGGACTTCGATTTTACGTAGTATTACCTACCTACTGTAAGAAGAGAAGAGAAGAAAAAAAGAAAGAAAGAAAGAAAAAGGGGGAGGGGCGGCGCGGGGGCACCCGTGCAGACAGACAGACAGACAGACAGACAGACAGACAGACAGACGAATTCCGTATTGCTACCGTACCTACGTAGTACTTGTCGTGCGGTATCGCATCACAGGTACCGACCGGTACTCGGTACTCGGTACTCGGTGAACAGAGAGAAGCGGATGTGGTGTCCTACCTACTAGGTAGTGGTACCGCTAGAACGTGATGCGGCGGAGAAGAGACGGCACGCAGCAGGCAGTCGCGCCGTCGTATCTCGGTCTCGTCACCTTGATTTTTCTTTTCGTTTCGTTTTCTTGCTTTGCTTTTCCGTCATCACATATCTACCCCTCCATCACATATCTTGTCCTCCTTCACATATCGACTCCTCCATCACATATATACTCCTCCATCACATATCAACTCCGCCATCACATATCTTTTCCTGAGGTAGGCCGGAGGAGGGAGGGAGTCGTCGATTGTGGCGTCTTCAATTGGCTACTGCGGAAGACAACCAGTACGACCCCCACCCACCGACGCCTCAGCTGGTAGCAAACATCTAATCGATCGAGGTGAGAGAAAGTACGCTACAGAACAAGTGCCGCGTGCGTAGAATCAGGAGTATGCCTCCTCCATTTCCCAATCAATCTAAAAGCTGATGTTCTCAACTCAACCCCTCGTGCCGATTCCCAGCCCCAAACTCCCACACCAAAATGCCAACCTGGTTCCTTTTTTCTGCTGTTCTTTCTGGCTTTCCAACGCCCGTGTAGACTCTCCAAACCCCACGGAAAGGCACCCCAAACGATTCTGGACAACCAACCCCCTTACAATTCCCGAACACGCTGACATACCCAATCATTCATGTGATCGAGCCCCTCCATGCGTCCCTCGACAAGGCAGAGTTGCCCTTCGTACTTCAGCCTCTCCTTCTCACTCAACCCCTTCTCCAGCGCCACCACCGCGCTCTGCTCGTAGGTCATCTCCCTCCGGTACGGATCCCGCGTGACCCACCGCATGACCAGCGCCCTCTCCAGCACACTCACCACTTCCCCGACGAGCAGGAACTGCGGCTTGCGATAACTCTTCAGCGTGCCCGGCCCTTGGAACCGAACGGCCTCGTCGATATGCAGATACGACTTCCCGCCCTCCGCCGAGGTGTCGATGAAGAAACGGCCGGTGAGCTGGTACAGAGCATCTTTCTTGAGCTTACCGCCCGTGTACCGCGCCAGGATGTGGGACGTGGGCGATGCGGATTTCCAGCAGCAGATCTGCAGCTCCATGCCAAAATAGGGGTACTCTGGGTCCGAAGTGCCGAAGTTGGAATTGTCTCGCCAGGAGTGCAGGACGATGGCGTCGAGACCGATGGAGAGGGCGCTGATCGGTTGGTCCTGGTCCCAGACGAGGGCAGGGACTGTGGCTGGAGGAGGCATGGCGGTCGGGCGCGGGACGAGATTTTGGTGTGATGGTGTGTAACTGTATGCCAGAGCCGAGAGAGTGACACGAGATCGAGGAGGTGAGACGGGGGAGTGCAAGGCGGTAATTCCACGGATGAGACGACGGGATGCGCGAGGACGAGACGAGATGAGCAAAGTAGGTATGGCTGGTATGTATCTATGCCGTACCGTACCGTGATACACGAGTACAACGGTGCTCTGATACCTCGATTCGACAGGACCTGAGGACCAGCAGCAGCACCAGCAGCAGCACCAGACCGAAGAAAGACAGACCAAGAGGACGAGAGGACGAGAGGACGAGAGGACGAGAGGACGAGAGCGCGAAAACGACGACAACGCCAGGGAAGCAAAGGCACTCGACTGCTAAAGAGGACGTTCGACCAGAAAAACGAGCAAGCAAGTACCAGATATTGCAGAACGTACGAGAGGAGCGCAGAGGAGAGGGGAGAAAGGAGGTGAGATGAGCCAGGCGAGATAGATGCGTGGACCTGTATACGGAGGTGTACGGAGGTATCTGGAGGTATATTTATACACAAGGTATATCCCCAGGCGCAGGAACGGTAAGAGAAGTAATAAATCAATTGGTGCTGTACGCCCAAGAGGGCTCTTACCGTTCATTTCGATAGCGAAGTAAGAGGCGGTGTGACTTGACGCCTACCAATGCCTTCCTTCGCTGACGGCGTGGTCCGTGGAGACTGGAGTGTCTTCCTATCTTCCTATCAGTCCGTAGTTGCGGAACCAAGCCATGCAGGATGTGACTGAGGTACAGGGAAAGTTAAGCTGTGAAGGCCATGATCGATGGAGATGGAACATCGAGCAGGAGACTCGGCATTCTGGAATGGAATGGACTGGAGCGGAGCGGAGTGAAGTTGGCTATGGCTACCGACCGGTATGTTGTTGGTGATCGAGGTATGCAAGGCTGGGGGCGGTCAGGCGTTTTTTTACTTTTCCTTTTTGCTACTTCACTAGCGCCCGTTGGCAAGGCTGTACTTATCAAAATTTAAAAATTTCGGGACGGGCGACGGGCGACGGCAGTCTTTCTACCCTCTACAACAACACAATGCTCTGCTTTGTTCCGCTTGTATCCTAGAAACATCCATAACTCCAGCATTGGATACCGGGATTGTTTCTATCGCTGCAATTGTACAGACATCCTACCAGACATCCTACCTTGGGGGTAACACAGTCACGAACCCGCCCGATTCAGCTGCCCGCACCATGGACGACCTCTCCACGCTCTGCACAATCTGCCACATCGAGGAGCCCATCTACACCTGCCCGCGCTGCTCCATGACCACGTGCTCCCTCGCCTGCTCCAAGCGCCACAAAATCCGCTCCATGTGCAACGGCATCCGCGACCCCACGGTCTATAGACCCATCTCGGAAGTCGCGACCCCCTGGGGCATCGACCATGACTACAACTTCATCCACGGCATCGAGACACGCATGGAGCGCGCCGATAAGATACTCATCGAAGACTTGGAGCTGGTGAGCAAACGACAGATGGAGGCTGCGAGAGCAGGCGAGACAGAAGAGCAGTACGCCAGACGGACGGGGCGTAGGCTTAAGGAGCTGCCGGGCGAGGTGCAAGTTGCGAAGATGTTGAAGCAGGAGAATATAAAGCTGATCAAGGCGCCGAAGGGGATGCGGCGGAACAAGGAGAATGCGACGAGCTGGAACAAGAAGCTCAGACATATCAATTGGCAGGTAGAGTGGATTCGGGAGGGCGCTCCGAGGGCGCTGTATCGTGCGCTGGGCAGCAAGCCGCTTGGCGATTTCTATGATGCGATGTGTGAGGAGGAGCGGTATTTGAGTATGACGGAGGAGGAGCGGAAGAGGGAGAAGCGGGTCGGACAGAAGAGGAAGGCGGAGGATAAGAGGGAGAGAGAGAGACTTGCGAAGAAGGCTAGGATCGAAGAAAAGCAAGACCTCTGTGATCTTACCACTCCGTCTCTCCTTCAAGATCCCAACACTGGCGCTTGGAATCTCACACCGTCCAACTCAGCTTTGGACAATGAAACTGAACTTCAGACGTCGAGTCCATCGAGGCCTAACCCTAAATTCCCAGACTATAAATTCTATCTACATCGACCGCTCACGCCCGCTTCCTTCCCAAAAGTTCTGGCCCCGATATGTCCGACCAAACCGCTGACCGAGTTACTACGGCAACGGTACATATTGGAATTCCCAACGATACACGTCCTGCCTAATACAACTGAAGGCCTACCGAAAGGCTTCATGCTCGAGTCCGACTATCTGAAAGCAGTAGGCAATAAGCCAAGAGGGAACACAGATACAGAAATGGGAGGGACGAACGAGTCCGATAGCGACGAATCGAGTAGCAGCGAGGAAAGCGATAGTGACGAGTCTGTAGAGGAAGGCGAAGTTGTGTAAGTTGGTTGGATCAGTCTGGTCGTGCAAGCAGTTGGATTGTACAAAGTCCGGGGCTTCTTACAGCGTAACGAAAGAATATATAGCTGTATACCCACCCTACGGGGGAAACTCGTCCAGGGATATAATCTGTGCTTAAGCTGCCGTTGAGAATCGGTCCGGTGCTCGAGTGATCAGATCGGGGTTCTCTGAACCGACATAGGCTCTTAGTCGATTTCGGAAATGACAGCCTGCACATGAGATGTGGGTGTAGACACGAGACGGGATGAGCCACATGCAACAACTACTTATAATTTACCTAACCAACCCCCTTTCGCATCGATCCTCTTCGCCTGACACCTTTCATGACTGGCGTGGACGGTGCAAAATTGCACAGGAGACCGGAACGATACACCAGGAGTCAAGGACTATACATATATATACAGTACCTAATAAGCAAGCAAGCAAGCAAGCAATCCAAGCCTACATACCTTACATACCTACGGAATGGTCTCCTTTGCTTCAAGCCCAGCCCCCACTACCACCACTACCACCAAATGGTTTTTTTTTTTTTGAAATGTATGTGCGACTCCTGATATCCAATCGCTCAATCATAATCACAGCGCCTCAGGGCTCGACAGAGCTGCAAGCATACCGGCCTTACTCCCAGAGGAGTCTAGGAATCTAACTACCTAGCTAATATCAAAGAAGGAAGTGACGAGACGTGCCGTGACGCACGTGCCAGAGACGAGGGCGCTTCAGAGACGAGAGTCGACGAACAAGGCAGGAATAAAAGGGGGACCTCTTAGAGGACTTCTTGCGAGCACCAGTATCGGAAAGACCGACCTCGCTGACTTGCGACATCTACGCAGCTACCTACATGTGCGGTGGGAACTGTGTTTAGCGAGGCCGTGAGGTTGAACAGGCGCGGACTTGTTTTAGGGCCGTGGTTGGGACGTATGTACGTGTACGTGTAGAGTACCCCTTCCTGCCTTCTGCCTGCGGAGAAGGGCGAGGGGGGAGTCACTCGCTCGGCTCGGCTCGGCTCGGCTCGGCTCTAGGGTGCGGTTAGAGAAGACGTCTACGGTATTAATTCAGCTGTCCAGAGTTCCTCCGCAAGTCAGACAGACGATCATTTCGCTTGCAATTTCTGTTCACTGAACTCCCCCCGCGATCGCAATGTTGCACAGGGAGAGAGACGGGTTACGAATATGCGTTCTGCGCATAGAAAACCATAAGTAGATTGCGTTTATAATAATGCATATCAGACTTCTTGCACGGATTTCGGCTGCTCAAAGTTGTGAGGTAGATAGATGTATTTTATATCAGATGGTGTTCTCGTTCCAGATGATTGATTGGTGCGCCAGAGACAAAAGTCAACAAAAGCGCGACCCCTTTTCTCACACCTTGACTGACCTACTACCTACGCGAGCCCCCGCGCCAACCATGCCGCCGAGCCAAAACAGAGCCAGCCTCGTCTGCTACTTTCCTAGCCTTGCCCGGAACCACCACCGGCTGGGAGCGAAGGCAAGCAAAGGTATAAAACAACACACAGTTAATACAACGAGACCCCCATACGTGCCAGGCCCAAAATGAGCCGTCCAATCGAACAAGCACTCGCGAATCTCATCCCCCGCCACTCGGGCGTCCTCCCCGCAGAGCTCATCGAGCTAGCCAACAGCCTGCTCGCGCAATCGCGCAACAAATGCAGCAATCTGAAGCCCGACGAGGAGGTCGCGCGCGTATACGCCAGCGCGAACCTAGCCTGCGAACGGTAAGCTGCCCCCAGCTCCTCTCCCCTCCCCTCCCCTCCCCTCCCCTCCCCTCCCCTCCCCATCCAATCCCAGCTATCCATCCAGCGAGAACGTGAAGCTGATTGATGGGCGATGGGCGGCCCACACAAACAGTCTCAAAACCTCGCTCAACCTCCCCCCCATCGAGCCACGGCCCCCGATCCCCCCGCGCGTCTACGGCAAGCTATACGCCTACTTTGACCGGACGCTCGTCACCTCCGGCGCGCGCAAGCGCGCCCTCCAGAACGCTGCGAAGAGCAACAACAACAACAGCAGCAGCAGCAGCAACAGCGCGCGCACCCCGGTCAAGGCGCTCCCGCAGCGCCTCACGCCCTCAAGAGCGCAGTCCCTGTCCGGCTTCCAGAGCCAGCGCAGCGCGAAGAGAGGCCTGCTCTTTCCCGCGAGGAGGGACAAGGAGGGCAAGGTGCCGAAGTGGGTCGGTCCTGTTGTGCGATTGCTGTGCAGGGAGATGGGGACGCGGAAGGCGGTGCCGCACGTCCTGGCGGGCGTGGAGAGTATACTGTGCCTGCCGTGTCCGAAGGGGGAGGGGGCCGTGGAGGGCAAGGTGCCCGCGCTGGTGGCGATGGTGTGGTTTTTTGTCGTGCTGAAGATGAGGGGCCCAGAGGGGAGAGCTGTGGAGGGAGTGAAGCGCACGGAGAGAGTGAGGGAGGTGTTGAGGGGGGCGAGGGAAGACGGAGAGGTGAGGGCCAGGCTGGGGGAGCGGGACGAGGCGTGGACGGGCTGGGAGGAGGTCAAGCAGAAGGATGTCAATGCTTGGAGGGGGGAGATTGTGGAGAAGGGCTGGAGGGAACTGGATTGGTGGACGAATATTGAGGAGGGGGTGGGTGTTGATGGAGAGGAAGAGCATGAGCATGAGGATGAGGAGATGCTGGATTTGGGTGTAGAGGTGGTGCGGGAGATCGGGCGTACCAAGCCTAGGACCATGATTCAGGAGCAGTTCTGTGTTAACGACGCGAAGAGGGCCGAGTTCCAAGCATGGAAGGAGGCTTTGCTCGTAAGGATCGCTGGAATATCGAAAGATCCCGGGCTCACGGGGAACGACGACAGCTAGGTGGATAGTTATCGAGCACTCATGAGGATTGTATTGGTATCGATACCCCATAAAGCATAGACGGACATGATGAACGTTTCTCTGAACAAAGAGTTGATCAAGACAGAAGAAGTTCCTGTATTGATGGTATATTCTTCTTCTATCTATTGGACACCATTCCCCCCAACTATCCACCCAAATGCAGCCAGCGAGTACTTTACTCTGCTCTAGCCAGAATGTTTGCAGTCTAATGCAAAAACGCCATGCAAATTCATTATGTTCCACTCATACGCCATGTCATCTGCTAGCCCATCGTGGCCTCATATCGTACCCCCATCACTCATGTCAATAAACTGCCCATGTCCAGCCTATGACTTCTCCAAGATAGAGAAGAAAGCCAGTGCACATCCATTCTCGCATTAGCCCAGCTTCATCGAAAGCTCAGTCAAGCGCCCGCAACACCGGAGCGAAAAATGTGGTATCTCGTAACAAAAAGAAGCGCGGGCAATCAGAATTACTTGAGGGTGGAAGCCACCATAGCACAGTTGCCGCCCGTGGCTCAGAAATCATTAAAAATTTAGGTCTCGTGCAAAGAATATGTGCTCGGGAAAAAAGGACCGTAAGGAAAAATGAAAAGAAAAACATAACAGCATCGTCATGGCCGTCGAATCTGTGTGAAAACACCGGAGACGCGGGGAAATTTTCAGATACAGGAGAAGGCATGAGTGCTCAGAAGCAGTTCAGACTTCCCTTCTTCTTCTTTTTACTGATGGCGTTCATCCGCTCCTCGAGGTGTGCTCTGGCGATCTCGGCGTCTCGGCGTTTCTTGCGTTCTTCCTCGACCTGCAGCATGCTCCATCGGTTCTCCTTGTCCATACCGCCATTCTTCTCTCTCTCCTTAGCGTCTTTGAGTTCCTGCTCAAGATCCGTGGCACGGCGTCTCCAAGCATCGACCTCGGCCTTCATCTTGTTGCTTTGTCTTTCTAAGTCCGTCAAAGCCTCTTCTAACGTCTGAGTAAGCTGCTTCTCCGCGTTGAGGTGCTTCTCGATAGTACGAATGCGGACCTCTTGCTCCTCATTTATTTGGGAAGCAGCTGGATTGGGGCTACCAGGACTACTGCTCAAAGTGGGAGTATGAGGGACCGGAACAGAAGCAGCGTGATTAGTGGACTGAACAGCAGCGCCACTACTGCCAGGAAGAGGCGGGAGGGGAATGGCGGGTGGAGGCGATGGCAGAGATGACACTGAAGCTGAGTTATTAGGCTGCGGGTTGGAGCGCTTCGGGTCAGCGCCCATTTCCTCGAGTTTGGCCTGAGAAGTTAGCGTATTTCCTGGAACTATGAGCTGCTCTTCTTACCTGAAGCTCTGCGCATTCCTCTTTGACGGCTTCGAGTTCAGCCTGGGCGCGAGCACGAGCTGCATTCGCGTCATCAAGCTGGGCGTTGCGCTCTGTCTGAAAAGTAGAGAAGCGATTGTTCGCAATCTGGTGTTGATCAAAATTCGAAGCCAGCTGATCCTCAAGCTCCTCAACCAGCCGGGAGTTTTTCTTGTTCTTCGTCTCGAGATCAGTCATCTCCTTGCGCAAAGCTGCCAGTTGCTCGGCGACCGTGGCGTGTTCGTCTGTGAGCTTGGCGCCTTCGGCGGTCTCGACCAATAAACGGGCCAGTTCGGACTTCGCACCCTCGAGTTCCTTCTTCAGAGAGTCATTTATACCCGAGAGCTCATCAAGGTGCTGCTGCATCTCAAGACACTTCTTCGTCTCTTCGGCTAGTGCCTTTTGATCAGCAAGAACGTTGGCAATCCTATCTTGCAATTTATCAGTACTGACGTCCAGACCAAGAGCAAAGGCAACCTGAGTTGCGATCTTGACGAGATCATCGCGAGCTTCAGCAAGCTCGTTTTGAAGCTCCTCGATGCTTGCTTGATGCCTTGATGTGGCCTCTGCAACGCGAGCCTCGTGGTCTTCAGGGGTGCTTGACTTCAAAGCCTCGAGCTCCTTGGCGTGGTTCGTATGCAACAGACTTATATCATCTTGATGGGCCTTGATGGTGGTTTCGTGCTCTGTTATTTGCTGCTCTAAATTTTCAACAAGCTCTTTGTGTCTCTTGGCCTCGGCATGGAACTCATCCCGGGATTTCGTGGCTTCGCACAGTTGTTCCCAATTTGCAGCGTGCGATTGCTCAAGGTTAGCAACGAGCATCTTGTACCCCTCAATCTCAGCATGTGATTCGTCTCGGGACTTGGTAATCTCATCTAGTTCAAGCCGAGTGGCGGCATGAGATTGCTCCAGCTCAGCTACCCGTGCAGCGTTGGCAGCTACGGCAGCCCTGTACTCATTGATCTCCTTTTCCAGACTAGGAATGAGCTCGATTCTAGCACCCTCTTTGGTAACGTCTTCTGTGTGATTTTCTCGGGTATGTTGCTCGCTCTTCACAACGGCCAGCTGCTTCTCCAGTTCAGAAATGGTGTTTAAAAGGTGCTTCTCGGAGCTTTCCATCGACTCCAACGCCGTCTGATGGCGGCACTCCCAGTTGGTCAGTTCGGCCTCCAGATCCGCAATCCTTTTGGCCTGGATCTCCTTATGGGTGTCATGTTCCACCAACGCAGGCTCCGCTGAAACTTGTTGATCTGTGGTGGAGGCTACCCGCTGCTGGATTGTACTGCGAAGGCTTTCCAGCTCGGCCTGTAATTCCTGCTCCCGAGCAGCATGAGTTTCTTGGAGTATGCGCATCTGCCCTTCGTTCTGGAGAAGCTGATCACGCATTGACGAAACAACCGACATGTCCATAGGGGACGCCTTCATGCTCGCTCGTTCACGAGTCAAGCCGGTAATGATGGTCATCTTGGCCTCCAGCTCCTTCTTCGCAGCAGTGATGTCTGCTTCAAGTTCTTGTATTCGCTCGGATCGAGAGTGCAGCTCGTGCATTGCTGTGTTGAGATTCAACTCAAAGTTCGCCATGATATCTGGGCAGTCCTCAAAACTATCGGTCGCGATGTTTCGAAGTGAAGCAAAAGCACGATGGGCCTTATCGATGATCATAACGTTTTGACTTGACTTGCGACGTATGACAGGCGTTGCTGCGCGTGGGGATGATGCCTCGACCATTTTGGCCTTAGAAACCTCTGACTTGAGTTCTTCCACGAGATCAAGGGCATCCATGTGTTGTTCTTCTAGCAGAGCATATTTCTCGGCCAGCCTCAATTGAGCTTGCTCCTTCTCTGCAGCAAGCTTCCGTAGATTATCAAGTTCTTCAGCAATCGTCTCTTCATTGGCGTCGCTGCTTGCCACTTCTCCTGAGTCCGGCTTCCCGACCGCAGCTACAGCATTAGATGTTTCGATAGTACTGGGTAGTTCCCCAGCTGAGGACAATTCCGATGATAGCGATCGCGAGGATGAGTATTGTCCTCCATCCTTTATGAGCTCGGTCACCCTCGCGTCGGGTAAAAAAGAAGTAAGCCCAGTCGATGTTGGTGATGAGTTGGTCAGGCGTGAGTCGTTAGCTGAATGACGGGCTTCGTCAACAGCATCTTGGAGCTCAGCCAAGGTGCGGAGAGCTTCCTCATATTTACGAGAAAGATTGTCGTATTCGTTAACGGTGGATTCATGCTCCACCTTGAGGTCGAAGAGTTCTTGGGAAACAACTTCGAGCTTATCCTCCACATGTCTAGTCTGCGCCGGGCTCTGCGGTGGATAACTGCCAGCTGATGGTTCAGGAAGATGACTGTCTTCGATTGGGTCGGCGCGATCAACGGAGCCATCGCTGGCTGTTCGTCGAACATCCTCACAGCTAGAGCTGCGTGAAATTCCCTCTTCTCCTTCTTCAGTCTCGGGGATTACATCTTTATGGCTTCTACTGGTTGAGCTCCGTTGTCGAGAATGACCGTATGCCGAGCGCTTGCCATTGAGCGTTACTTGGTCAGCCTCAGGACTTTTTCCATCTTGCTGAACGTGGTCAAGCTCGTACAGCAGGCTGTCCAGCTTGCCCAAGCTTCGTTGGCGCTCCACAACATGTTCAAGCCGGTCAATCTCCCGTTGCATGAGCTCAGCATCCTGGTCCGCCTCAGCCAGTCGCTCTTCCAGCGTCGAGATGTAGTCCTCGCATGCGGCCTCGTTCTCGCGAACACGGGCGATTTCCTTGCGTAGCTCCATAACAATCGCCGAGTTCTTCTCTTCGCCAGAAGTGTGGCCGTCAAGTTTGGCTTCCAGGTCGTGGAGATAATTCTCAGTGCTGGATTCACGATCGATCAGCTTCTGCAAGCGAGCTTGGAGCTGTGCGTTGACTGTCTCGACGTAGGCGCACTTTGTTTCCTTCTCCAAAAGAACCGTCTCAGTGTTGGACAATGAACTTCTGGTACTCGAAAGGGATTGCTCCAGGGTCTGGATAGTCTTTTCGTACTCCAATACAACTTGCTCCACAGCTTCGGCGAATGTATTAGAGCGCCTTAGTCGTTCCGTGGCGCTGTCGCCTAGTGTGTTTTCGTGTGCTTGACTGTCGGCAACTTCATTTTCTCGAGCTCGCGCCATCTCAGAGATAAGTTTGGCATGGCGCCCACTTAGTGCAGTGTAATTTTCCTGGGTGTCGAGCAGCTGGTTTTGAAGCTCGACCTCACGTTCGTTCTGTCGCTCGGGCCTCCCTGCAGCTACATGAGCAGGACGGTCTCCACCCCGCTCGGTGCTCCGGATTTGCTCGCGCAAAAATGCTACCTCAGCCTTCAGGCGTTCAATCAAGGCAACCTTATCACTCTCATCTGCCACTTGCTGGATCCTAGGCTTACTTTGAATCGCACGGGCTCGTTGTGCGTACTGCACGGTATTTAGCGTCTCGCTGAGGTGGAATTCGGCCGGCGTGACACACGCAATCATGTACGTGATTGCATTTCCTCCGAGAGAATCTTGGAGCAATCGAGTGAGCTTGGAGTCGCGGTAAGAGACATGGGATCCCGCTTGGCGAGATGATAATTGCGAGATGACTTTCCCCAGACTGGCGAGGCCAGCGTTGATCGAGATACCCTCCTTAGCACGTTCCCCCTGTGCACCAGTGTTCTTTAGACGCTCGCTACCTGCCAAATCGACAAAGTGAAACTTGCTGTCGATCGTGACCATGGTGTCAGCGCCCGTCATGGCTTCCAATGGAACTGAGAACCGCTTCTCTGCGCCTTGGGCCGTTTGAAACTTGTTCTTGCGTTGGACCAAATTAAGACTGAATACGGCATGCGAGCGGGATGATTTGGCATTTACTGCGGTCGAGTCGGTTTGTCGAATCATGGACCCAAAGTTGAGAGCTGCCAAAAGATCTTCAACAGAGTTTATCTCCACCTGATGCAGCCCAGTCAACAGAATGTGACCTTTCACATCCTCACGAATGGTAACATTGCCTCTCTCACCATGAGGCACACTCTCTGGCACGAGCAAGTCGCGGAGCATTTCGTTGTAGATCTCGACATATGTTGCCTTCAATGTCCATGTCTTCTGGGTAT
Source organism: Drepanopeziza brunnea f. sp. 'multigermtubi' (assembly GCF_022702325.1). NCBI lineage: Eukaryota > Fungi > Ascomycota > Leotiomycetes > Helotiales > Drepanopezizaceae > Drepanopeziza > Drepanopeziza brunnea. The sequence goes on from NW_027094065.1 coordinate 1,473,963, forward strand.
TCTTCGTCGTTGTAGTAGCAGCGTGTACAGAATATCTTGTAGGCGCTCGTAATCCAGACATTGAACTGCGATTGCCATTGCGTGGACTCGCAAAACCTTCGAGCTTATCAAAGAGAGCCATGGCAGCACGTGGGATAACACCTATAATTATATCAGCTGTGTCTACGTCCAAAGCAAAGAAGTGGGAGAAGAATCCCAGTCCGGCATGAACCTACCCATAACCTCTAGATCGCCTTGTTGTTCGGGTCCCGATGTACCCATAGTGTAGGACTTTCCAGCGCCGGATTGGCCATATGCCAGCATAGAAACATTGTATCCTTGGACAAATGAGTTGGTACTCTCTGCAAGATATTCCCAGATTCCATCTTGGGAGACATCCTCGGAAAAGACTCTATCGAATACAAAGATTTTGCGCCCTTGTGGGGAGTCGATGGCCAAGCTCGTCGGCGAAGTGACCTGGACCATAGGACGCTGAAATCTTTGCGGGATAAGGTCGAACCCGGGGTCTGTTGATCGGAGTGGAGGTCGTACACGGACCGCTATAGTTCAAAGATTAGCAGGTATTTCTCTACGAGAGATTCTAAGACTCCAGAGGAAAAGCGAAACCTACCAACTTTTACTGCGGTCTTCCCATCCTCGTCCGAGGCTCTGCTGCCTCCTCCTCCAGCTGATGGGCCCTTGCTCGTCATGCTCAATCGGCTTGTCGTCCTTGGGGGCCTCATGAGCGCGCTCGCTGGTCTCGACAACGCCAGCGGCGACCCTGGCGGTGAGCTTGCCATGGCTCTGGTAGAGGCTTCGTTGCGCCAAGACGTGGTTCTGTCAAAGTTGTCGTATCGTGATTGCGGGTGGGGAGATGTAGAGCGGTGTTGGATTGCTCGGCGGATAGAAGCTCAGAGAGCAATTGTCATATCGCGGAGCCGGAGGTGAATCTTTGACGAGCGCGGAAGGTAGTCGTCCAATCTCCGGGTTCCCCTTTTTCTCTTCTCCGGCAGTCCCTGGTAAATGAGCGGTGGTCTGTGAATGTCGAGCAACGCTTTTGCCTGGAGCAGAGTACAAGCAAGTAAGTCTTGCGTGAAGTAGATGCAGGTGGCGTGATTCGATAGAGGGTCTTCTAGCACTCAGTATCGGTAGAGTAGCGGGTGGGTAGTGGCAACAGAGTTTGGGACGGGGTGGGCGCGTTGCTGGGTCGCGTCAACTTCTCCTGCGATAATGAAGTGCAGGCAGGGTAGGCAAGGGAGTGAGTGAGCGGAGTCTGAGTCTGTCCGATGTCTGGGTATTGTATTGAATATGAATTGTAGGAATGGCAGTTGTGGACGGATCGGTGATGAGAGGGAGGGGAGAGGGAAGAGGGGAGGAGAACGGGAGGGTTGAATGGGGGATGATGGATGGGGTGTGATGAGGAAAAAAGCAAAGGGCTTGCTTGGACGTGGGCCAGGTCTTTGGACTCCGGACGTCGGACCAGGAGAAGGCTAGAGTAGCTACTAGTAGTTGTAGCTGTAGGTACGGAAGGGATCAACCCTTTCCCTGCTATTGCATCTTCTTATTTCGCTTCTTCGCGGCGTCGGCCCTTGGCAGTAAGTATCTGTAGGTAGTAGGTACGTAGTAGGTAGGTAGGTACTGTCACTGCAATGTCATAAAGCGTGCGCACTAATAGTAGTAAGTACCGGTAATAACCAGCAATCGGATCCGGTAGGGAGGGAGTTTGTTTGACTTCTATAAGTAATACCAGCTGCACGTGAGGGCTTTCAGCGCAAGCAATTACCGGTACTCTCAAGTATTCAGAATCCACAATGCAAGAACTTCTTCTTTCATCTGTATTTTATATACCGTATTTCATCTTATCTTCTTACTCGTCATAGTTCGCTCCCCATTCCCCGCTCCCCGTTCCCCCGTTCCCCCGTTCCCCGTTCCCCGTTCCCCGCCCCCTTCTCGCATCGAGAAGGGATTTGGATTCATCGACGGCGACTACCGCTCCCCTTGCATATACTAGTACCAGCTCACACTTGTACCACTTGTACGTACTAACTACTCACTACTCCGTACTCCATCTGTACTTACCACAGGCCAGATCGATTTATCCCTAGCTTGGACGGGCCCAGCCACTGTACGTACTGTACTGTACAGTAGCTTAGCCGTCCGATCACCGTGCATACTGAAACAAACGTCTGAGCGATGGCCTGCCATGTTTCGTTTGTCAGCGTGTCGTCTTGACCTCGAGTACCGGTAGATACGAGCCATATTATATACTTGAATCGCACCATCCTCATCATCATGATCAGTGTCGACTTCTATGGACCCATTTCGCGACTCATAATAACCATCTCCTGTCGACGCCCTCGCTATAGCAGCGTCTCGCACTCTCAGACGAGTACATGAGTTTCTCCAAGCCAAAAGATACCAACGAGCTCTTTACATGCAGTTCCATCTCCATCAAATTCCCTGTCCCCTGGTCCACGCTGGAAGGTGCAGGAAGGCACGCCTACGTACATAATCCTGTCCTGCGGTCTCTAAGCTCAGGGCAAATGCAATATGCAGTATGCAAGGTACCAGAGTCGTGTGGAAGAAGCCCAGAGCTGGCTACATCGGACTGGTCTCTTTGAGCGGGGAACGTACAGCGGATTGGACTTTGAAGCTTTGCGGAAATCGCATAGAGTCCTCCAGCAGAAGAACCGAAAGGAACATGTTTCAGACTATGCATTTTTACCTCTACGATCGCAAATCAATGACGGCGAGGAGGGGCTGGTGGAGAAGGCCCATACTAGTAGGTACTTAGGCTCAACGTCGATCACCAAGTACTTCTAACAGATGACACGCCTATCAAGATTTTCACTAGGAAGGTTTTTGTTTCTACTGATGTTGATCCTCGACCAATCCAGTCTCTTCCAAGCTGCCACAAGAACCTATTACAAACATGGATTTCACATACATGAATTCATAGCAAGTTGCTTCAGCAAGTTGCTTCCGGCCCTCAATGCTCGGAAACTGTGACCGTGAACCAAGATGCCATTTAGAACAAACCGGTCCGTACCGTACTTTACGCATTTCGAAATCCATCTGACTTTGACATCTGCAGAAATATAACCCAGGCCTCTCACTCGTTTAAAGGAAGGGGAAGAAGAAAAGGATAAGGCTCTTTTGCACAAGCAAGAGCGTAGATGTCGCAAGCACCCGATCTCTGAATCCTTTCTCGATAGGGTGTCTGTGTGTGTGTGTGTATGTGAGAAGGAGAGACAGAGAGAGTAATATATAATCAGGACTAGAAAAGGTATGTTTTAGTTCGAATACTAGATAGATTGTATGTATAGACGATACACAAGCATCATGATTTCCGGGTCAAGTAAACCCCGGAAAACTTCTGAGCATTTTTAAGGGGCTGATTGCAATAGCGTGCAACTGGCACTCAAGGAGAAAGATACTTTGCCATTGGAGTAAAGGGCTTGTTGGCTAGACATTCGCTCACTGAAAGGGGTCGTCGGTAAGAATTTGATGTTTATACTTGTCCGTAAGCGAGATGCTCTCAAAGCCAAAGATACAACAAACTACCAGACACTGAACGCCAGGAGCCCATGGATTCCTACATATGATACAGCTAGCACCCACCACTACTTTATCTTTTTCGCCTTTAGCTTGATAGTCTCCCCGTTGACAAAGATGCCCTTTCCCTTGTATGGCTCTGGCTTCCTCCACATGCGAATCTTGGCCGCAAACTGCAACACAACCTCCTTCTCGCAGCCCTCCAGCAGGATACGCGTCGGCTGCGGCGTGCTGGCTTTCACGCCCTGCGGTACCGGCAGCTCAATCGGATGTGAGTACCCGACCTTCAGCGCGACAAACTGCTGGCCTGGGAACTCTGGCTCGGCGGTCGTAGCCGTGTCCTCGACCGTCGCTCTGTATCCGACGCCCACCAGGCGGAGGATTGCCGTGTGGCCCTCCGAGACGCCTAGGATGTGGTTTTGGAGGTATGCGCGAGTGGTTCCTGGTGGGTTCTCAGTATCCTATCTTGAAAACCCTTTTCTTCTTCTTCGTTGATATAAAAGGGGTCGCATACCCCACATCTCGCGCTGCTTCTTGACCTCTCTGTCTTCGACTGTGACGAATGCCTTCCGCGCCGCAGTGTCATGCTCCAGATTGACGAAAGGAGGTATAGTCATGGACATCTTGCCTGCGAATCCCGTTAGTATCTGCACCCCTTGAACGGCTAGTTAGTTAGCATACCCAGAGGACCTTCGATCTGCACGGTGGGCCTCGCGGCAACTGGCGACCTGCCATTCTTTCGTTCTCGGGGAGGGAGGATCGTGAAGTTGACTTCGGGCGGGATGGACAGCGGCGCACGCCCAATTTGTGAGGGGCAGTTTGAGGATGCAGAAAACGATCGCGCGGAGACGGCTGGGAAAGCGGGAAGCAGGAAAGCTGGGATCGATACGGAGGGCGCACAGGTAATTGCCCTCTCTAGCCCTTTGGAGCGTGCGGTGGACAGCATTGTGTGCGATTTTACCTGCTAGAGGTGAGGTCGATCTGCGAGTCGGTTGAACTTTTAGACTTGGAGCTTCATTGGATGGTGATGGCACGTGCGGAATTTGTGCCAGGGGATATATATTACGTCCGACTTCCATCTAACCCAGATACCTCCATCCATATTTCGCTAGTATCGAACAATATGTACATATATAAATGCTCGAACCGAAGTAATGCTTCCGTCCCGAAATCATATCAACCAAAAGGAGGTGATCGGGTGGGTATTGTCTATTTGCACGCCTTTCTGCAGAACAACTTTCCTTTCTGCGAAATGTCCAATCTTCATTCTTTCGAATTTAAGTCGCTCTGTCGTTCGTTGTCACTCTGTTCTTTTGGGGTGAATTGAAGGCTTTTGAACTGAACTTTTAAACACTCACCTCCCTCTCCAACGCTCCTTCCTTTCTCCTTGACCTGCACCGTACCCTTCTCCACCGAATCGTATCTTGACAACCACAACACCCTATACCTTAACTTTCTTCAACCCTCCTCCGCGTTCCATCATCCTCATATCGAAATTGAGATCAGGTTCGAGATCGTCGACGCATCTCGACGTACTTTCTCGAGCTGATCACCTCACCTTGATTTCGGTCTGCGTCTTGCGGGAAACCGCGCGCCCTCTACTCGTACCGACCTCACAACCTTCCTCACCCTCTCACCCTCTCACCCTCTCACCCTCTCACTCTCGACTTCGAAACCCGGACTCAAACATGAAGCTCTCTACAGTCTACGTACTGGGTGCTCTCCCAGCAGCTCTGTCTTGGATTCCATTCAAGCATGGAGCTGGAGCTGGAAATCGAGTTGTAGTAGCCTCCAACAATCCTGAAGCTACTCAGCATCGAGAACGAGCTCGACCTAGTAATGTGGATTTCAAATTTAACCCACAAGAACTACTTGATTCTCGTAAACCCGAAGTCTACTCCGAGGCTTTGGTCCGACTGAAGCGCCTTGAAGGCGAGCCAATCTGTCACCGCGTTGCTGCCCAGCTTCTCATGAATAATTGCCGAGGCCTCGAGGGGATCAACGAGCAAACGTATCAGTTGAACAGCGACCATATTCAAAGACATCACGTGGAGACTTTCGCGGCCAGTCTCACAACCTGCGAGATTGAGCGCCTGGGAGACCCTGAAGCTCGAGAAGATCCTGTACCGCAAGCTTGCTCGATATTCTCCAGTTCAGTCCTCTTTGAACACGCCCGGGAGCAAAAAGGAAAATTGAATGTATCGCATGAAGAGGTCCACAGTTGTATCATTGCTCTCACCAAAATCGAGAACGGCTACGCGACGTGGTTGAGTTATCGCGACACTGCTCTGATGTTCTGCCGAGCTGCTGGTCTTGACCTTGAGAAGAGCAAGTCCTTTCCCCACAGCTTGCTTGATCCTTTGTACTGACCATTACCAGACCAGCACATACTCTTGCAAAAAGAGTTAGCCTTGACTATGGCAAAATTCTCGGAAGATGTTCATGGAGATCTTGATTACATTAGCCGGAAGATGGCTGAAAACGCAAAAGCAGCGGAGTCGTATTTGGAGAAATTCTTCAGCACTGCCAATGAATGGAAGGACAAGCTTTCCCAAGCTCTCCAATCAGTTTCCAAAGATGCCCAGGTATGCCTAGGCTCTCCCATTGCCTTTCAGTAACTAATCTCCATGGCTAGGATATTGGTTCTGCGGTACATTCGATTACTAATAACGCAAAAACTGCGGACCATATGATCAAGCAACTCATCCAGACTGTTTACGCAACCAATGCAGAGGTTTCTGCCCAGCAAGAGCTAGCTTTACAAGCTGGCGCGAAGAATGTTCAGTATCAGATGGGTGACATCAACAGGATGATGGGTGCCACCGAGGAAGGAATGAAGATCATCAGCGCGTTGGTATCGGTATGTTGCATCGGTGCTCTAGTATTAGTTACCTCGTTTGCTAATTTTGCACACAGGATCAGTTCGCTCCAATGATAGTTTCTCTTATTGAACGCCAGGACGTGCTGGAAGATGTAAGCCATGGTCATTGGTTTCCACTTATAGTACTGACAGTCCCCCAGAGATCTCAAGCAGTGTTGGACGCAGTGATCAATGCCACAGAGCTCCTTCAAGGTCATGCCCATCAGCTTAACGAAGCAAGTCGGGCAGCATCGACTATTAACGAAGACTTAAAAAAGGCTGTTGAGCATGCACACTCCTGGAAGGATGCTCTGAATGTGGAAGGCGGGATCCCGGATTGGACTCTTCGCACATGGCTTCCACTAGGCATGGTGTTGGCTATGAACACCGCCGTTACGGCATCCAAGTTACTGAATGCCCAAGTAGGACTTGCTGGTAAGTGCCTTCTACGGAACGGCAGAAAGAAAAGTGCTAACTTGCGAAAAGGCCTGATCATAAGTGAAGTTATCATCTGGACTCGACACTCGGCACTCTTCGCTACCTGTCACTGGGGTTGGAAGCTCTTTACCTCTTCTCAAATTCCATCATCCGTTACTCACAAGGCTCGGGAACAACCCTTAGTCGTATCGCCAGCTCCCTTCAACTCATCTACTACGTCCGATGAGGCGCATCCTCACCTTGATATGTTCTGATTGCAGGCCGCCACCACCATCATCGAGAACACATCAACAGCCCCACCTGCGGAACACTAGGCCCGAGTCCACCCATGACGGACGTGGAAGGCTGGAATCACTACACACTCACCTATGATTGCTATTTATTGATGTATAAATGGGTTATTACATATGGCATTGCAGATAAAGCTACATAGCAGGAACAGAGAAGCTGAGAACAAATACCCCGGGGAGATACCATGATTATTAAGCTTTCGCTCTTAGCATTAAAAAGTTTTTGCTTCTGCGGTCACGGATGTTGAGGGGGGAGGAGGTGGGGGGGGCGATTATCCTATATCGCGGTGGTTGGTTTTGCGTGGCAGGGTAGCTCACTAATGCAAATATATCGCCAAAATTTCACGTATACACGAGATTGAGTGTTCTTTGGATACGAGAGTTTCTGTGAAGTCTGCAAATTGGTGCTATGATCGAGGGTAGATGAATGTGTTTTGAGTCGATGCCGCAGGTAGGTGTTTCTAAACAACATCGTTTTCTGTTAAGTAGCTTTGCGTAATTTCCCCCTGAATCCTGAAGCACACCTACTCCTGAAAATTATAGGCTCTGATATATTGAGGACACGTTTAGATATATTAAGGAAAGTTCTCGGGGACGGTTTTCAGTTTACGGCCCTGGGACGGTCCCAAAATGCTCGGAGACGGTCCCAAGATGGTCTTTTCGTAAGAAGACCGACTTCTATGAACGACGATTATATCGATTATATCGGTTCCATTTCAGCAATAGTTTGAATTTTTCAAAAGATCTACGGAGTGAGTACAGGTTTGATTCAAATTCAGCTATAAACCTAAGGTGATCCACCAGCCATGCCAACTTTTGGGACCGTCTCCAAACAATATCGTTAGCGGATGATCAGCTAACTGTCCAAAAGCTCTAGCATTCCCCTTTAAAGTGTTTTTTCTCGTTCTCCAGGTGTTCCAATAATTTCCCAACTCCTCCAATCAAGAATTCTGTTTGCATATTCTTTCAACTCATCCCTTGTTCTCCAGCATTTCCCCCACAAATCGTAGTCATTGTTCTGCACCGCTGCAAGTGGAATAGCCATTGTCATCTCTTCAGTGCGTGCTGAGAAATAACCAATTGAAAAGCGTAATGCCTTCTCCGGGTTTTCTGACACTATTGTCGTGATATACTCCAAGATCTCTCTTTCTTCTCGATACCATAGATTCTCATAATACATATAGTTTACGTGTGGGATCCATACTTTGGTTGCCTCTTTAATCTTTTCAAGATCTGCTTCGAAAGCGCAATACCATTCCCATTCTCGGCCCCACCAACTAGCAGGCTCATTTACTATTCAAATTATTAATTCCGCGCAGTAATCAACGATTTATAAATATAAATCAACTTACCCAAGTGAAGGCCCTTTCCCATCTGATCATAGAATCTTTCATAGTCCTTCTCCTCTGTATATGGCTTGTTATGCTCATTGACAAAATCGGCTTCCTCCTATAATTCGCGTCATTGATATAAGCTTGTATTACACTCCGTAAATCAAGTAAAACTTACCTGAGGAACAATTCGATAACCGAGAAGTTCTCTCCCATAAGCCCCGTTAAAGAGAAAGCTCGAGGCTAGTAAGATCGAGCAAATAGATTGCGACAATATAGACATTTTGGAGTTTATGAGTCTTTCGGTGGTGCGAGCTGACGACAAGGAACAATCTTGCAAAGGAAGAAGATAGTAAGAAAGGTGATAGATTTAACATAGTGCAAAAGGAGACATGTAAATGTCTTTTTTTATAATATATGTCAGACGTATTCATTTTACTAATATTAGTAACCGAATTTGCAATTTTTCCGTCGACTATAAATAATCGTGCGGCTAATACAATTTTTTTTTGCCTTGGAGATCATCTTAAATACGAAATCGAATTTACACTTAGCTAACTATTTTTAGTATTGCAATATCTTTTCTTGATGCTGGCCGCACGAGTAGCCTTGCCATACAACATAGGTACGTAATAGGTACTAATCGTACCCCTGGTCTGAGTACTAGTCAGAGGCAGGAATGCGGTTCCTAGTACCGGTACCCTTCAGTAAGACGGTCAATTTTCAGTAGTACGGTCAACTTTTTCGTAATTTTTCTTTTAACACATATATCTATTACAATTTTTAATAGAAAAATTAATTTTGAAATATTATATTATTCTTTAATAATAGACCTATTTGAAGAAATTTTTCCATCAAAAATTAATAGCATTTTTCAACGCGATGATATTCGAATATTAACGTCGTCGACGGTATTTGAATAACTTTCAATTAAGCAAACAATTAAATAATTAAGCAATTCCAAATAATTATATCTAAAGTTCTAGACAACCATAATCGCTAGTATCGAATTTATATTTTCTTCTTATTTTCAATAGCCCAAAGCAATAACGGATTGATCGGTAAAAGGTTATAATGAAATAGGCGGCTATTTAAGTAGAGATGCGAGGCTTTTAAAATAATCGGCGCACTTTAAAAAATACGAGGAATTTGCAAAAACCGATCGATTTATTATTGCTTGAAGCTATTAAAATTGAAAAAGAATATAGATTCCAAGCTCATGGTTATGATTTTTAAAAGGTTATATATAATTATTTGTAATAATTGCTTAGTTATTTAGAGCCTGTATGGCTCGCAGATGCAAGCCAAGTTGCACCACCAAAATATTCTTGCATCTCCAAGTTGCACGTCAAGATGCAAGAATTGAGCAATCTGTATGGCTCGTGCACGTAAATCTTGTAAAGTGTGCATTTGACCTTGCAACTTGCAGTTGCACCATACAAATCGAAGTTGCAGCAAAAAGCTCTAACTCCCAAGTTGCAAGCTCAAATTATTTACTTAAATAAAAGTTATTTAAATAGCTTAATCGCTAATCTGGCCCCGCAAGGCTCCTTGCCCTTCTTGTGCACAGGATGATGCATTAGCCATGGCGTCCTCGATATATCAAAGCCCAAAAATGTCACCTCTTCTGAGGTTTCTATTTACTCCAGCATCAAAAAGCAAGTTACATAATATCACAATAGGAATTTGCATCCTCAGTATTATTTCGATTCAATAGCGTAAGTCATTTACTTCTCTGCCAAAACCTGCTTGACAGCATCGAGTACCTGGCCATGGATAGCTAATGGAGCCGCCACCACACCCTTGTTCTCAGCAAGAGTCCGGCCTTTGCTAAAATCTAACCTCCTTCCTAAGGCATCTGTGACTTGCCCCCCAGCCTCACGGACAATGAGATCTCCAGCAGCATGATCCCAGATCTTTTCTTGGTATGTAGCACTCGTTGGTAGTCTGAGATAGATATCACCAGCTCCTCGGGCAATCGAAGCATACTTTGCTTGCGAATCCATCCTTACACTTTGCTTAGTGACACCGAGCTTCGTCGCAATGGCGAACTGGTCTCCGTGCGACGAGTGCCCAGCTTCGACACTCTCGCAGAATGTTGCCTGCTCGAGATCCTGCACGGGCTTCATCTGGATAGCCTGGCTCCTGCCCAAACCAGCAGCGCCCAACGGTCTACTGATAGCTCCTTGTCCCTTCACAGCAGCAAACAGAACCCCCTTTCCTTCGGCGTCTGTCTGATCCACGCCCGACTCGGCCGTCAACGGAGCTGCGTCATCAATTGGCAGGTTCGGGCAACCCAGAACTCCAACCTTCACATCTCCGTCAACCATCAGTGCCAGGCATACGGCGTATTGCCCACCTCTCAAGAAGCCCTTGGTGCCGTCGATAGGATCTAATGCCCAGATCCTGCCCTTGTTGCCTCCAGCGCTGTTTCCGGCATCAATCGCATCCAGCATAGCGTCCAGCGACTCGATCGGTCCTCCAAGGACCTTCTCTGCTTCCGCATCGTTGAGCTTAGCGTCTTTTACCAACGCCCATATCTGATCCCTCAACTTCGTATCCTCTCTCAAGGTGCTGGCCTCCTCCTCGCCCACGACCTGGTCATTTGGGAAGTTCTTCTTGATGGCGTGGATGATGAGAGCCTGCGCGCCAAAATCGCCAATCGTAACTGGCGAGGCGTCATCTTTGGAGATGGTGCCCTTGGCTTTCTGTTGGAAGACCTTCTTGGTAAGGAGCGTTGCTCTCTGTACGGCGAGCTGTGCGACCTCGAGTTCCTTGGTGTAGGATGCCATTTTGGTGGTGGTGAAGAGGGGTCGTGGTGGGGGTTTTAGTAGATGGTTTGAGAGGGAGGAAAGGCGAGGCCAGAATTTCGTGAGGGCGGCCAGAATTAAAACAAGTATAGTAGCGATAGAGAGAATGTGACGAGTGATTAGAGCTGGAGGAACTTTCCGAGGATTTGATGGCATTAGAGGGTTTAGTCAACTCGGCGGAACTTGGAGAAAGCCGGGAATTCTCTTTGCGGGGATGTTCAACACCCAAGCTCCTGCAGCGCAAAGCCACCGTCGCAAGGAGCAACCGTCGATTCATTGTCAGCAGCCGCAACGACTTAATGTATAAAATATTGCGTACTGCACAAATCCTCACGCTGAAGAAGTTCAGATCCAACGCCTACTATGAACGTAACGAAACGCAAATTTAATGCCCTCCTCAATGGAATCGGCAACAAGTCCACCATATCATTGTCAAAGGAAGTGAACAACAGCGAAGTCGACGTCGACCTGTCGACCACCAACGACGCCCAGTCAAAAAAACGAAGGATCAGCAATCCAAAGAGAGTTTCGAATAGCATATCCTCCTCTCTTATGAATACCGCGAGAGCCACGATCATGAATCACAAAAAATCAGCCTCAATGGCACACCCGGTGGCGTCAACGGAGCCTCCCAAATATGCCCCATGGGACCGCGAGGAGTTCCTCAAGCGCTTGAAATCATTCTCAAATATTACTGAATGGACGCCAAAACCTGAGAGGGTCAACGAGGTGGAGTGGGCGAAACGAGGCTGGGTCTGTCAGAAGCGCGAGAGAGTGCGCTGCTGCCTCTGCAACGTGGAGATCCTGGTCAAGCTCAACAAGAAGGTGGTCGATGGCAAGGAGGTCGATGTGCTTGTTGCGGATAACATTGGTGGGTCCTACTGTTGAAGCTCTAACATATCTACTAATACTGCCCAGAAGCTGCATTGGCAGATAAGTACGTCGAGTTGATCATAACCTCACACGATGAGAGCTGCTTGTGGAGGAAACGAGGATGTGATGGTATGTCCCTCTGTTCACGTTGGTAGATACCTGGCTAAATTCATAGACACCATATTCAAGCTACCTCTCAATCACGCTCCTACGACCATCGAAGCACTCAGCAAACGATACCAAGAGCTCCTCCAGAGAAGCGAACATCTGCCATATCTCTTCAACATGCGACCTCCTCCAGAACTAGACTTGGAACTTGTCCTAAGCTACCTCCCGCCTGCCTTCTTTAGCAACCCTCCTTCCACGGGAAATACCAGCAGTGCATCGGCGGATATCAACAAGGTTGCCTTTCTAATGGCTTTGGCCGGATGGCAAGGCTATGTACATGAGCGACTTGGTGACCAACCTGCGTCGGCATCTTGTCACGCCTGCTTCCGGGTTCTCGGGTTCTGGATCTTCAAAAGCAAAGAACTGAACGAAGCTGGAGAAGAAGTCAGGGGAGCAGCCATGAACTGCCTTGATATCCGGAAGCAGCACAGAAATTATTGTCCGTGGAGCAATCCCGCATCTCAGAACGGAAAGAACCCCGCCAAGAGCTCTACAAGTACTATGGCCGGTTGGGAGATCGTGGTGCGGATTCTCAAGAACGATCATTATTTGAGGACCTCGAAGGATGCTCAAGCAGGAAAACCTCGCCCATCACCGAAGGCAGTGGTTGCCTGCGAGGCGGCGCCAGCGGAAATAGACGACGAGGATGCAAAGAGTATCAGGGATGAAAAGGATAAGGAGCGATGGGCGAAGCTGAGAAGGGTCAAGAGCTTGTTCGACACCAAAAAACGGGGAAGAAGCAATACGGCGGGCAAATCAGCCGGGGCCTAGTCAATGGGCCGGATCTGTAATTGCACAAGTGCATGGGAATGGATCCTCACGGAACTCTGGCGTTATGCAAGGTGTGATAGGAGCTCGAGATACCCATAGTGTAGTGAATCAATGTAAAATACAACCCACTGCCGACTATTAATGTTCAGCACCCCGTGACCGGGCGTTTCGCATGCTTGATTTGCCACCGATGTTGTCATGGGCAACAACGCGACTTTTACGACCTCCCACCACGACTCCCACCAACGACTTCTTTCTCATAACATTCACGAAATAGGATTCTGGAGAACAAAAATACGTCCATCTGAGCTTCATGAAGTAGCTATATCCTCTGTCTATGGTCAGAGATATCTGCTAATACCAACCGAATAGAAGTTCCTTCACCCCGCACAATTCGCTGTCAGCCCCTCCGACATCCAGACAGCGGGCCCCGGGCTCCTCGAGTCAACAACCAGACCTTCCCCGAGCCCGGCATTCTAAATTAAAGCATTGCGACTTGGGCCCTGTTCAACCCGAGCCACTCGACTCCCCAGACCGCAGCATCACCCTCAGCGAACTTGGGAACTCCAGCTCGCTCTTTTCCTACGATTCTCCGGCGTCTTTCGATTTCGGCTGTGCGGTGACGGTCAAACCTGGAAATACCGACCGCCCAATCCCGTTTGTCTTTGGCATATCACCAGCTCCTGGACGGACGCGTGACGACAATATGGTCAACGAACGATCGCCTGCGAAGAAGCAGTCAGAGAGTCCTTATGCCCCGAAACCCTTCTCTTCCGTCCCTCAATTTGGACAGCCGACAATGCCATCATCTCCCCTCCATAGACCTCCGGCGAAGGACGCTATGTTCATCCAACCAAAATCCCGCCCAGAACACCATAGAGAGGCTGAAAGACCGGGTAGGTGACTATGTCAACTTATACCTGACACTTCCGGAAGCTGATAAAATATTCTAGCACATCCTCATCTACAGGCCGCAAAGGACGTCATCAATCGACATATAATCGATCCTCTCATGCCTAGAGCGCCAGCAGACTTTCAACCAGGTCTCAAATATACGTGAGAATGCTCCATCTCAGGCTATGATTCAACAACTGATATGTATTAGTCCTCCCAAGGCGAATGCCAGCGCGTATCGAGCACCTGCCCCTCAACAGACTCAGTACACGACCACTAAAGCCGCACCCAAACAAATGTTCGGCTCGATGGGTAGCACGTCTGGTGGTTTCCAAACTGTCAACCCAGGTATTGATAGAAGTAATTACATTGATCTTACCAAGGATGGCTACAGAGACCCATACGATGCCTCAGCAGCTGTTGACTCGCATGAATCATTTACCTTCGTGGATCCCGCAAAGGCACAGGAGGACCTCAAGGCTTTGTTGGAGGGTGCTATCGAGGATGAAGACGATTTGCCTAGAACTCGGTCTCGCAAGAAGAAGAAGGACGACGATGTTGACGGGCTCTTGGAAAAATGGAAAAGCCTCGGAATGGGAGGAGATAACAAGCTCGCAGTTGCCTCTGACGATGAGGAGGAGGAGGACGATGATGGTACTGTTGAAGGCGTCAAAGTCAAACTGCTTCCTCATCAAGTAGAAGGTCTTGAATGGATGAAAGGCCGAGAACTTGGTACTGGAAAGAAAGGAGCAAGAGTCCCGAAGGGTGGAATTCTTGCTGACGACATGGGACTTGGCAAAACCCTTCAATCCATCTCTCTCATCCTCACCAACCCAAAGCCTGCAGACGAAGCTACTATCACCGAACGTAAGTTGCCTTCAGGCTTGGAGAAGACTACCTTAGTTGTTGCCCCTCTTGCTCTTATCCGACAGTGGGAGGCAGAGATCAAGGACAAGGTTGAACACTCCCACTCGCTTAGAGTCTGTGTCCATCATGGTCCATCACGTACCAAACGTTTCGCGGACCTCAAGAAATTCGACGTCGTAGTGACAACTTATCAAATCCTGGTTTCCGAATTTGGTGGCTCTTCAGAACATGCAGGTGGCGTCAAGGTCGGATGTTTCGGTCTACACTGGTATCGTGTCATTCTTGACGAGGCCCACACCATCAAGAATCGTAATGCGAAAGCCACTCAGGCTTGCTATGCGTTGCGAAGCGAGTACAGATGGTGCTTGACTGGTACACCCATGCAGAACAACTTGGATGAGCTACAGAGTCTCATCAAATTCCTGCGTATCAAGCCTTACGATGATTTGAGAGAATGGAAGGACCAAATCGATCGTCCACTGAAGAATGGTAGGGGAGATGTCGCTATCAAGCGTCTGCGGCACTACCTGAAGATCTTTATGAAGCGCCGTACCAAGGAAATCTTGAAGAAGGATGGGGCTTTGAATCCAGGAGGGAAGCCATCAGCCTCCGGTGGAAACAACACCACTGGATTCAGAGTCACCGACAGAAAGATCGAGAAAGTCTTCGCCGAGTTTTCGCCTGAAGAGCGTCACTTCTATGAACGTCTCGAACAACGTACCGATGCCAGTATTGAGCAGATGATGAGTGGTGAGAAGGTCAACTATGCCAGTGCTTTGGTTTTGCTGTTACGTTTGAGACAAGCATGTAACCATCCGAAGCTGGTTGCTGGTAAACTTGCTAAGGATAGCGAAGCTTTGTCTGCTGAGACTGGCAACCCGAAAAAATCGAAGACTTCAAATGAGGATGCGGATGTTGACGAGATAGCAGACCTTTTTGGAGGTCTTGGTGTCGCCTCCAAGAAGTGCGAGGTTTGCCAGCTCGAGCTGGGAAAAACTGCTATCTCCGAGGGAGCTATCAGATGCTTGGATTGCGAGACCGACCTCATGAATGTGGCTCAGCACAAGTCAAAGAAGGAGAAGAAGAATAGGCACAAGGAACACCGCCATCGTGAGAAAAAGTCGGAACCTAAGCTTCTCACTCGTAAGCCGCGGAACCGTAATGTTATCGAGGACAGTGATGATGAGGAAGAAGATGATGAAGGATCCTGGGTCGTAGGCAAGGACAAGCAAGGCCCGTTGACGCTTGGTAAAGCCGGTGGGTTAGCCGACGAGAATGCTGAGGGTGGAGGCGAGTGGCTCAATTCAGAAGATGAAGAGGATTCGTTCCCGGATATCAAGGACCTCCATCAACACAAGCCGAAGAAGGAAGCTGCTGATTCTGACGACTCGGAGGAAGATTCCGATTCTGCCACTGACTCGAGCTCTGACTCAAGCTCTGACGAGGACTCAGAGGTGGAAGATGAGTTCGATTCTTCGTCCGATGAAAAGGCACAACTCGCAACTATCGTCACATCAACTAAGATCACCCACCTCATGAAGATTCTTAACAGGGAAGTCGACGAGCACAAGTTCATCGTTTTCTCGCAGTTCACGTCAATGTTGGATCTCATTGAGCCCTTCCTGCGCCAACGGGGATTCAAGTTCACTCGCTATGATGGAAGTATGAAAAATGACATGCGAGAGGCCAGTCTTTCAAAGTTAAGAAATGACAAAAATTGCAGAATTCTGCTTTGCAGTTTGAAATGTGGATCTTTGGGTCTCAATCTCACTGCAGCAACCCGTGTAGTTATTCTTGAGCCGTTCTGGAACCCTGTAGGTATTCAAATCCACTCGATGCGCTTCCTTGCTAACACACACACAGTTCGTGGAAGAACAGGCCATCGATCGTGTCCATCGTCTCACCCAAAAGATCGACGTAATCGTCTACAAAATCACTATCAAGGACACAGTAGAAGAGCGTATTCTCGACCTCCAAGAAAAGAAGAGAGAGCTTGCAAATCAGACCATCGAAGGTGGCAAGGGTGGTGCAGGCAAACTCGGCATGACGGAAATTCTGCAGCTATTCCGCCGAGATGCAGAGAACACTGCTCCTCATTTTCCCACCGATCGCAAGTATGATCTTGGTGCCAAGCCTAGAATATTAAAAGAGTTCCCTACCGTAAGCAGTCCTGGATCTAGCCGGGATGTGACGGCTGCGAGAGAGAAAACTTCCAAGGCGCGTACGAGTGCCACTGCTAGCAAAGAGGATGCTGTGTATGGCCGACGATGGTAGATTCCTTAATTAGAGATTATGTATGGCGCGGTTCTCATCAGGGCCGTATCAGAGATCTGACTTTTGCTTTCGTTGGAGTAGAAGGGGATTTGTTTACTTTGGGTGGCGACCTGCGGTGCATGATGATGATCAGGGATGATCGATACCTATAGGGACAGAGTCTTTGAGCTGGGGAAGGCGTCTAGACGATTATTTGAATATATGTACATTGAATAATCCTTGTCTCCGATGGAGTGCTTCTGAGCTTTGAACTGATTAATTATTGTTGCCTTTGGCCTCAGCACGTGGGCAGCCCTCTGCAGCATCTGGGATTGCCCCCAGTTCACCATCCCCTCTCCTAGAACTGATATAGCGTCGTCTAACATATCGAGATGCAAATAGATACATGTCTATGGCGAATGCATGCGTATGTTCTCTCCGGCCCCTACCACCCTCGGGTGGCCTAGATAGACTTGAAAACCTCCGGCACGACACTGGGCCTCCGGCACGACACTGGGCCTCCAACCTCCGTGAATTCAACGGAAGCTACGGATTCCCTTCGGCGCAAAGACGGTAGCCCAGCCTATCCAGAAATAGGTATATATATATGTATGGCGGTGCTGCTCTGCACTGCACTGCTCTGATCTGATACCTGCCATCGGGAGCTACTGGGAAGTGTACAGTACCAGATGCCGCTGCCAGCACAAGCAGCTGGGTTTGGGAAGAGAGCGAGTGAGTGAGTGAGTGAGTGCTGGACCGACCAGAGAGACAAACAACAACAACAACATACACAAACGTCGACTGGCTTCTCTCTGTCTTTCTGTCTGCCCTCTATCGTCCTCCGATACGTTTCAGTGCCTTACCGATGGAGAAGAAGCTCTGAATATCCATTCCCGTACTGTACAAAGATTGCGAAGAACCGTTCGTTCAGGCTCGACGGTAGCAGAGCAAAGAGAAGATGAAGACGAAGACGAACCAGCCCGTAACGACGGACAGGTCGCTCGACTCGTCGATCAATCCCTCTCTTCACTTGTTTCTGATCGATCGAGGTACTTGCTTGCCGGACGAGCGACGGGAAGCCCGCGCATTGGTACTGTAGTAGGCAAAGCCCGGCCTTCTAGCTTACGGATTATTGAAAAGTCTTGGTTTGTTCTCAAGACCCTGCTTAGTACTTTCTGTGATGTAAGCTTTGAAGAAGGGTCTTCCAGCTTGTTTTGATCGCTAGGCTTCTTTGCTGCAGAGGGGAAGGGGGTTGTTGATTCTTGGTTGCTCGCTCACGAATTGGATTGCCATTATGATAGTTGATCTCTGGTATTGAGGAACGCGACGGCGAGTCTCAACGCTCCTAAAGTGGACAAGGTCTTTCGAGTTATAAAAATTTGACCGTAAAGAGGTAGTAAGTAGACTTGAAGAGAATCATAAGGTCTTATAGTCTAGATTGCATAAGAGGGACCTCCTGTGAAGAACATGCTACTAATCGCTATGCAAAACACTTCTTTACTAACCGAGCATCTTTCTCTAATATACCTCAAGAACATATCTCATTTCTTCCTTTAGTCTCTCAATCTCCTTGCGAGGGTCGATCTTCTTGCCACCAGCCTTTGCATCCCTAGCAATAGCCTCCTCAAGGACTTCGGTAACATCGGGAACAGGCCACGTCGGCCCACAGAGGTAGAACGCACCCTCCTCTTTGATGTACGCCTTGATGATCTCGCTAATAGTCTGCCGCATGCGATCCTGGATGTAGATCTTCTCAGGCTGGTCACGAGAGAAGGCTCGGCCAAGGAGGGTGATGACACCGGCATCTTGGTAAGCCTCCCATTCCTCGCCGTAGAGGTACTCCTCGCGCTGATGACGAGACCCCATGTACAACAGGATGGAGCCGATTTCCTTGCCCTGTGCCTTTTGCATGGCGCGGTGTTGGACGAAGGCGCGAAATGGAGCGAGACCGGTTCCGAGACCGGCCATAATGAGAGGGGCGGTATCCTTGGCGGGGAGCTTCATTACGGACGGCTTGACGGAGGCAGTGACTTTTGCTCCAATTTGCAGTTGGCTGAGGTAGCGGGTAGCTTGGCCGAAGCGATCCCGACCCTTAGTATCGACCCAATTGACGACGACAATCATAAGGGCTACGGTAGTAGGACCGACCATTTGACTAGAGGCAATGGAGTACTCGCGTCGTTTCATTGGAGAGATAATTTGGGCGATGTCGTGGAAGCTTGGGTGGGCAGACGTGAACTCCAGGAGAACATCAGCGTAAGTAATTGTGTCCACTTCAGAGCGACGCTTGAACATGTTGGCGCCTTCGGGGCTGCCGAGAGTAAGGAGTTCCTTCTTTTCGGCCTCATCGTCGGCGAACTCTGCGAGAGACTCGTAAAACTTCTTTGGTGGCTTGCCAAAGATGTCGATGTTCTGGACGAGGGACTGGAACACAGTTCTGGTTTCTAGGACATTTGGATCTTCGCGGGAGGGAACCTCGACGACATCTTCCGCGTTGAGACCATAGAAATTCATGAACTCAACTACATCATTGATGTCGTTCTCAGCATGGATACCAAGAGCTTCGCCGATGTTGTAAGTGAGACCTGAGGAACCCAAATCAAATTCGATGTGGAAGATGTTGCGGTCGTAGGTGAGAGGCGTTAGACGACGGTTTTCCTGAACAGTGATCTCGTATGTCTTGGTGGAAAGATCTGGCCTGAGAGCACTCTTAGTTCCATATGCTTCCTTGAACGCAAGACCTTTGGCGACGGATTGCCAGTTCCTGAGGAGAGCGGGCTCTTCAAGATCCTCCTGAGCGAAGCAAGTGAAGCTGCTGGCCTTGATGTTACGTGGAAGCTCAGGGGACTCGGAATCAACATCGACCTCAGCCCAGGATTCTGGAATCTCGATTTGTCGGACAACATTGTCCAGATCAGCAGCAACCTCATTCAGTAGATCTTCGGTGCCATTGACACCGGCGAGCCTCTGCAAGCCAGTCTCCCAGAAGTCAAGCCGTGCGACTTTGAGGAATGCCAATTCGGTGACCAAAGTTGTCACGGCTACATCCTTCTCTACTGCAGCCGAGAGAGTTGGGTCCAAGATGAACAATTGAATGCTTCGGAACTTGATCTCGTTGCGCACAGCAGACGAGAGCTTCTTCTCCAAGTCTTCGTCCTTCACACCCGCAAGCGTCAGAATCAAACATCCACCAGTCTTGAGGTTTTTGACGATATCAATCTCCTTGAGAAGTTTCTCCTCCCCGACGACGGCAACATCAGCTTCTTCGATGGGGTAGAAGGATTCAACGGATTTCTTTGATGTGCGAATATCAGTCCTCACGGTGCCACCTTGCACCAGACTGTCATGTGTCTGGCTGACAACCACATTGATAGCAGAGTCTTCGGATAATAACTTGCTAAGTGCGACTGGGGCAGTCGAAGCAACGGAGTCTTGTACATCCCAAAATGTGTATTGCTCGATCCCAAAGGTGCTCAGAATCTCTACCAGGTTGGCATTCTCGAGAGACTTGACACCACAGTGCTGGAAGTACGAGGCCATGGTGTTCGGTGTCAAGACGTCTGCGCGCGAGTACTTCAAATCGACAACGGCAGGTGGCGCGTTCCACTTGTCTGAGAGAATGGTTGCAGCAAGGACATCCTCGTACAGGTTCGAATGGGTTGAGTTATCAGCAACTGCAGTCTGGTCCACAACCTGACCAAGAACCACAATATTCGTAACTGATGCAGGCAGTGCCTTCAAGAAGGCCTCCTCAGCGAAAGGTCTGTAAACCCGAACAGTGACAGTGCCAACCTTGTGTCCCACTTCAGACAGCTTCTCTGCGACTTGACCCGCGATAGAGCTCTCGACGCTACCAAATACAACCAAAACAGTCTCAGCGGCGTTACTACCACGGTATTCGAAAAGACCGTATGCGGTACCGAGCTCATTATTGAACGCATCTAGGATATGACCCGCCTTAGTCTCTGCATCAGCTCTTTTGCTAATCTTTGCAACCTCCTTCAAGACATTGTTGTATGCAGAGTCAAGGCCCGAGTGATTGAGCACATCAATCACTCGCAATGTGTCACGTCCGATATTGACACCATCGTAGATATGAATAGTTGGCAGAACGGTTGCTAGAATAGTTGAGAAGAGGGACATGTGCTGAGCTTCATATGGAGATGAGCTGGCAATGAGGCCAAGTCCCAATTCCTCGGCAACAGTCAGTGCCGTCGCGTAGTCAGTCACAAGGCCTTGGGCTCCGCCTGGGGCATAGTCAACCGCCGCCACATGTGCAACAAATGGGTTTGCGACCGAGTATAGAAGGGAGAGCTGATCAAGGGTCGAACGAAGATTGTGCAAGCTCGAGGAAGAGGCAAGCAAAGACTGAGGGATGTGTCGCTTGGTCAAGTCAAAATCGTTGGAGAACATATATCCCAAAGCGAACGATCCAGCGCCAGAGCGTGTCTGCAGAGGCGTAACTTTTGTAGTATATCCATTGGCATTTCGGAAACCCGCGGCGGACCAGTCCTTCACTGCAACATCCAGATCAAAAGACTCGGGGGAGTATGAGAAGATACTGTCGGAGAGGGCGTATGCGACCTGCTGGACCAAGGTCTGCGCGGTGAGGTAGGTAGGCCCATCAATCGCAGAGTAGGCAATTGGCTGGCCAAAGGGCAAGGTCGCGGACTTTGGGGTAAACTTGTTGAAGGTGGGGGCATCGTCACCAGAAGAGTTCCAGGTGCTCAAGAGAACATCGCCACCTTTAGGTGCCTGCGATAGAAGATCAGGGGAGCTCTTGGGTCGGATTTCCATGATGAAGTGTGTGTACTTACCTGGCTTTTGCTGGTTGAGTTGACAACCGAGACAACACTGTCGGCTTTGCGTTTCATCCCTCGACCTCGATTCGGGGATAAGGTCGGGGACTGGTCCAGGTCTATCAGATGCATTGGTTCACCCATAGCGTACTATGTCGAAGTGCAGCTTAAGATAAGTTTTAACAGACAAGAACAGACCAGACCAGATATAAGATGGATGGAGGGAATAGTGTATATCAAGCCCTCGAGAGCAAAGGAAATAATGGAGAAGAGGAGTGCAAGAGAGACATTAGAAGCGGCAGAATCAATCAATGTTCTTACAGTACGAAAGGAAACCTAAGCCACACTTAGTCTAGCTTGACTTGACTTTGCATGAAAATGCCATTGCACCAACGTCTGCGCATTTACCTATTAGTTTACCTATCAGTACACCTACCAGTATTAGTCAGTATTCCGTGGCGAACTCGCTGGTCGAGTCCCAGACAAAGGCGATTCTGCGTGAAGATTCCGAGTCCGACAAGCACGCCTTCGCGCCTGACTTTGACGGGCCCGGATAAACATCTCGGCCGGCCTCCTATGACTCGTGCAGCCCTTGCCTCTGACTGTAATCCGATCAGGGGTACCTAATACAGTAGAGGCTTATCACAAGGGACCCGAACACGGAATGTTTATTTCCAAGTCTTCGTGCTTCGTCAAGCAAACTTCACTATCCGTACGTACGGAAAGTCAAGGTCCCCCAGCTACAGATGCACGTATCGCTTGGAGCATTCTAAGCGAGTAGATCCAAAACAACAGCTTCTCCAAAACGGAAATTGAAAAGCAAAAAGATTCGGGATCAGAATCGCATCCTTGACCTTGATTGTGCAGTCTCTGTCCTCTGAACTTGGTCCTAGGAAAATCACGAGATCAAAAGAATCGTTGAGATGGAATAGGAATAGCAATGGGATTACCAACCGTATATACATATATATATATATATATGTATACAAAAGGACAGCTTTGAAAAGGAGGCGTGGCAGTCATTGATTGATTGAGACGACGTTCCCTCCTTGCATTATAGAAATCCAAATACTTGTTGTTTTTCTTGCTGCTGTTCCAAAGGACTGACATGATATGACATGACATGCTAGCGACCTTACACTAGCGCTCCCCGCCATAGATGACGTATCTCCCAATTGACAGCTGCCCCCCTTCTCAAAAACAAGTCTGATCAGGCCCAACCTCGCCTCGTTCATAACCTAAAAGGTAAAAGGACAATAAAAACACCGTGCTGGTAAAGACTCGATTTTGTTATCCGTCCATTGAAGCCATTACAGTCGAGGATCTCCACGACCAACATCAGTAGAGGTAGGTAGTTTGCACTACCGACCGACCTTGTACAGAACACAAGACTAACCTCAAGCAAGCAGAGCACAAAACCTGCCTCGACCCCAAAAGCAAAGCCTTCACTCACCAAACGAAAAGGTAGAAGTAGAAGAAGAAGAAGAAGAAGAAGAAGAAGAAGAGGAGGAAGAGGAAATGTCACCAACATCCATCCTCCGCCTGGCAGCCCGGCAATGCGCCCGCCCTCCACGATTCCACGCTCCTAAGCACCTCATCGCGGCTCCAGCCCGCCCACTGTCCCACTCTGCGATCCGGGCATACCCTAGGAAGGACAGCCAGGACAAGGACAGCATCGACACCGAAGCAACAGAGTACAGCAAGTCCGGCTCCGACGACGCGGCCGCGAGACAAGAGAAGGCTGCGTTTGATCCCAGCACGACGGATCCACAGCAGGAGAAGGAGATTGCGGGGGCGGGCAACGAGGTATGTGACGCTTTTGATCGATGGTGGGAGGGGAAGTGCTGATAGTGGGTATAGGAGTCGGGAAACCCATTGGAAGTATCGCCTGCGAATCCAGAGGTATCGAAGCAGAGAGGACAGCAGGAGGGTGGTGCTGAGAGCTCTCCGGGAAAGGAGAGGCAGAGCGGAGGGGGGAGCCCGAACAAGGCTAGCAAGCCATGAGTTTAGGAAGGGACATATGAGGATAGGTAAATCTGGTGTCGAATAAGAGGGGAAAACCCCGGCATTGAGCATTACAGGAAAAGTGCAGAACAAACCTAGCAAATGGCATCCTCATACTCCTATCCACAATCCCAAAATTTCCATCCAGCGCTCGCCAGTAGGAGAAGCATATGCTAACTCCCTAGGCCTTCCACTCCGTCCTCCCCAAGCGCACGATATCACCCATGCCCACCTCCCACACCTTCGGCTTGCCCCCCTCTAGAGTTTGCAACGCAGCACTCACCCCAGCCCTCGCGACGACCTCGGCATCCTGCGCCCAGAAGTCCTTCAGCACCCCTCCGCTGATAGCCCCCAACCCTTTCGCGAGCCCATTCAGCAGCCCCTCGGCCAGCCGAGTCTCCTTCCGACTGCCCACCAGCAAGCCCGGGCGCAGGATAACGGTGTGCTCAAAGTCCATGGCCTTGACGGCGTCCTCCAGCTCGCCCTTCATCTTGGAGTAGGGTAAGCGCGACGCGGAGCTGGCGGAACCGCTCGAGACGAGCACGTAGATCTTCACGCCGGCCGCCTTCGCCGCCCGCGCTACCTCGACGTTGAGGTCCAGGTCGATCTTGCGCTGGTTGTCGATGCCGCCGGCTGCGGCCCGGGTCGTGCCCAGCGCGGAGAGCAGGATATCGGGAGCGGGCTTGACGGACGCGAGGGAGCTTGCCCACTGTGCCGTGTCGGCGTTGATGAGGGGGTGGAGCTTGGGGTCGGTGGAAGGGGGCTGGCGGCGGGCGATGGCGTGGACGGAGGAGATGGATGGGAGGGACAGGAGGGTTGAGAGGATTTGCGAGCCCTGTCTATGTATTAGATAGGTGGTTGCGTGTCGTGTGCGAGGTGGGATTGCTACATACGACCAGGCCAGTTGAGCCAATAATTGCTATGCTAGCCATCAGATCCTTCGTAGATTGGGGTCAAGGTTTTTATGTTGTTGCGATGATTAGCAAAGTAAGGTTTGCTTTATATCAAGATCCGGTAAACTAGATCCAGGTGAATTAGGTGGTGATAGGAAATGGAGAGGAGAGCAGCTGTTACCTAGTGGTTGATAAAAGACGGCATCGTATGTCGTCTTCCGGCCCTATCCTGGCAAGGACAGAATAGCTTGGCCATTACTGCGCGTATGCTATCCGCAGCTCCGCACGGGAGGAATCTTCTATCCTTGGGATAATCCCCGACCCTTCGAAGGAATAAGCATTGCTGGGGGGCTGTTATGGTTTGCGGAGTAGATCGCAATAATCTCCGTACTACTACTACTTACTAGGTAGATCGCGGCAAAGTTCTGCACGTACGTAAATGCAGCCGAGGCTTGCCGTAAGAAATCGGTTTTGTTTTTGTTTACTTTGCATACACTAATTGTAAAAGAAAATGACTGACGGCATTAGAGGCGGATGACAATGTCACCCCGACTCCGAGTCCGCATCCTCGGTATCAAGGGCTACTCGACATTTGATAAGACCAGGGCAAGCTTGAAGAAATGCAAGATAGGTGGTGTAGATCGCTCAAAACCTATAAAGCCAAGTATACACTCGGGGAACGAGCGAGCGAGCGAGCATACCACCGTGGTCGAAAACACACTACTTGCCAGCAGGAAGGTGAGGTGAGGACCGTGGAAATCCTTGCCAGTGGCTTCCGTGAAAAGGGATACTGCCCCTGATCAGAGAGAGAGTCAACACGGCGGAACATGGCAAAGTCTCGTTACGGGCCATCCATTCGTCTTTACGGCGCTCTCCACCATGACACCCCATCCTAGTAAGTATGTACAAGAAACCAAATCATTTCCAACCAAGCCCAGCTGCACTTAAGGGAGCGGACGGCCAACGCCATTAGGTACTACAAACCGGAACCAATAAAACGCAATGCCGTAGCCAGAAACGCAGCAACCCAAACCCAAACCCAACCCAACCCCGCCCAAGAATCTGAAAGTTTCATGCGAGCTTGTTTGTATTCTCACAAAGCCATCATTGCAATAACCGCAACGATTCCAGCGAAAAAGCTGCCCTTCAGCACCTTCTCCTGGCCGACAAGCGTCTCAGCCCCACTCTTGGATGTCCCGGTGCCTGAGCTTGATCCTTGGGAGAATCCAGTCCCACCAGAGTTGCTTGCCGAGTCGGTGCCAGATCCAGAATTATCCACCGGAGTGCCCGTCGCCGCAGCGGCGATGGAAGCGGCGTTGGAATCCGGCGAAGAGTGGGTGTCGACTCCAGCTGGGTCACCTCCAGAGATACCCGGGATAGACTCGGCGCCTGCAGTTGCCGAGGCCATTGTGGCTGACCCTGTTCCAGATGCCTTAACCGGCTTGCCAGCATCCATGTCGGTGCCGGTGCCTTGGAAGGAGGCGAGGACAGTGGGGTTCTTCCCATCGACAACAGTGTCGTTGGTGCCTGCATAGCCGTTGTAAGTGTAAGAAACGCCATTGTTGGTCCCTGGAGCCTTGGTTGCATTATAGCATGAGATGGTTACGGACTCGAAGGACGCGTAGTAGTATCCGTTGGTCTGGATGTCTTGAGAGTTCCAGTCGACAAGTCCACCAGCCCAGTCAACAGTGCCCTTCCCGTTACTGGAAAGTCCAGCGGGCCAGAGGGAGAGTTGAACACGAGCAGGTGTTTGAGGATACTTCCATTGACTGGCAGTCGCATTCCAGGTGTCGGATTTCTTCAAGGTACGTCCCACTTGTCCGTCAATCTTCCATGTGACAGTATCTGGGGTCCAATCGATCTCGTAGGTGTGGTAGTTATTGAAGGTATCCGAGAGCGAGATGTTGACCCCGTTGGCGTCTATTTCGGATCAGCGAGTTCCTTCAAAATGTGCTATCATAATAACCTACAATCGGGAATCCCCTGGAAGTAGTAGTTAGACTGGGCTTGCTCCAAATCAACACCAACGAACTCGTAATCAATCTCGTCCTTGACATCCGAGAGCAAAATGAATGCAGTCACAACGCCAGCTCCTCTGCTAGTCTTGAACTTCGCCTGCACATTCCCGTACCACATGTACGACGTGCTTGCCAGCAGGGTGCCGACAGTTTCGGTCGCCATGGTCAAGAGAACGTTGTTATTGTATGCGACTGGTTGACCGCTAGACACCCAATCCGCCGAGTCCGCATCGCCGAGGTATTTGGTGTTAGGTGAAACCTTGCTCAAGTCTTCGAATGTGTGAGACTTGCTCTGGCAGACGGGCGCGGGCACGCAAGAGTCGAGCTGGAACGACGATCGAGGGTCACAGCCTCCCAAGCAATATGCTCCTACACCACACGATCCGTATTCTAGGTTGCGCACGTCAGTCAGTACATGCTTTGCTTGAATATGCCTGCTTCTTTTCTGTGAAAGACCTACGTGAGCAGCATGGTGTGGCCGAAGGGCATTTATTATCGAGACCGCAGCTGGGGGCAGCGGCCAAGACGGTCGACGCAGAGGCCAACAGGGCGAGGTGGAATAGAGTCGAGGCGCGAAGCATGTTGCGGATAAGAAGGGAGCCAAGAAAGTCAGATTGCAATAAGAGTTTGTTCAGAAAGTCTGTCGACGCGACGGAAGAAAAAAAGCTTCGGTCAAGAGCAGATCGAATAGAAAAAACGGTATTCTAGCAAGAGGCTTGGGAAATGCGATCGGGTGGCGGCGTCTCTCCTGAGAACGAGGGAGGGGTGAAGGAAATCAAAGGATTTGTTGATATTGTCTTTCTATCAGTAGCGAGCGTGTGGTCCCACGAGGGCAATCGGACTGCGAGTCCTGTTCGTTCGAGTCGAAGCTAATCGATTGTCGATTGTCGAGGACCGCGGAGTTCCCGTTGTCGTTGTTGTCGTTGTCGTTGTGAGCGAGGGTTGCTGAAATGGATGGACAAACAGGGGTCAGAGCTCTCTGTTAGTTGCAACTCACTTCACGGGTCCAAAACATAGCCAATCCAAATCTATCGTCTCCTGAAATGAATCCGATTTCCTTCGTATGAACGTCACCCTCCTAGCTGCCCACCCTTCGCGGATGGCTCAACAAAGCGGCGGCGAGCGACTCCGTAATGTAGGTACTTGTACTTTCTTTTGTTTCCAGTTGAGACATGTCACTCGAATCGGCAAGCGGCATGAAAACATAATTCAAGTCAACAAACCATACGCTACGAACAAAGAGAAAAGCAGGCGGACAACTGGTATACTCATATGATGCATGACATGTGGCTGGCAACTCAAGCTTCCCGTGCATCTTGCTCAGGTGAAGCACGACATAATGTCAACCCGTTTTCTGCTGCAGCGGAGATTATCATCGCCAGTACCCACTCCGTCTATACGGACCGTATACATTTGCTGACCTGACGACGACCGACGAACCGAATCGCATTTCCCAAGTTCTCGCTATATCTCCATTATCAATCAATTGCTTCATTCTGAGAAACCTGCAAAGCATCACAGTGTTTCTATCTCGGCTACACCATGTCGGACAGAGCCTCGTACCTCCCTCCTTGATGTTTGTTTTTGGCGACATGTCATCTGCCGCCCGCTCTTAGATCGGCGTTTTAGATCGAGACCCTCGAATAGATTCAATCTCCCGAGTGGAGCCTGTAAGGCTGTTGGATTTGGATCCTATCGACGGCAGCTTTTGTATAGGTCCTGGAAGATGCAGAAGCAAGAGGCTTCAAGAGTCGAGATCTCTCTCCCTTTCCTATCTCCTCCCATATCCGAACTGTCTGGAATCCCCCCTTCCCACCCCACCCGTTCCTGCATCTTTCGAAAGAAAAGGAAGAACCACAGACGCAGGCCACCGCCACGGCCCCGGCAAGGTCGGCATCTGCATAATTGTGTCTCACAGCGCGCCGGGAACCGTGTTCCATTTTGCTTCCACCGATCCCAATGGCTCGGAACTGAGATCCCCGCCATCGGAAAGACGCAGCTCTGACGGCAGGGCCACCATAGCGCCGTGAAGTGAGGGTTGGAAAGGAATAGGATTGATGGGAGCATTGTGGGTAGCATTTATACGTACCCCTGAAGTGAACCCGATCTCCCGCTGCTGTGTTGTCCAGCTTTGAATATCGGGACCTTATGCCTGGATCCTTGATCCCGGTGGTCAGGTAACGCTCGGGTCCTTGTACCTTGGGGATTTGCATTTTCTTCTTTCAGCCTCACCTGAGTTCAGGCGGATGGATGCGCGACTTTGGGAAGTAATTTACTCACTCTTTTAAAGAGATGTCCAGAATTTTCCTTTAGCTCAGGCATTAATTCAAGGTATGATTTCTCGCGCGCGTCCTTATTTAGTCCGTAGTTGGGTATTGTAGCTCTCCCAAAGTCCTAAAGCATAGAGAGAGAGCAGCCCACAGCCCCGGAACCAGCAACCAGGAAAGCCAGCCACACTCATTTCATCTTTGCAATCGTCCAGATCTGTTCCGAATGACATCTGGCAAGTGATCCCACCGTCCCCGAAAAATCGAACCGCTTTGCTGAAATGATGCGCGCTGTAGAGCTGGAGCAGATGTCCGCCTGCGCCGGCAAAATGCGGCCGCGTAATACCGCCCACAATGAAAGAAAGAGCATGATGAGTGGGGGTAGGAGAAGTGATTTGAGGTAGATCGTAATAAGGTGGAGAGCGTAGAGGTAGAAGGCGCAAAGCTTGAGTTGAGTCATGGAGATAGCCAGGAAAGCGTTATTAGTATCCGAAAGATATGCAAGCTTCGCCCAGCTTATATCTTGCCGCCAAAATTCTCTTTGGCATATTGCTCGCATGCCTGTAGAGCATTAGCATGCGATTTGGCTCTCAAGAAAAACAAGACTGTATCTTACTTTGGCAGGCTTGCCAACTTTCTTGCCAATCTCTTTCCACTTATTCTGTTCGTATTCTTTGATGGCATTAAGAAGAGCCTGGCTCTACCGCACCATCAGACAAAGTGCCACTTGCTGGTGGTAACATACGTACGTCGTCTTCTGCGAACTCGGCATAGTGCATATCCTATCATGGTTCGTCAACATGGCCTTTCATTGCTAACAGAAGCCATACCTTATACCAATGCTTCTTTACAGATCCTTCGGTCCTACTCCGTAGATCAGCGTGCGCTCTCCACGTAGGTTCCGGGAGCCGGCCGTCTGTACAACGCGTCACTGATTTTGCGATGAAATCAACAGAGCAAAGGGGAGCTACACTGACCTCATCGGAAACAGTTTCGCGATCTCGGCCCAACTGTTCCCAGCATCCCGCATGGTCTTCAGCCTCTGCTCCTCCGCAGGAGTCCACGGAGTATTCGTCCTACTCTTCTTGGCCGGCGGTGGACCCATGGACAAGTCAGTCATGCTTGGCTCATCCGCAGCCATTGCCGCTGACGCTGCTGAGCTAGACGGGCCCGACATTGAGAGTGACGATGCTGCTTGCCCAGTTCCTGATGCGCGCCTCTTCCGCGTTGGCGGCGAAGTCTCTGTCTTTCCAGCATCAGGGGCGCTCGATCGAGGTTGCGAAGGCGATGCTCTCGTTGCCGTGTCAAGCTCGCTCCGGTCTGTACGTTTCAACATTGGGGACGAAGTAGGAAGCGAATGTGCCGTGTTCTGACAATGTATTGAAATGACTTGGGATGGCAAGGGGAACATCCAGTTGTTGCGCGGCAAAGTCTCAGACGGCAAGGTCGCGTGTGCGTTAAGTGATGGGCGCCACTTGACAGGTACCAAGATACGTACGGCCTCAGGTACTTGAGAGTGGGCAGATGTAGTTGACAAGGCTCCTTTCCTCTCAATCCCCCCCGAGGTAGTCGACCGAGCCTGAAAAGAGCCGGAAGTGAGACGTAAGCGTGACGGACCATACGAGTAGAGGGAGAAGCGGACGGAAGGATCTGATTCGTAGTGGTGATCTGATGGTTTAGAGGCCGCCACATTAGAGTACAGCATCAGTCCGTACATGCAGAGGGTTTGGAAGAGGGAAGGGCAGTCATGGGTATACAAGATTGGCTGGGTGTGGGTGCCATCTGTTGGTTCATCAGCTGCGAGGATCGCCAGTCCCAACCAAGGTGTCAACAGCTGGTTCAGTGCAGTTCAGTCTATGTTCCTGTCTTCTCCGTAGGTTTGTGCTTGTGCAACTGAGAGGGCCAGGGATGGAGGAGAAGGAGGTCGTAGTGGTGGTCGGGAGCCAAAGTCCGGAAAAAGGGTTCGAGTAAGACGAAGATGCTCGAGAGAAATCACCTCCAGGGTAAGGTCGAGAAGTAGAGCCACGGTCACCGGACAATTTTTTCATGCAGCTGAAAAACCATGTACGAGGTTGGTATCTTCCACCACACACGAGGCAGATACTACGAGGTAACTGTAACGGAAGGTAGTTTGTGAGCACAGCGGACACCACCTATTCGGTCGGAGACGCGACTCGACTCGACTCCTCGCCGCCGGAGTGCTGCTGGGATGCTTCTGCACTGATGTGAGTTAAGCGAATTCCTGTCTTGTCTGTCCCGTCCTTTTACGTTTGAAAGCATGTGGCCGCGAGTGGCAGTCATTGTCGTCGTCGTCGTCGTCGTCGTACAGGAAGCCGACTCGAGTATGTGATATCGCACCGCCTACCGGTCAATGGATTCCCCTCGAGTATCTTGCATCGCAGGCATGTCGTCGACACCCTTGAATCCGTGATTGGGAGCAAGTCCTAATGTCTCCGGATGATGGTGATCGTCGGTAGTTGGCAGTCCCCAGGAAATCTATCGGATCGCGGGGTAATGGTAGAGACACGCTTCAGCTTTCACTTCTATCTACTTTACCTACTTTCATAGCAATTGTCTCTCTTCGCCTCTCTTCGCCTCTCTTCGAGCTGAGTTTTAAGGAGAGAGATGAAGATGGAGATGGAGATAGATCTAGCCGCGACTCGCCTTCATCCGTTGAACCAAGGTTAGGTCTCGGCACCTTCATTCAAGGGTGACAGGAACCTCGAGATACTCCTCCGTACTCTGTATAGTGGAGTGTACATGGGCTTCCAGCTTCATTCGGGGCAGCTGGAACTTGAAAGTGGAATTCGAGAGAGGCGCTGATACCTACTACATTGCCAAACCACCGATTTGGACAATAGTAGTACTTCCTCTGCAACATACGACCAACATTATTTATCGATAAATTGATTCTGTCCCGTCTGCTGCCAATTGCAACCCGACCCCTTTGCACAAACGGCGCGCCAGTATGAGAGATGGTGGGGAAATCCGGGAGGTGAAGTCCTCCGTAGGTATCCATGCCTTGCATGCAGCAGCTTGTCGGGATCACCGACCGACATGGCATCGCCTTGACCTTATGCTGCAGGGATCGTATTTGTGATCCGGTAATCCAACAGGAAAATGTCCAAATATCAGATCCGGCAAGCGAGAAACAAAATGAGAAAAGATCCGAGTTGACGGAATTGCAAGAGTACCTACCTATGGATGGTCTGATTTTTCAAAGCAGGCGGGCCGAGATGTGCGTGCCGAGAGTACTCCCCGGCCCTTTCGTGTTGACCGATCGTGTATGTGTATGTAGTTGTATGTATGTATGTATGTATGTACGGATAAGTATACAAATCGAGGTAAATACGAAGTAGGAAACTTGGCCGATGACGAGTTTGGTATTTTCCCCTTACCTATGTATGTATAGCCACATCTTTGCGTAGAGATGTTCGACGAGTGAGCAGCCAGCTGTCACGGCCGGCCCAGGATCGAGCCACTCTTGCCTTGGGTCCGTGAAGTGCAAGTGAAAGTGAAAGTGAAGGTGAAGGTGAAGGTGAAGCCCGGTCGCTCAGCCCGACAGGGCGAGAATCGTCCTGATCCGGTCGAGAATCCGAGACTCCGAGAGGCGGTTGTAAGCTTGGACAATAGAAGCTTCTCCTGCCGATGCTTAATCTTCTTTTTCCTGATGACGGACGAAAAAAGGCCAGCGGAGGACAAAGACCAGGTCCACTAGGCAAACAAACGAAGAAACAGAAGCAACGTCCACCCATACCGACGCAACATTGCTCGCGATGCGGATTAAAGGCAGGCGGCCGTACACATCTCATGCTGTCCTTCCAACCGCATCAATCGACACTTGTCGATACCGACCGTGCTCTGTATGCGTACTCTCTGACATCGGCCCCGAGTCGAGGTTAATGCCATGTTTCTTTACATCGTCTCCGAGTCCCCAGTCCCCAGTCCCCAGTCCTTGGTGGCGTTCGGTCGAGACAAGTCCCGAACATGGGACGTTTGAAGACGGACGGGCAAAATACGACTTGAGGACGAGAAGGAGGAGGAGGAGGAGGAGGAGGAGGAGGAGGAGGAGGAGGAGGAGGAGGAGGAGGAGGAGGAGAAAGGAGACGAAGGAGAAGGAGGAGAAGAAGGAGAAGAATGAGTGGCGAGATGGATATCGGATGGCAGATCACAATGAGATTCCCAGAGACGAAGCACATGACCAGCCAATCGCTATCTAGCGCTTCGTTCCCACCCCAAAGCCCCCCAAAGTCTCCAAAGCCCTCAAAGCCCAAGCTCTCCGGTCCAGGTACTTCCATCACCCATCCCATCACCACCACTACTACCATCACCACCTCCCATCACCATTACCACCACCACCACCACCACTACCACTATCACCACCTCCCATCACCACCGTTCCCCGGGGGAACTCAACATGATTGATGTTGGTCATGCCACGCTATGCCATTCATGCCACCTATCCATGCCTTCTCGCGCTTTTATTCAGGCACTACGAAACTGCCATACGGAAGACCAAGCTTCCTTCTTCAGTGTTGGGGGTGTCTCGGCGCCGGGCCAACGACGAGGCTGGCGGGTCTTTTCCCTGTGCTTGTTCCATGCCCCCATTACATTCGCTGGCAATGTTTCCTCTGTGCTTCGAATCGGTCCCAAGTACGAAACGGATGTGTTCTTCGGCTAGTCACGAGCTCTCCCCAAGTCCCAGTCTACAGGAGGCGCCGCCGCCCAGTCAAGCGCCCGCTCTTGTGAGACGCCGCAGCAGCATCTTAACCACGCTGTCAATCGTGCAGAGGTGGACAGAGGTTTGTTGAACGTCCAATGGCGCTTCCAGGTTTGATCTCCATGACCATCCGGACAAGGCTCTTGCAGTCAAGCTTTCAAGCTTCTTCGCCCCCAGTATCTTGGGCGCACTACAAACAGGAAAAGTGAGGAAAGGTTTCGTCTGGACAGGCACGGTGGCCGCCTCTGCCCACAGAAGCCTGCACTTATTCACGGCACTTGAATTTCTCGAAATCTGTCGTGTTGAAAACTCTGCGAAGGCGTTATACTGCCGCTATCATGGTGGCCAATGTGTAGCGTTTTCCCCAAACGGATGGTCGAACAAACTTCCCCCGTTGGCCATGATCCGGCGGTAATGTCGACGAAAGTCCAATGAAGGAGCGCTCCTGATGCTTCAAGGTCTTGCATTGAAGACATCAACACAAGTCGTAACAGTTTAGAACGACAGCCCGCCTGTCAAAACAATCACCCCGGCCACCAAGAAACACCACAGTATGAAGAGGAACGGGACGAAAAGAGGGTATCTTAATGGAGACGTGAAATCAAGCCATGGATAATCAGAAACCGTCAACAACATCGGCCACCCCTTCACCCCGGCAAACTTATTCAGCGGAGAGTATGCACGGCCTTTGGCTGCTACCGGGGCCGGATACTACAGCTGATCCAATGCTTCTTTCTATATATGATCGATCACCTTGGCCGTTATCTTCATTCTTTTTTCTTTTCTTTTTCTCTTACACTCGACGTGACCTCTGACTACGTACTCCGCAGCTAATACACTCTCTTTCACCACCCAACTGGCTTGGCTGCTTACATTCCTTAGTTGTAGTTTATAGCGCTTTGAACTTCATTCCGTTCACTTCACATCCATACCCTTTTTTCAAAATCCAAACGCTATCTTCGACAAACAGAATTTCATTTCTTCAGCAGCTCGGTTCTGCCTATTTACAACATTTCAATTCTTGACGCTTGCTGGATCAACGAGTCTCATACATCTTCCTATCCATCTATACCCTTCAAATTTCACTTAACGATAAACGATTGTCATGTCTTCCCCACAGATGAACACCTCCGCCTATGTGGCTCCTTCTAATTACTCCGCTATGGGTGCCACGAACCGACACGACTGCGGTGTCCAGAAGAACAAGAAGCAGGCATCTACTGGTGGTGGCAGAGCTTGGAGTGAGAACGAGGTACGAATACTTGCTTTGGACTGCAGTGGGAAGGACTAGCTAACAGGTCGACCGCAGGAGGCTTATCTTCTTCAGAGTCGTCTCCAAAAGAAGCCGTACAAGCACATTGCCGCTCACTTGAAGAAGACCGAGTTGGCTTGCCGTCTTCACTACCACCAGTTGTCTCACGGCGGCAACCGCCGTAAGCGAACTGATTCCGACACCCTTTCCAGCACTGGTTCCGTTGCTGGTTCCGCTACTGGATCCGCGTTGCAATCTCCAGTCATGTCTCACTCGATGCCATCTCCCATCAGTGAGGGTATGCAACCCGCTACTCCTTCGTCCTACAGCTACTCACCCCAATCGCCCGCACAAATTCAGCTTCCTTCCGCAGCAACTCTCCTCAATCCGGCCGGCTCCTACAGTCCTCCCCCCAGAGCTCTTAATTACCCTGTGGCCATCCTTCCGAAGCCTTCTCCGGTCCGCCGTGCTCTTTCCGACCCGGTCATCCACTCGCCTACCCGCCTCGAATGCAATGAGGCCTCGGGCCAAGTCAACTTCTCGAACGTCGATCAGGACCGTCTTCGACAAGTCTACGAGGCGCACAGAGCTTCGTTCTGGTCCGCCATTGCTTCCGAGTACGGTGCAGGAGCGTCTCCTATCTTGCTTGAGGAGGTCTGGAAACGAGGAATTACTACCACTGGTCCGCCAACCCCGTGTAGCTCCCCGAAAATTCAGACTGCTCGCAGTAATGCATACCGGGCATTCTCTCCAAAGCCATTGTACCATTTTCCGACACCACTTCGAGAGACGAAGAATAGTGCTACCAGCATCTCCGCTCTCTTGGGTATAGTAAGTTCACATCAGCCAGTATTGACATTTATCTCGCTGACAATTTCACAGGATGCCAGCCCACGCAGCCCAAAAGAGAGAGAACTCATCAAGCGCATGGAGGAGCAAAGAGATACTCGAGACTTTGTTATGGGCGATATGATCCAAAGATACGAATAAGGATGTTGTGAATATCCTAGATTACAGTATGTCGTTAAGAGATATGAATTTTTCTTTTCTTTTCCATTTGTGCTAGTGCAGTTGGAGTCGAGGGTTAGGAGGCGGGCGAGCTTCATGGAAAATAGATGAATTACTTTTACCAGCGCCCGCTTCTGTTCCTGGTGTGATGGTCGTTGCATACATATATCTGGCGGTGCACAATAAGTGGCTGCGGCTTGTTTTGCCTAACAAAAAATACACATATTTTCCAAACGTTATCGTCCGAACTTTGTCCATGGTCTAGACGGTTTCCGGGTTATCAACGGCTGCTCCTACCGCCCTGCATAATGTTCGATGTCTTCGTTCTGAAGCTGAGCCGTTTCATCCTCTTACCGGCCTCGTCGTACCTATTGAATCAATAGCACTCGCGGCCGGGTGTGGGTCGCTTAAGTCAGGTGCCAACTACCGAGGACTAACCTACCTACTCGGGTCAGCCGCGGTGATATTCGATAATGGTGTATCGGCATCTTCTAAACATCAATAACGTTAATGAGGTCAGGCCAGAACATGAAAAGGAGTGTAGATAAGTAAGTACCAAGGAAGATGAGAACGAGACCTCCATCGATCAAATACAATGCTATCGATCCTGACTGGCAGTAAGCGATGCGAAGCTTCACCATGTCTCCAGCTTGCCGCCGCCTCTGTCCGAGCTCGAGCTCCATCCCTACGCAATATTTGTTCTCACAACATACTCTCCGTCGTCGTTACAGCATCACAAGCGCAGATACAGTGGCCTCCGACTTTCTCGCGAAATCTCAATACTCCGATCCGTATACACAGACCCAGGTCCTCGACGCCAACCAGCTCCAACGACTTTCCGCGACCCTCTCGCGTCCTGAGCTCGCAAAGCATCTGCCAAAGAATGGAACTCCCCTCCCACCCGGCTACCACCTGGCATACTTCACGCCATCACAAGTAGAACGGGATTTGGGGCGCGATGGGACGGATACAACGTTCACCCCGCCCAGTCCCTTCACGCGACGGATGTGGGCTGGTGGAGAGATAGAATGGGTTGGGCGAGCCAACAAGTTGCGCCTCGGACAAGAGGTTACGGAGATTACGAGATTGGTTTCTGCGAAAGGGAAAAGAAACAGCACGGGGGAGCAGATGATAGTTGTGGGCGTGGAAAAGAAGTTCCAGAATGATCATGGTCTCGCGTTGATCGACAAGAGGTAGGGGTCTTCAAGGCGTCTTCAGTGTTAAGTTGGAGTTTTGGCGACACATCATCAGATGAAGAATGCAGGGTGTTTGTGGTCAAGTATTTTGATACTGACGAGAACCTCACCAGGAACTGGATATTCCGGCCAGAGATCCAGGCTCCCCTCACACCCACTGCGAAGCCAAAACCAGTGGCATTTCCAGAAGGCAAGTACGTTCGGGATTTCTGTCAGACACCGGTCACGCTGTTTAGGTTCTCGGCCTTGACCTTCAATGCCCACAAGATACATTATTCGAAGGAGTGGTGTCAGGGATTCGAAGGACACCGTGATCTGGTGGTTCATGGCCCTCTGAACTTGATAAACCTCTTGAATTTCTGGCGCGATGTTCGAGAGGGGGATGCGACGCCGAAGAAGATTACCTACCGGGCGACGAGTCCGATATATGCAGGCGAAAGCTACCGGGTTATCATGGAAGATGAGGTTGGCAAAGTCACCGAGGTGAAAATCGTGGATTCGTACGGCCAGGTATCTATGGTAGGTTCGGTCGAAAGCAGTTGACGTGTTTTCTCTTGGTTAGCTCTGGCAAACCAAGTACAATGTACATATGTAGTATATATAGCCTTTAGGACTCGGATCTCTTTTAATTTCGTTCAATGCAGTCAGAACTTTCGCTTCAGCCGGGAGTTCCGCCGGAAACACCTGGGACAATCTTAGACGACATTTCGATTCTTGTTATGCTTCCATACACAAGGCTAGATAGCGTAATAGTCAGTGACTGACTATTACCTCTGTCTAGCGATTTTAATCTTTTTGACCTTTCTTACTATAGTGCTTGGGGTGATCCTTCCATCAGCCATGGTCACATGATCCATTTACTTTTATGCAATCATTTGGTCTAATTGTACGTAGTACCTACGTAGTAGATTCTTCTGCGGGTTTGAAGCTTACCAAGGGCCATTTCGGGGATCGAGGGCTGCCTGCCCACCAGCTTTTCCACACATCTCTTACTTTCTTTCTTTTCACGGTCCTTCTAACCCCTGTCTAGAGATCCACTATCATCAATTTACTGATATCGACCTAGGTACTACAAAGTACTACGTACTACTACGACTACGGAAGTAATACGAACTATACTTGGGTCAATTTCCTCTGTGCGCAGTCAACGAACGCACTGATCAGTTAGAAAACCAAATGTATATAGTAGTATTATTGGCATATTTCATTTCCTCTAAGATGAGACAAGTTCCGCGTTAAATATAGCTTTGGTCAAATTTCGGTCAACTTGGAAATAGGATTGCCACGCTCTTGGCGGCCGGCGGAATAGCCCGTATTCCATCTATTCTCAACATTCGTTCGCCTCGTGGCGATTATCAAACTTGCCGACCTTCATGACTGTTACTGTACCTACCTAGTACCTCTGCCATGGCCATCGCAGCCTCATTTCTGGATCCTGATCCTGATCCTTCATGTCAACCCTCGACCCCCGACCCCGGGTTCGTGATTTTCATATCCGGTGGCTCCGCGAGCTATTTCTGTCTGTCATGCACGCCTTCTTGCAAGCGTAGGTTGTCACATATAGAACGATTGAGTGTGTCCATTTGTTATATAAGGGCATCATCTCACCCACACTGCACGTTCTTCACCCTCTCACATCACACTTGCTCATCACACTCGTTTTTCAACATCACATTCGTTTATCAACATCACACTCGTTTTTCACTTTCGCTAACCTCTCTCATAACTACATCCCACCTCGCACTTATTAAGTCTTAATCTGCCATTATGCAACTCATCAAGATCTCTCTAATTGCCGCTGCCGTGCTTTCGGGCTTTGCCTTTGCAGGCCTTTCGGATATCGATGACATCCCTGGAGAGTGCAAAGTCCGTTGCGCCAGGTTAGTAAAGCATCAATATATAGTTTGGCCTTCACACTAACATCTATCAGCATCAAAAGGATCGGTAGAACATGCAGATTTACCCACATTGGCAATAAGAACGAGGTCAGCTGTATATGCAACGCGCCAGATGCCCAGGAGTTCACTGAATCCTGCTCAAAATGCGTCGAGCCATTGTGGCAGGAAGCTAAGGAGCACGGTACGCTTTATTCCAACTATCGCCATCCCCTCCCTGCAAAGACTGACCCGATCTCTAGATATCACCCAAATCAAGAAAGCTTGCAACTGGGGGACTAAACCACAGCCTACCCCGACTAGCTCTGTGCCAGCCTTCACCAACTGGCCCAAGGCCACCGGCCTTGGGCCACTCCCAGGCCGCCGTCCCTCCTAAGTGTAGCTTCCACTACGCCGACCATGCTTGTCAACGCTCCCCGTGCGAACAGGTCTCAAGGGCTGTCGGTATTGTGGGCGCGATGTCTTTAGGTTTTCATGGGTATCTTGGGTATGTTGCGAAGGGGTAGTACTTCTCGGTAATTGATGGGGCATGGGGTATGAGAAATGGGCTGCTGGAGATGGGTTGATGAGCACTCTCACGACAAGGAATTGCCAAGGCTGTGGCTTGTACGCGCCTCACCTACCAGCATTTCAAAACTTTGTAGTATCGAATCCACCCGCACTTAGACACAATTTTGGATTTTCTACTCGCATTTGTGGAAACCCCTTCAGCTTGTTGATCAATACCTCTCTGTGACATGGCAAAACATCGTTTGGTAGTAGCCAAGTACTACTACGTATATGCTGGCACTCGAGCGTACACCAGAAGTCAATCAGTGCTAGAACTTGAAGAGAACTATAACAAAAAATCCTTACCGAATACACGCCGATATTATACGCCGACGTCAGACTCAATACCGCGGTTAGCTCGAATTCATTAGAATGTTTTACTACGTACATTATTCATAGCTAGCGCATGCGCACACACTACCGGTACCTACCCATCAGAATACCCATCTGGCATCATCTCGGCTCCCGACGATCTTACGAGAGATACTGTTCTTGCATGATAGCTAATGTAAAAAAGATCATATCTTGTACCCGTGTACAGGGCGTCAGTCAGCATACAATGGTAGTACGTAGTAGATTGATTTCAAGGCTACGGTACCGTATTCTCTACCTATACGAGGTGCCTTCCTACGAAACCTTCGGCTAGCTAGCTAACCACTGACGGGCATACCGACTGCAAAGACAAGACCAGGAGGATCTGCGATACGGGTGCGAGAGATAAGAAGAAAAGTCTTAAATCCGATTAATTGAAAACACGGTACTATCCCCCCCGAGAATAAATGTCGAAAGTATAATTTCGCAAGGGATCTTACCAGGGCTTGAACCAATCAACTTACGTAGTATAAGAAGGATTCAGCCTTGAAAAGTATCGTTGAGCCAGGATTTAGTCTATACAGTGGAGTCGATAGGGCTCTGAGCCATTAAGAAACCTCTGCTCTACGATTTATGGGCCTAAACTGGGTCTGACATTTATTCATGGGGGATAGTACTAGTAGTACGTACTACTACTACTAAGTACTACTACCGGTACCGGTACTACTATGATCCCTCCCCTCCAAATGACTGTCGAAAGTGTAATTTTGCAACGGTTGTTACAGCAGTAATAAGTAGCACGTCGCCCTACCCTCCACTCAGTCTTTCCAGAAGTCTGAGCCACGGAAGAAGGGGTGTCAGTTTGGACAGGGAGAAGAAACCAAACAACAGGAGAGCTGATACGTAGTATCTTACCGTACTTATAACAATACCGGTAGATAGAGAAATTACCGCCAAGATAGACGACTCCACTTCTCTCCCCGTAGCTCAGCCTTCTGGAAAAAAAAGCCGAGTAGGAGATCCTACGTAAGGTCCAAGCATAGCGTTTTGGATACCCGCCCGACGCCAACAAGTACCGGTACTAAGTATTACTAAGTACTGATTAGGTAGTAGTACTATCCTACAAAATCTTGGCGAATGGGTGAAGTAGCTCGGTACCGGTAGTTCGCAATCAAGCCCCTCTTGGCATCAGATTTAAGGCTCGTTTGATCCGACGCAGGTTTTGTGAAACCCCCTATTTTTTGTATTTCTTTTTTTTTCTACCAAGGGTTTCTCGGTGAAATACTCCGTACTGTTTGTTTCGAACCCGAGAAAAGGTTTCCAAATAACCTCTGACGTGAGGTTTTGGGAAACCCTTTAAGAGAAGAGATGAGAGAAGGAGATGGGTTAATTGCTATCAACAATCATATGCGGAGAATTAAGATCGACGGTATTACTACGTATTTTAGACTAGATACGTAGTAGATGGATGATACTTAAACCGCACCTCTTTCTAGGCTGAAAATTTAAATTAAAAGCAAACCCCCCTTGAAAAAGGATAGAGATAAAGGATACCTATGCCATAGAAGCCGGCAGAGCTATATTCTTGTAATGCTTGTGGTAGAATTAGACATACTCGCAAGAATAAAAAGTGTTTGATATACAATCGCGCGAGACGATAGATATTATAATATCGTATCAGCTTGTTTCTATTTTTTCCTCTCAGATTGCATGTATGAATAGCTTTCAAATAATAATCGGGAACTTCAAAAGAAAGAAAAAATAGTACGTTAGTGGCATCACTGAAAAATTTCTTGCATAAAGCAGCAGGTGGATTAGGCTAAGCGGGCCCACTCAAATACTAGTAGGTTGAAGCATGCGAAAAACAACTCCACAATTTGTGAAGCATAGGGAACAATCGGCCCTATTGACGTAGTACATACGTAGCAAGTTTCTTTTCTCTAAAAATAGCTAATCTATTACTAATCTTAATACAAGTCTGAACTTCGAAAAGTACTACTAATACTTCGTAGTAGTACCTATATGATTTCTCTAGGTAGTAGGTTCGTATGATCGGAGTAAAATGCTAAGTAAACCCCGATCCGAAACGCAAACTTCTTTCTTCCCCCTCTCACCCGCCAGCTTACAAAACCTCGAGCCAAAAGTGGACCAAACAGCTACCGATTTTACGAGGTTTCCATGAATACCAACATTGCGAGAACCATCATTTCGGAAAATTGATGCAGGTGATTCGGTTTCGTGAAAACCTTCAGTTCGGCGTCGAATCAAACGCCACCTTACATCTTTCGGATATCAATCTGATGAATCAACAGCCACGTAAACGTCCATGTAAAACGTTGCTTCGGACGCCAGTTCCACTTGACGCTATGGCTAATACTCCTCCCCTCCCCCAAAAAAAGCTGACGAAAACGAAGCCGTCAGAAAGAAACAAAGAGAAAGGAGAAGAGAAGAAGAACAAAAGGAAGAATATAAAAAACCCCCTGGGTATACCACTGCGTAACACTTGGCTCGGCTCCTGATCAGCTCTCGGACACCATAAACAGACCGCCCCCAATCAAATCTCCAGCGTTCGCAACCGTCACGAAGCCCGCAGCGACCCTGTCCTTCGTCGTGATCTTGATTTCCTTCTCCGTTCCGCCTCCATGCCCGTGGGCTCCCGCCGAGGCATCTCCGACGCTCGATCCACCCGTGCTGTTCGTCACCGGTGCGAAGCTG
The DNA here is from genome assembly GCF_022702325.1 of Drepanopeziza brunnea f. sp. 'multigermtubi'. NCBI lineage: Eukaryota > Fungi > Ascomycota > Leotiomycetes > Helotiales > Drepanopezizaceae > Drepanopeziza > Drepanopeziza brunnea. The sequence continues at coordinate 1,516,680 of NW_027094065.1, forward strand.
GGACTGTCGTCGCCTGTGCCAGAACCGCCGCCGTTTCCAGGATCCTCAGGACCCGTCGCGGCGGCTCCTCTCGGGATCGCCACCACCGAGCTCTGGATCGCGCCGAGCGCACTCATCTCCTGTCCCACGCCCGCCGTGCCGTCGTACGTCCCGGTCGTCCAGCTGGTCCCGCACGTGGTGCCGTTGTCGCCGCCCGTGCATTGGAGACCGGCCGATTTGGCGGATGTGGCGAGGAGGGGCGTGATGGTAGGGAGGTGAAGGGGGCGAGGATGCTGGTGCCGGCGAGCTTGGCTCTGCAAATATAACACCCCGGCTTCTTGTGTCCAACCTTCCGGGACCGGACTATATCATCTGGTAGTATCACTTGGGATCACTAATCCTGAGACACAACCCCCGGTCATCCCAGGGCGCCGAGAATACAAGGCGAGGGTCGACTGACCAGGAAGAGAAAAGGGCTTTGAAAGAGGACTGGTCGATGTTGCAGCTGTTGCTGCCTTCGCAGGCCTGCTCTAGCATCACGGTGTCATCAAAGAAGATGTTGCGGGAGGTTTTGAGAATTCCAGAAACGCGATCTTTCCAGATAAAGGATCCTTGGGTCTAATTGAATACCGGTAGTCAACTTTGGGGTTGTTTCTTTCTCCCGCTGGAAGAGAGGAGCCTGGAGGACTAGAAGATATAAGAGCGGGCCTACAAAGTTGTACAGGTTAGCAGCCCCATGCAGGAAGATACCTGCGTTACAGGACCACTGTTGCCTATCTAACGTAGTACAATTCTTGACGTCCGATGATCCATCAAGAAAGACATTGTAATCCTTATGGATCAGACCGACGGAAGCTTCCCAGTCCCAGACTCTGGATGCCCAGTCAGAATAAGTCTCGTTCCACATGTAGTATCTCGCTAACCGAACGCCCAAAGTGAAGAAGCGGCCGTTCGCAATGCTGTTCTCACAAGTGAAGCCTTTGTTGAGCGGGAAAATCAGCCACCTCAGCCCTCCACCACACCTCGTCGTGTCCCACCTCCCAGCCATTTCGTCAAACACTGCCTGTGCAAGTGCAAGCCACTGTGGTTGTTGGTCTTTCGGGGGATTCTGGAAGTTCGTCTCTGCCGCCAAGATGGCTGCCATTGCCCAGAATTCCCGATCGTCGTTTCCCACCGTCTTGGTCTGGTTCGCAGGCATGAAGTTCCCAATCTCGGTCCTGGGCTCTTGTTACATGAGGCAATACCCACGTACCAGACTCCCAGCCAGTGGCTCATCCTATCCTGTACGTATCATGATCCGCTGGCCTGGAATGCATCGATAGCGTTGCCTTTGCCTGAAAAAGGGGGTTTGTTGACGTTGAGTCTGCGGGAGACCTTCCAGCTGGACATGCATGACTCAGCAGAATACATGTTGCATAGGTACCTTAGTCAAGACAAGTTTGTCTCATCCTCGGCCGAACTTGGCACGTGTGGCTTTATTGAAGTGATCTTACACTTCCAGAGAGATTCATCATTACAACCGACTGGACATCCATCTAGACCTGCGGGATAACATGCCATGTACTAGATTACTAGATAGCAGAACAATGCGCTTTGAAAATTGAAATAAGGCAGTTGTAGAAAGCCTCAAGTACCGGTTGTAGTACCGGTACCTCGATCATCGGATGCTTCACAGCCTCAGAATGCTGCCGATGTTACGAAGTAGAAGGTTTTCGTGTTCGCTGCTGGTTGTACTACCGTACCGGTCCAGCTGTGTAGCCTGGCATGACTTGCTCCGTACGTGGGGTCGTTAGTTTCTCGAAGAAAAAGACTTTGTATCAATCATAGTACTACGTACGTACGTGCTGTACTGTAATATAGTACCTAGCCATACGGGAAGTTCAAAGTTAAATATATTTATCGAGGGCTGTGAAATCCGGAAATGCTGTTTGCACCCCTGCAGAAGCATTCATCAGAAACTCGTATAGTCTGTACAGTGGCTCCGTGCAACTACCGGTACCTGGTTGTACTACTATAATCACGTAGTGCTATACTTGTACCTACTACGTAGCTGTAATATCCGGCAAAGCCGTGGGCCCTCTGGTCGTCGTCTATGCTAAGAGTCTTGGCCTGGGTACCCACCTACTTGTCTAGCTGTAAGAGAGTCTTAGAGAGTCTTAGCGAGTCTGAAGTCAACATTCTCCCATGGGATCTTGGAAGATACAGATATCATCAGACGTTTTTTTGAACTGGAGAAGAGACTGAACAACAAGCTGCTCCAGTACGAGACAGTCGGGAAAGGAGAAAAGAAGATCCAAATATAGATATTCTCGGACATAGACTTTCGAGCGCATTCGCATCCAAGCAGTCTCCGCTAAAGCATATCAAGATATACTCTGCCCCCCCACATGAATACATGTCGAAAGTGTAATTTGGCAGGGAATCCTACCAGGAGTTGAACCAATCAACTGAGAATAATTCAGCCTTGAAAAGGGTCTCGAGGTCGGTATTTAGCATGTCCAATTGAGTTGGCAGGGCTTGGAGCCATTCAGAAGCCACCGCTCTATGATTTATGGGCCTAAACCGGGTCCGACATGTAAACACGGGGGAGTGTCGTAATTAGAGTTACGCACCAAGCCTATCGAAGGCTATTACTATACGCAGGAATTGGTTCTCCGTAGAAGCATAGGTACCGGTACTGTTGCTGCTCACTTGGGTGAGTATAAAGTAAAGAGGGAAAGCCTCCCCATCTCATCCAACTCATCCTCTTCAGCTTCCAATAACAGAGTATTGCATACAGTAATATATATTCACTCACCTCCTACTTTCGCTATCATCATGAGATTCTACAACCTCGCCGCCCTTGTGGCATCCTCCTCCCTGTTCATGGGGTCGTTCGCCTCTCCCTTTGGCGCTGCGCCGGGACTGGTTGCACGCGATGAGGGCAGCTGTGTCAATGGCCAGTGTGCTGCAGGCCTCTGCTGCTCACCATACGGATACTGTGGCACCGGACCCCAATACTGCACCGGTAGGTTCCTCTCCGTGCATACATACCGTGCCTCGATGGCGGATTTCTGACGTATTATAGCCGGCGTACAACCCGCCCCGGCGCAACCACCGTCCAACACTTTCCCCGAGGGCTCTTGCGCAGCCGATAGACCTTGCAAGACTGCAGGATATTGCTGCTCGAAATGGGGCTACTGCGGTGAGGGACCAAACTACTGCGGCCCGTAAATGCCGTTGATCGTGGGACTGGGCACTTGACGGGAGAGAAATCTGAAGCTGCTGTGATACCTTCTATCCCACTCGGGATCATACGGCGGGTTCCCTCGAATAGGCCTTGAGTCAGGAGCGTGGCACTCCCATGCTTTGTATCTTAATCTCAATCAAGAAGTCCCGCCCTCTATATGATAAATTTCTTTTTTGCTTAATTTTTGGGGGGGGATGAGAGCTGGGTGTGATGCGGCATTGCGTACACCAAGCTGACTCACTTCTCGATTTTAAAACAAAGTAGCGAAGTCCTCCATATGACTGCGACTACCGAAGTCAGATAAGACTGCTTGGTTATACTTGCAGTGCAGCGAACTTTTCAATCAGACCTTCATGTGTGCAGCTGCCACCAGATCTCCCAAGGGTCCAGATGTAATCGCTCACCAAGGCATCCTCAATACACCTCCCTCTTCACCACTCCCTGGCCTCCCCCAGACGACTTCACCGCTAGCGTCCACCCCGGTCTGGAACTTCATGACAATATTGAAAAGCGTGCTGCTCCTCGTCTCAACCGCCCGCTTCGGATCCTCCTCGCAGCAAATAGCCTCTGGCTTATTAAACCCATCCGAGAACACTCTCTCTCGCAATACCTCCGCGTCAACCTTGATACCACTCTCATCCAATTCTGTCGTCAGCTGCTGGCATCTTGCTAACCGGATAGGGCTCCCGCTCAACCATTCAGGCTCCTGCACGAACCGGTTCTGAATGAAGTGATTCGTGTGGCAGATAATGCCGCGGATACTGGGCTCGATATACGTGTTTCCTTGAGGCGAGAGCTCTAGGGAGATGGGCCCAGAGGCGTCGGCGAGCAGGATATGCGCTGAAGATGCGATGCCCCCGAGTGACTCCAAGGTGGAAATTGCGGACGCCGTGCTAGAAGATTCGAGACAGACACGTAGGGCGACGTGGATGGGGAGCTTGGATGGATCTGTTGGGCGGGCGCGGATGGCATTGAGGTCCGTGCCTACGGACGAGGTGTTGAAGCCGATTTTGCCAATGATGCCTGCCTGTAAGTTTCGTTTAGTACACAGGTTCAGCTGCCAGATACCAACACTGAAAGCTTTCTGGAGGTACCTCGGTGACCATGTAGATTTTCGGCTTCTTGGGCTGTTCAATGGACATCATCACTAGGTTCTCCTTCACCCTCTCCGTCCAATCCCAGTTCTGGGCCAGCAGCACCTCACCACTCTGTCTCTTCCACCCCAGACTCGTACACCCATCCGAAAACAAGCCAAGCGCAATCTCACTTCTGCAGTTCAGAGCCACGATATCGAGGAGTTCGAGATCCGCGCCGTCAGCAATGCCAGCCATCTCAACGTGAAGATCTGGGGTCAATTTCCGGATCGTTTCGCTGTACGCCTCCGCTATGATGCGGACGTCTGGCCACGACAGGTGAGAGGTCTGCCGGAACATGGCCGTGTAGACTTGAATTTGGCTGCGGATCTTGGGCGCTAGGAAACGGCCATGTTTGAGCCCGATCTGTTCTGTATCAGATTGCGTCTGACAGTTGGGATTGATTGGGGCACCTCTCTGGGTGAACCAGAGAGCTCGATGGTCTCAGGTCGCTCGAAACCATCGCTGCTGAGCGGCATGCTGAGGATGTCTTGCAGAAAAAGTTCTTTGAAACCTAAATCAAGATGTATAAATATCAATCGATTAGGGTACTAAAGGTTAAATAATTGATAGGGAAGAAGCATTTGTCTACCTGATTTAGGGGTGGGTCGAGAAAGCGAGGTGACCGACGACGAAATCCCACTTTTGGCAGGACGTACCGGCCGGGCGGGCGAATGCCGTATAAGCTGATGGATCGTCGATCACATTGGCTGTATTTTGTAGGCATTATGGCTTGGTGACAGGCGTAAAGGAATGCTTTACTTTGGCTATTATGCATTTATGGGCTTGTCACTTCGCGTGTTTGGGGGTCGTAAATTTAAGCGAGCAAGCGAAGGCCGTCGCCCATCTCACCCAGATTCTGCCCTTCGTTGGTGCCTTGGGTCTTGCTTCTGTAATATCCTTGCTTAGAATATCGTATCATTAGATATAGGGATCGTTTAGAAGGCCCATATAGAATTCGGAAAACAGTAAACACTCTTCCGTCTGCCCTCAAGTACATACATTCCCTGTACTTTTATGAGATGCAGAAACCGTGATGAGGCAACTTGTACGCCTAGGCCAATCAAGAAACCCAAACAACGCTGTTCGTCTATTGTAACGTCTATAATTTCGATTTACTTGGACTACTGAATGATAGGCAGTTCCAGCATCGCTTGAGCTGTCTAAATCATACGCTCTTCTTCATCCTCTGCTTCGCTCTTCAACTCCTTGGTCTCAACCTTGACGCCTTTTTCTAAAAATGCCTTTCCATGCTGCTCCGCTGGAATCTTCCCGTCAAGCTCCGTATTATCCTTCAAGTTCCTTCCAGTCCCATTGCATTTTTCCTCCGGTCTCTCATTTGCCATTTCCTTATCATCCTTTAATGCGGGTTTTCGCTTATTTTTCTTCTTGGAGCTCTCGCTTGTGGTTTCTGAACTTTGGAACATTGTTTGATCCCAATCATATGCAAATGTCAGCCGCCGTGCGTAAAGTTGAGCAGCATTAAAGTCAATAGAAAGATCCGAGCTATTCTTGTCCTGCTGCAGAGCCGCAGGCTCATGGAGAATTATCCATTTTTCTGGTGACAGATTGAGAGGCATAAACAGCCATGCTGAGCCGCACTGTTTGACAACGCTAAACCCGGCGTCTGCCATTGCTGTAAGGAAGTCATTCCATCTGATTCTCGAAGGCGGGTTGGAGTAGGGAGAGAAAATCTTTCTAAAGATTTTACGAGACCGTTCAGTGAATTCAAAGGCTGGTGTATGCCCGGTACCCAAGAAGTCTGTGTCATGTGGATCATCGCTCTTGCTGCCTTCTTTTTCGCTTTGATTGGCCTGACCAGAGTTGGTAGAGGGTAACGGTTCATCATCATCCTGTTCAGACCATCTTTCTCCCCGGATACTGCTGCCACTCATGTCAGGGTTTGTATTGTTGTCATTGCCCCCGGGAACTGGGGTATTTTGATTCAAAGTTGCTTGAAGTAGTTCATCATCGACTCGGGGCTCGTGTTCGGCGACAGGGGTTATGCTTCGTGGATTCATTTGGCACTGAAACACTGGGGGTTCTGAATCAGATTTCAGATGTCAGCCTATCGCTTAGGATCTTAAGGGTTTCCGTGGAAGTTCTGCACTTACCGTAAGTGTGTATTGACCTACCCGCCAATTCTTCATAAGCTTGATCGTACCTTTTCCAGAATGTAGCCAAGTTCCTTTCGACATATGAAAACGTGAAGCTAGAACCATCCGGATCACCAAAGCATCCAGGGAGGTATTTCAAAGCATGCTACGAAGAACAATCAGTGGTTTTCACAAAGCTGACTGGGATATGTGTAATGAACATTGGAAGCCATAAACAGGCATACCTCTTTGTATGTGATCGAAGGAAACAGTCTCCATTTAATGATTTCCTCTAGTCGTCCTTCAGTATCCTCATGATCAGACAAAATGGCTTTTGTCCCGACGGAAGGATGAATAGCATCGACTATATAGAGTCGGTCAGTTAACATTTCCCGAAGACCTTGTGACTCGAATTTACTGACATTCCTCTATAAGGCTTCCAAATAAACCCGCGATGCCGATTGCACGAAGCATGCGTGGAGACTATGTTAAGGAAAAAGATTAGCATGTGCTACCAAGACAACTGGAACGACATACCAGCCTCTTTTTCTCCCCGAAATTATTCTGTAGAAGCCTCTCTATCTCAAGGATGATATGACGCGTTCTGGAAAAGTATCCATCATTAAACTTTTTGCTCATGTCCTTAAGTAATACGAAGAGCTTATCGGTTTGCCAGATGGCCGATACTGAATTTCTGGTTATTTTGCGGTTGTTATCAAAGTAGCGGCGGAAAGATGCTTCTGTGTGAAGAGCCATTACTATTTCTTCCACAAAGGTAGTGTGGTATCGGACCAGGATTGAGCGAAAGCACAGTAAACTATCCATCCAGCGGCGGAGGCTCGGTGATTCATCACTTAACAAGCGAGTTAGCGGTTGCCATAAAAGGAACACCTCGGGAAGAGGAAATTCAATGTCACAGAAATCCTGAGAATAAGAGGCGAAAATGAAGAATGGGTCACCCTGTTTTACTTACCAGTATTTGATAAGGATAGTTTCAGTCACCTCAGGATTCATTACCTTGAGCAGCTCCAGCTCGAGGAGCAGATCCCAGATTATACGTCCTGCTATTGCAGGACAATATGCATCGTAGGCAATAAAACTTGCAACCCTGTCAGGCCATTCCTTTGATGTAGTCGAAAAAGCAGGGTTGGCTGCACAGCAATCCCGAACAGTCTCTAGGAAGTAGCCTGGATCTGCCCTCAGATCCCGTATATGGCCAACACGAGCGATCAGTAAAACCTTCGACGATTATGGTGACATTAGGGAAAATACCGGCAATTCTTGACAGTTCTGCAGCCATGAGTGAATGGAGCTTGCCAAGATCGGATGTTGTTGGCTTGGGAGGGCAATATGGAGCCTCTCTATTCAGATCGTCCAAAGTGGTCCATTCTGAGGCTAGCTCGGCGACTCGGTGATCTTTGAGTATCCGCTACAGGGCACCAGTCAGCAATCTCCAGGTCGATCTGGGTCTTGGAAAAGGATAAGACGGTCTCCAAATATCCTAGAATAATGAGAATAGAAAACCTGGGGTTCCCCATTACCTACTCCACAGCAGTCCAGCAAGAATTCGAGAATCTTTTCCTGTATTTCTAGGACCTGTAACCCCTCCCATGTGTAGAAGTCAATCCTCGAGATGACGCGAGCTAAGGCATATGAGTCCTCTGCGGTCGATATGAGTTTCCCGTACTCCGGAGGATCTCTTAGACATCTAAAAGGTCAGCCAAGGTGAATGGTTGTTACGTTAGGGTACGCACATTACCCAGTCCCAGCACATCGATCGCTTGAAACAATTAAGCGAGTTGGCTAATGCACAGGAATTCAGATCCTGGCGTGCAAATAAGGATGGCGAACAACGAGTCCGTGATTCCAGGAATTGAAGAAAAGTTTTGCCCCGGGACAGATCTTCCAGATTGACATGCGGCCACATACATGCAGCTATCTCCTTGCTGTCTGTCATTGGGCCCTGCAGAAGACGGGGGAGTCAATAATTAGGTGCCGCTTGAAAAGTTTCGGGAGGAGGGTAGGAGAAGGACAAGATATCCTAAGAGGGTTACCTACCATAGAAGGGTTTCTACTGATGAGTAACTCATGATCGGGACGGTGGCTTTGAGGGATATCAGGCCCTGCCCTGTCAATATTCGCCATTTATAGTTATCGAAATTTCGGGGCGCGTACATGCAGACTTCATGAGATCCTTCCTCTGGGCAACTCTCTTCTTCATCCAACCCTCGCTAATATTCTGGAAAGCACCCATGAGTCCTTGAAGCTGTGAGTAGACTCGGAGGACGTGTGAAGATCGTGAGGTCTGCAGATGGCAGTGTGGCGTCAGAGAGATTTAAACGTTCTTGTCTCGGGTAGATGTCACTTACCACTTCGTCTTGAATACTCTCTGGGGTCCGGTAGATCGAGCCATCAGGAAGAAGCTGAGACAAAGCCACCAGTCTCGGATCTGGATCTTCTGTGCTATCGTTGGGAGTCAATGTTCCGTCTTCGGGTGACTTTGATAATGATAAATCTTTAGAGTTGATAGAAAACTTTCTGTGCTCGGGGCCAGGTCTGGAATCGTCGACCGAAGGCATGATGAATGAGAAGATGGATGCTGCTTCATGTGCCACAGTGGTGGGAAGAAGGTAATAGTGATACTGATATAACAGATGAATCGACAAATTTTCGTGCGAAAGCGATGGGATCAGAATGAGAGACGAGTTTGAAGTAGGTAGACAATGACAGATCACAATCTGCTAGGAGGAAGGCGCATTGCACCCCATCAGACCCAGCGAACTGCAGATCCACAGATTGCCCATACTGTTATCGAGATATACGAGGCACTCACGGTTTTGAACATGTATCCACATAAATTTCAAGAAAGGAAAAGAGAAAGAGAGAAAGGGAGAGAGAAGAGAAACACCATTCATACTATTCCTTCGTCATCTTCATCGTCCAGATCCTCTAGTGGAAATGTCAGAATAGCAGCGATTCCACCAAGCCCTTCTAGCCTCTTACCACTCTCGTGATCACTGCTGAGAACCCGGGCATCCCCTCCTGTTTCCTTGACCTTGTCAACCAAAGTCACCCACCGTTTTCGAGTTGCGATCTCTTGACTTCGGAACAGAGAATTGTTTATTAGCAGGACTCCACCGCCAGCTCCGACAGCACCTTTCTCCACGGCCTGCTCGACTTCGGTAGGCCCATACCATGCTCGACCATCGTCCCTCCGGAGCATAGTCATGAAGTCATCCATAAGTCGAGTTTCTCTCGCGTATTTAGTGTTCTTCAGCTTTGCCAGAACTTCTGGACTTTTCAGCACTTCGTTCAAACTGTGAAGATGCCCCGAACTGGAATGGATGACAACGAAGTTTTTCTTGTTCGCCAGAACTGCCTTTTCTCCCTTCCGTGTTGCTTCATCGACGATGTGCTTGGTAAAGCCGGCTGCCGTGAACCCAGGACTTGCCAGCAAAATCGGCCGTGGTTGGGTGATGTCTACATGGCTGCTTAGAGCTCTCAAAGTTGCTTCGTAGAATTTCTTCAGCGCTTCGTCGTGATTGCTCGCGCCGCCGGATCGTTTCTTCGGTATCCTAGTCTCCACTCGTTGTTTCAAGATTGTTTGGTGCTCGGTAATAAGACATATGTTCGCCATGCCTTCTTGCATAACGACCGCTGGTACGACCCCTTCCTTATCATCTTTGATAGCCTCAGCTAAGATTTCCTTCGCCACAGAGTCCCAACCATCGCCCTTTTCTAAAGTGAATCGCCGCTGTAATTCGAGATCAAGGGTATGGTATGCGCCCATCTTGACATATTCGTTCTCGTTTGACACACGCCCGCTGATATGCAGTTGTCCAGCCTGGGGATCAAAGTCTATAGACGTAACTCGAATTTTCAAGGTAATACGGACTCGGTAGGATTTACTGCTACCTGTTGAGGACTCGGTGGCGATTCGGCGAATAGCATCTGCGGTAAGAAAGTCGGAGGGAGCGATGAGGTTGTAGGCATGCCACTATTGGGAGCATTGTTAACTCGTGGGCGATTGTAACTGGGAGAGACGTCACTTGCCATGTCTTCAGGCTCTTCAGGGACGAGGGTGACGGTTCCGGAGCCGTCGCTCTCGATATTTATCTTCTTGGGCTGCATCCTGTCGCGCGCAGATGATGGTGGAGCTGCTGCTATCTGAGCTAGATTTGGTTTTGATCAAGATTATATTGGAGATCTGGTCGGATAGTGGCGCGAGTTGTTTGTTGTTGTTCAGCCTTGTGCTAAAGAGTTCGATAACGGAGGGGTAATGGGTAATGGAGATGGAGGGGCACGACGGACAGAGCTTGTCAATGTGTGATTTATTTTGCAATGGGGGAATTACGCGGAGCAAGTATTGGTTTTTGATATCCTTTTTTATCGAAAAAAAATAAATAAACAGACAAGGATTGATTAATATACTGTCTGCTTTTAACATACAGAGGCCTTCATGTCATGGACAGTCAAAATGTATAGATCACGTGACTGTTATATTTTAACACTTGCCCAGGTAGGAGGTAGGTATATTATTTATCGATTCGCATTCCGTGACAATTGAGCCCAGCTCCAACATGCCCAAAGTACCAGCGTCGATGACTAGGATCCAACAAGTCCAGAAACATTTGGCGTACCCTACGGTATCAAGCTCTACGTAGGTTCCGGATCGGATATCGGATCTTTGGGCTGCACAATCTGGCGGTGCCAATCCTTGATTTGAAATCGAATCTCTCTCTCCTAGATACCTATTCCGTCTGATCTCTTTCTCTCTATCTACGAGTTCCTACATTTGCTCATAATTACTTCCAGTCACACAATGTCGGCCATTACCGTCAACTCTAAGCAGCGCATGAATTCAGGCTTTGAGATTCCTGTCCTAGGTTATGGAGCATGTAGACTCGTCATTCAAATGATATATTCCATCTGACAGCAAGCAGGTTTATCAAGTGTTCGCAACCAAATACCAAATCGCGTTGCATGTCCCCAGCTAATCACAACACTCAGACCAGCAGACATCTGTGAGGATGTAGTTAGGCAAGCCTTCAAGGCTGGATATCGACACGTTCGTCTTCTTCCCGAAACCCTCTGAAATATGAGGCTAACATGCTTTATTAGGTAGACTGTGCAGCGGCCTATCTAAATGAAGCTCCATCCGGAAAGGCCATCCGAGAATCTGGCATCCCCCGAGAAGACATATTCTTTACCAGCAAAGTCTTTAAACGTGATCTCAGCTATGAAGGCGTCAAATCTCAAGTCGACAAAAGTCTGAAAGAGAGTGGTCTGACCTACCTCGATCTCATGCTCATCCACGCTCCTTTTGGGGGCTCACAGGGCAGAAAAGGTGCTTGGAAAGCACTGGCAGAATCTGTCGAAGAAGGCAAGGTCCGTAGCATCGGGGTCAGCAACTACGGAGTCCATCACCTAGATGAGCTTGAGCAGCATATCAAGGAATTAGAGGAGGAGGGTGGGAAAGGCAAGGGAGGTGTAATCTCCGTTGGACAATGGGAGCTGCATCCTTGGCTGCCTCGCGCTGATATTGTTGGTAAGTCGTTGCAAACTAAGAGACTACTGTTACCCTTTCTTTCTCTTCGCCAACTTCTGAAGATACCACTGATCACAAACCATCCAGAATGGTGCAAGAAGCGAAATATCGTGATCGAGGCATACTCGCCCCTTGTTCGCGGCCAGAGATTGGACGACAAAGATCTTTCCCCTCTGATGAAGAAGTACGAAAAGAGCGCTGCACAAATCCTGCTCCGATGGAGTTTGCAGCAAGGATTCGTTCCTCTTCCAAAGAGTATCACTTCAAGCAGAATTCAAGATAACGCGGCAATCTACGACATCAAACTGACAGAGGAGGACATGAAAAGCCTCACTTTCGATAACGCATATAGTCCATCGGCCTGGGATCCAACCGTCAGTCCTCTTGAAAGTTGAAGGACTATTCCAATCGCGATGTATCTTATGGCATTGTAACGAGAATGGTTAGCACCCTACAAATCAATGGAAATTCCTCACTACAACTGTGGGACTGCGAATTTGCCCCAGTTTCAAATCAACAATTGTACAAAAGCAAGGAAAGAATTATGCTGTCTGCCGGCGAGCTGTTTGGTCATCGTTACAGTTGTAGGCAGGAGAGCTGGTAACCAAAAGCTCGTTGAAGCTCGGTTAGGAGATTTAAGGGGCTGCGATAAATCAAGGGCCAGGTTACTTGGGGGCTACTCAAAGAATCTACAGCGATAGCAGATAAATTTCCACAATGAATTGATAATATCGATTCGTTAGGTTGCTCAAATCGTTGTGTTGAACTACGCACTAGCGCCGAGTCAACGTTGGGGCTGGGCCAGCTGCCTCAGCTGTGCCGGCGCATCTGAGCCCGAGTAACCTACAAAAGCCATGCTTCAGACCAACGTACTCATCGAGACGACTGGGAATATTCCAATTCCAGATCTCAGCAGATACGGAACAAAAAAAGTCAAAATCCGATATCAGGCTTCGGCAAGTACTAAGCCACTCTACTCACTCACCATGGCCCAGAGACCAGGTCACCTACCGTCCATCTCTCTCAAAATCCTAGAAATCCTGATCGAGAATCTCTCTTTTTAGGATATCAAGAGCGTCGGAATCGACTGTAAATACCTCGCCACCATCGGCTCGCGCTTCAAAGCCTTCGTCTCCCACCAGACCAGAAACCTCAGCTTCTAGAGCCTGCAAAGCCAGCGAGAGCTAGCTTCGCACCTTTATCTGGGCTCCGCAGTCACCGCGCTGACGGTGATGGCTACTGTATTCAATATATTTGAGTTCGACCGCATGCTCAGAAGCAAGAAACGCAGCGTTGTGAAGCACATGGGTCCATTCGTTACAACGACTGGGTTGCAATGCACCAAGGAAGAACTGGCGAAAGCGGCGTCCGATTTGCAGTGGACGTATGCCCAGCAAGCGAATCATAGTTCCCAGGCTCTGGATAAAAGTACCGATGCGCCCGCTAAAGATCTGGGTAACGAGGTACGCCAACTCTCTGCTAACACCCGCTAGTGACATGATCTAGCCAGCATTGACGGCTTTCTTAGGGCCATGTATCGAAAACCAGGATTCAGCAAAACGAATATTAAGACGATTCCCCGAAGCACTCAAATCAAAGCTTGAAACAATCCCCTGATACCTAACAGTTTGTGTGGGAGTGTGAATTGGAGTGGAGATTCATCAATCTTGGTCAACGAGATTCTTGGATAATAAGGAAGTGGCCCCCTGATACTACCGCCAGTGAACTACATTGGAGAGAGAGACATGCAAAAATATGATATGTCTGTCTCTCCAAACTCCGCCTCATATCAGGGCGACTAGAATGAAAATGTTGGGGAGGACTGTGTGTATTGTCTCGCTACAGCCCCCTATTTGATTAAGCGAGCTCGGCTCCTGTTCCTGCCGAACACATCTTGGAAACAGTATCTCTTGCCTAGCTTAGTCAACTCATCAGGCTCAGCGGCAAATTCTGCTGCACCCAAATAACACGCAAAGACTTCCAGACCATATACTTGACAGAACCTCACAGTGCTGATTATGAAACATTGCACATGCCTCTTCTAACTGTAATGCACACCGAGAAACTCTGTCCGGAAGTATATTAAACACTATAAGACCACGCAACGTATCTATATGTACATGTTAAATAATCCAAGAATAACCTTTAATCACTTTACTACTTGCCAAGGGTATCGACCTGCCTGGATACTGCAAACGCCGAACTCGGATCTCTTTATAGACATCGAATACCTCACTTGTGCGCTTTCTCCAACACAGCCGTGACATCTGTGGCCGTGAAAAACGTTTCCATAGGCGGTCTCTCGGCAGAAACCACCTCTCCATTCTCAACCACTTTCTCCTTGCCCTTTCCTTCGATCTCACTGGCAGCCAGAGCTCCAGCATTCGACGACGCCATAATCGAGGTTGGTTGCTCGACTTCTCTGCTGGCCTTTGCTTCCTCACTACTGTTTCCTGTCGAATTCAAAGCATCGATATCAGTCTTGTTTTGCGATACTCCGCTAGTGAACGTCCCCGAATTTCGGACGTCGCTCGCAGGAGGGACTCCCACAACGCTAGTGAGCGTCGTCATGCTGGCTGTGCTCTGATAACCTTTCAAAGTAAAAGGGAACGCAATGCCGTTTGCCTTTGGTCTTTTAAGATCGTATTCTTCGACGCTCTGCTGATTGCCAACGGTAGCGGGGGTACCATAAGGGTAATTGGAATTATCAGTAGTGAGCATCGGAGTGAGATGTTCATCGCGTGGCGTATCAGCCTGCTGGTTTCGAATCGTAAGCAGATCAAACGCTGGTGTGTTCTGATCCACATCATTGTCTCCAGTCTGGTGCTCATCGGCAACATTCTTTCGACGCGATCTGCGGCGATCATGACCGGGCTTCCGCCCTCTATCCATCTCCTTCCCCTGGTTCGTCTTGGTATCATGAAGCGGGCGAGCCCCAGCTCCATCTACGGCAGAAGCAACGGTCGTTTCCGGCTCTTTGTCGGCTTCCTTCTCCAATGCCATAGTCTTTTCATCATGTTTACTTCCCCATAGCGCCCACAAACTCATGCCCATGCTTCGACTCTTCTTCTCTTCTCTGAAGTCGTCTCCGGCCTTACGTCTGCCAGCCAACGCAGACGGAGGAGGTACCTCTCCGTGTCCGAAATCAGCGTAGCCTTTGGCCATCTCCTTTGCTCGCTGTTTCTGTATCTTGCGCTTAGCCGATGCAAATTTTGTATCCCATTCTCTTTTAGCTGCCATCCATTTCTTGACAGGTCCTTCCTTAATGACTCCAACTTCGCTCGCTGGTACGTTACAAGCAGGGAGCTCAGATGCAGGTTCCAGGTTGAATATGTTGCCATGGCGATCGACTCGCTGTCGGATCATATGTTTATTGAATGGTGGAAGGGGGTCACCTGCCTTGCCAACCTGCCCAGCGACTTGCCGAGTATCAATCTGAGTCGCTTGCTTCTGATGGGAGTTAGCTACATGCTCGCAACGAAATATAATCGCTCATACCCTCATAACTGCTTCGTCCTCTTCACCAGAATCAGAAGATTGCGAAATAACCGAAACACTATCGTCATCCAAAATGTCAATCTCGGATTCTTGTGCTCTTGCAAGAGCCCATGCACCGAATTGAGCGATCGATCGATACATGTATTTAGCAGGGCGAGTGAAACTTAAAGTTGGAGCAACGTGGCAAAGATCATCCCAGACTTGTAGCTGAACATCAGTGGGTTTCCAGCGGTTGACTTGGTTTCTGTTGTAGTTGTGGAGACTTTCGTCAAGGAACACGTCTCCGGGTGCATAAATGATGGGATTTGCTGCCTTGTGGGCGATGTAAATCTGCTCATCCCTCAGCATTTCTCCACCTCCCGTCAGAATTAACAACGGCGGCAGCCCTCCCAAGGATGGCTGTAGAACCGGCGATACGAGTGGGTGCGAAATAAGTTGATTCGAAGCATACATCTGAATCTGGTCTTTAATCTCTACCAGCTTGCCTTCAATCATAATTGAGAGGTTGCGTCCTTGCCCTGGAACTGTGTTGGCTGTTGGTGCATTGCTTGAATCTCTCACTGCGTCGTCATTGTGCAATCCTGCAGGAGGGTTACGATCAACACGAAAACCCTGGACCGCATCTGCCTCACTTTCCTGTGGATGAGAAGCGTGATCTTTTTTCGCCATATTCTTGGCAATTTCCTCCTCGATAGCCACGAGATCATCAGAATTTGGAGGAGGCCACGAGGGCGAGGGTTTTTGGTGGAAACCATGAGGAGGTATATAATCCAGCGGATTATCACCAGCGACACTGGGAAAAGAGTGAGTCAGGTCGACCCATGGCGAGATTAAAACAGCCCCCGCAGGCAAGGGCAGGTTTCTATCCCGCAGCACCACGAGCATACTCAAGACCATTCCGCCACCAGCAGAATCGCCCGCTAATATAATCGTCGTTGGGTCCTGGACCGTAAGAAGGTACAAATACGCAGCCAAGCAATCGTGCAGACCGCAAGGAAATGGGAATTGAGGTGCCAGTCGATACCGTGCTGTAAACATTAGAAAGTTCCAGGCCTAGACTATCACAAAACTCACTGCCAACAGTTAGTAGCGAATTTGTCAACGTCTCATCCGAAAACTTACCGAGCAAAAACTCTAGCCTTCAACTTCCGTGCATGTCTCTGCATCTGATACCGGTGTTCATCCACACTCCCAAAGAAGTACGCTCCACCATGCACATAAAGCATGACTCTTTTCCCCGGATCTTTTTTAACCTTTCTCTCGTTATAATCAGATCTCATTTCGATCCACTCAGCCTTGACTTCACTACCTGGCCTGCGCCATTGCCACCACGTCTTCCCGCCAACCTTTTTAATTCCATGCTCGCCCAACTGCTCTTGGATGTGCTCCGCGGCTTTCTTGACGTGCTCTTCGGAGATGGTGACTTCGTCAACCTTGACCCAGCGCGGATGAGGAACCCATTGCGCGGTGAAGCGTTGGAGGTCCTCGACTGTGTGGTAAGAGGCGTAGAGGAGGAATTTACGAATGAGTTGCAGGCCTTCATCATAGGAGACATGTGCCGTGGGCTTTTGGGCAAGAGGCTTGCGGTTGAGGTACTTTTGTTCCCCGTGAGCGATTGTTTACTAGAAAAGTATAGAGATAGGCATACATGGCTCAAGAACGTCTGTATGACCACAGGAGTCACCGCGCCCCCAACAGTTGCTGTATTGAATACCATGCTGCCTCTTTGCGACGTCGTCTTAGAATCAACGGCAAGATTAAGTGTTGCACCGACAGTCCGATTTCTTTCGTTTCAAATTGTTGGCGTTACCAATGTGGAAGAGAATTCTGTGGGAGGAAAATTGGATTCTCGATCAACAAGAATCAATTACACATTAAAATAAAAGTGACATGACAATGGTTGTTGATCGCCGTTGTCACTGAGCGTTCTGAACAGAGACGGCCGTCTCCTTAGCCAGAGCCAAGGTACCCCTGTCTTACTGTTGACGTCACAATTAAGCGAATGCCATCGAGCCACGAGTTTTTTTTTTAAAAAAAATCAGCCCCTCGCCTCAGAGCAGAGCACTCCCTTGTCTTTCGCCTTGAATCAGATGGAGACTTCCAGTGGCAGTAGCTCGAAGAGCACGCCGACGCCTGGTATACCCCCCTCTTTAACTGCTGCCATGCTTGAATACTAATAGAAACAACAGATCAATGCAGAGACCACCTTGAACTCGGCATTGCGCTCAGCCTGTACTCCTGGCCGGCCCTCTCCCTTGCCGTAACCAACTCCTGGGGCGGCGCCGACAGTGACGAGAAGCGCCAATGGTTTGCCGGCGCCACTTCCGACGTCGTGATCGAGAATCCTGAGGAGGATGCAGAGTGGATCGAGACGTTCCTGCTGCAGGTCATGGTGGACGAGTTTGAGGTCGGCGTGGAGGACGACAGCGCGCTCGAGGTTGCGGAGCAGATCGTGCGGCTGCGGAAGAATTGTGGGAATGGAAATTTCAGTGAGGTGCTGGAGATGAAGAGGAAGTGGGATGCGAAGGGAGGGAAGCAGGATATTGGGAAGATATTTGCCAAGAAAGAGGGAGAAGGGGAGGATGAGGATGAGAACGAGGACGATGAAGATGATGAGGACGATGAAGATTTCGAAATGAATGAGGCGCCGCCGTTGGTCAGAGTCAGGGAACCGGTTGTGGCGGAAGTCGACGAAGATGGGTTTACCAAAGTTACCAAGAAGAGGTGATGTGGGCGATCACATGTGAGATTTTCGGGCGTTATCGTTAGCATTGGAATGGCGTTCATTGGGGATATCCACGCTGCATTAAAACAGATAGTCTACAGGTAGTGCAGACTTGTCGCGAGAAGCACTAAAGTCCCTGAAACAGTAACGCCATATCAAAATACCCACATGGGAGGTCACTGACGCCTATGAACGAAGTAAGCCACTCGGATCTCTTTACAACTCTACTCCCAATCCTCTTCCTCGCTATCCTCTCCTTTTGGCGATTCTTTGGGACTACCGGGGGCACGACTAGGCGCGCCAGAAGCTGCCCCCACAACGTCATAGGAACCGTCACTGTCAGCCCGGGATACCTCGTCGTTGGATTTTCGTGACTCCTCTGGCTTCAGGAATGTGGAATCTTGGACCGGAGTTGCTGGGTGGAGAGTGGTGGATGATCCAGTGGAAGCAGGGCGGGCGATCTCGGATTTCGCCTTGGCAGTCTTTGGAGCACTCTCATCCTCGGATTCCTCATCCCATCCAACCTCTTCTTCTGCAGAAGCTGCGGCGCCTGCATATTGTCAGCTAGCCGCGATGTGAGTCTCAACCAGAATTTTTACCTTTGAGTAGATCTCTTCTTCGTGCCTCGGCTGTCTCAATGCTATGTCGAAGAAAGTAGTAGCGGGCCCAGAAGTCTTCATAAGACACAGTATCCGGGACCAGCTTTTCCATGGAAGAGCGCAGCTCAGTAAACTTCTCCAAGTCCTTGCTTATCTCATCGGTTTGGTTGTCGGCGTTGAATGTCTTCTTCCAAGACTCATACTCTTCGCTGACCGGGTCCTTGGTAAAGCTGTCCTGAGACGAATGGATAACGTGGAGTTGCGCATCAAATCGCGTAGTATGAATGACTCTCTTCCCGGAAGCATCTTTGCTCTCAAACAGTACCGTACTTCCTTGCGCACCATCCTCGCCGGATGGAGGTGCGATAGTGACTGCATCCCGAAGGAAGTTTCGGAGGTTTGTTCCAAATTTTAGGAGTGCCTCATCTGCAGCATCTTCTGCCTTTTCTATTTCCTTCAATCGTTTGGCGGCCTCGGATCGTAATCTAGCCAGGACGCCCTCGGACTCCTTCAGTGCCTCTTCAGTCGACATATCCTTCTCCCCGCTAGCTTCACCATTCTTCTCGGTCTGTTCGCTGGTCGCGGGGGTCTGGGCTGTAGATATGGCTCTGGTCCGACTGACAATAGATAATCGCAGATCACTTAGTCCCTTGGTGGCTTCTTCCCCGACCTCTGTAAGTTCCTTCTGGGCCTCTTTGTAGACAGACTCGCCCTGAGAAGATATGAGTATTGTGGATTTTGGCAAAGCATAGGACCTTTTTCACCTGCTTGACTACAGTTCCAAGGAAGCCCCCTAGTTTCGCACCCCAAGGGCTTAAGGAGATAGCTTTGTATGCTTCCTGGAGGTCGGAGTTGAGCGTGTTCGTTTCCGCCGGCTTTGTCTTCTGTTCGGCTCCCTGTTCCGGGGAGAGAGCCTCCTCTAGGATATGATCATAAGCAAGATCCATGGCTCAACGTGGAGGTAAATGCGAGATACCACCAGTCTGCGGGCTATTCACAGAATGTGGTGGGTGTAGGGTTGTAGTTGTTGGTTGTGATCGTGGTTGACTCAAGAGTTTATCTAGTTGTAAATGGGAGTCTTATCTCGACACGGGATGAATCATGTACAGTATAATAAGGCTTGGCTTGATGGTCGGACAACAATTGCGTCGCTTCGTTCCACAAGATGGTTTCAAATGCAGTTATGTTTTACTTCGATATGGATATGAATATGAATATGAATATGGATAAGAATATGGATATGGATACATGGATGGATGATATAGAGATGGGAATAGAGACTGAGAAGGCTCTTTGGCTGCCCCTTTTTGATCTCCACGGCTGTAAAGACTACCTCGGTGGGTATGTAGTAGGTGGGAGTACAATCAAAGTCAACTTCGGCATTTTGCCACCGTCGACATTTCCATGCCCTTCCACCTCGGCCTCGCATCCCAGCCCGTCTCTGCTTTAGCCGGCACAGGCACATTGCCAGACAAGCTTACGCCGGATCTTCTGTCATCTGTTCCGCTGTTTCTCTTCTCCTCTTTGCAAAACTTTGTCATCCATCATTCTCTGCCCTCTCCAACATCAGGCTCACCGGAGAGTGCGCCCATGGATTCCACCCAAGTCAGACCCAATATCAGCAACCCGGGGCTTGCACTGTCAGCGCGTCAAGAGGAGCTTATTTTTGCAGCTCTGAATTCCAGTAACAACTCCAACCCAGAAACTTCACCCTCTAAACCAAAAACAATGGTCCCTGGCTCTTTCACCGAGTCTCCTGTGCAGACCTCGATTCCGGGTGCCTTGAATGGCTTTGAGGAGAGCCCTTTCATCGATTACGATTACGAATTCGAGGGCGACGCAAGCTTTGATTACAGTGAATTCAACAACGGCTCTAAAGGCCAAATGTTCGGCAACTTGCCCGGAAGCTCTTCGGACGGAGGCGAGAATGATACCCATGATAAGCGAAGCCATCCTGAAGACGAGGGCGCCGAGGAGGACGGTGGCGGTAAGAGAAGAGAGGGCGATGAGAAGA